>NC_090937.1:792352277-792698656 GCF_040938575.1 Ambystoma mexicanum
TCAAACTTCCCCTCCATTCTGTGTAGCAAGTTACATAGAAAAGGAAAAACACACATTATGGTGGTACAAGTATTCAAAGTATTCATATTTTCCATGAGAGCAGCTTTGCACAGGCAGTTTCATGCCACCCGCCACGGGGCATGTCACGAGCATGAGCGGGAATTCCAGCTCTCAGGATTTACATAGAGGTTCGATCTGGGGTGTGCCCTCTAAGTGGCACCATTCCCTTGCACATAGCCTGCCCTGTCAGAAGCCAGGTACTGGTCTATAAGAAATGTAGACAAACTCAGTCCTGTATTTATCTGCTATACGTAGAAACATTCATACAAAGCATGAGCATGTTTTCTTAATTTAAGGGGTGGAAATATAGAAATATGCATTGGCATAGACTGGCCCTTGGGGCCGATTTATTTCAATGCTAACATGACCCACGTGGATGGGAGACTGACCCCATCTCTCCAAACATGTGAGTGAAGGTGACTAACGAACATGTAAATGCAACGTACATATGCATGGATGGGGTGGGCTGGCCTTGGGTCCATTGCTCTGGTGGTCAGTCCTTCATCCTGCATGCAAGTAAATCCTGGGTCCTACACACAGCTTGTTCTGAAGCAGAATGAAAGAGACACATTTACCTTTGGACGTTTCTAGCAAATCTGTTCAGTGATTTGGAATCATTGGGCCTCATTATGTGGGATGTTTTCACCCACACATCCGAGCCCTACAACATCACTGTGCGTTGCTGATAGCATAAAAAGCAATGCTGCCCACCAGAAAAAGCGCAGTGAAAACCTGACAGATAAGCCACCATCCACTTTTGACAATTCCCAGACCCATCGTTTCGTTGCACCCAGAGCTGTTCAAAAATGTGTTTCATTGGTGTCAAAAGTTGCTAAGATCATGGGCACAAAACCACCAAACAAAAATTCAACTCTGGTTGAGTGTTCTACTTTACTCTACTGCAGATCCACATCAATGCCATGTCAAGCAAGGATCATATACTATCATGTAAAATCCTTTCTTTTTGAAATGTATTAATTCAAGACAGCTCCCAAAAATAGGTGCAGTACCGGCATTGGACACTAACCGGCGCTAGCGATCTAAACTCTGATAGGAGAACTGTATTTCAGGAGTTGCAAAAGGATCCTGAGCTAGCTGGGACTTCAAAGGCTTGCTGATTAATGAAAATTCTCAACCACTGCTGTTCCCAGGCCCTCACAAAGGGGACAATGAGCAAAAAGGCAGCCTGATTCAATTAACAGTTCAAAAGACTTGCCTGTCCATGGGAAACATTCAGACCTGCCCTTCCCAGCAACAGCCCAGGATATCACATGGCCCAGTTGATTGGGAGGGAGGGGACTTCTCTGCAGCCTGAAGGAAACAACACAATAGACTCTTTCAATTGAAGAGAATATGCTGATTTGATGTGTATCTGTAAACAGTGCTCTGCCTGGAAGGAAGGACATGTGACCATCTGACTCACCAAGCTTCTGGGGGCGGACCCAGACACTTTTGTGAATTGAATTGAAGGCAAATATATGTTTTATAAAAATACTGATAACTAATTGTAACCAGATGACAGAAATGTACAACTTTGAGATTCTTAAAATGACAATTTCACTCACGGTTCAAGACTCAGCTGGTCGCTCTGTGATGTTCTGAGGCGAAACCCCGGGAATTATGAATATTGCAGACACTGTGCTTATGCGAGAGACCTAGTAAATTACTGTAATATGCCCAGAAGGGGGGTGTACCACTGTGTACATTCGGGTAAAAGTTCAATATGGCAAAACTCACTAAAAATGAAAATAAATTGTCATTTCTGAACCCAAGCTCTTAGGAAGATCAGAGTTGGGCAAGAATGTACCTTAATTCATCTGCAATGTGTACATGTAATTTCAACAACTTGTGTATCTGGGAAGCATGTGTGGTTATGAAAAATCGTTTTTCTAAGTAAACGCAAAGGGGAGGGACTTCAGCCAGCCATAAAAATAGCATCACTCTGACTTATCCCGACTCACTACTTAGTTCCCCAGTGAGAGCACATAAATTCTTTAGCCTATCAGGATCATGAGAGGGTGTGGCATAGAAAGTCAGCCTCCCCACCCACTTTCAAAAGACATAAAAAGAGCCACTAAGACCCAGGAAGGGACATTCACTTCCCACTTCAAACTGATTTCTTGCGGAGCACTTTGACGGACGACTCCAGATCCAGCACCAAGCTAGAACTTGAAGCAGAGAGGCCTAGTCCACTAGCTGAATCCTTCAGAGGCCTCAGAATCCAGCAACCTAACCAAACTATTAAACAGCCGGGCTGTGCTGTTTGATTCTGACCTAGAACCCTGTGCCAGAAACACCCAGAAAGCAGAGCTGTATCCAGAACCATATCCAGACCCAGTAAGCAGAGCTGTATCCGGGACCCGAGAGAGACCCAGACCAGACCGCTGTGCAGTGCCGGACCCAGACCCGAGGCCACGCTGTGAACGGAACCGGTGCCAGAGACTGTCCGGAGAGAGAACCGCAGCCCAATCCTGACCCGATCCGTGACGAAAGCGCATTCCTGTACAAAACTAGGAGTGAGTATTCAGCCAGAACTGTGCATAGTCATCTCTTGGTTTAAAGTAATCTTATCCCATCCTTTCAACTTGTCTAGAACTGCATTTAGAATTTTGTGTCCATCCTGTGGCTTCAAATCTGTAAAAACGCCAAATGTCATTCTGAAAACTTAACTTATTTCTGAAATCTACCTCCACAAAATCGTTTGCATCTTTTGAACCGTACGTGCTGGGAACGAGATTTAACTTTCATTTTAAAGCTAAGATTCTAAGCTTTCCAACAAGCCTAAAACGTATAGTTATTCCGTAATCGCGCTCGATGCACGCGACTAAATTGCCATGAATTGAAAAATTAGCTCCTGTCAAAAATAGCTGTCTTTTGCTCGCAACTGCTGAAATCCGTTTTCCCTCTGATAATCATTCCTGAATCATTGCCAGTGTGACTTGCACTAATCTTAAATAGCTATAACCTACCCTGAAGCTCCTGCAGGGAATTAAAATCATTTTTAGCATATTTTTCCCTTCTTTGCATACCACATTTAAAAGTACTTTTGCCTGTGTTTAAAACCATCCCTGTTTCTCTAAGCTTGCTGGGGGGCAACGGGAACTGAACTACATTTGATTGTATTCCTGAGAACTGTGTGCTCTTCTTTCCATCTTTTTATATAGCATAAGGGGGGAGTGAATTGCCACAAGGGGGGAAAGTGATTACACTGTCTTTGGTTGAAATCATATCAAAGTTATTCCTGTGTTGCATTCTTTTCCATCATTCCTTTTCCTTGAAACCATAAAAGCATTCTTTGCTACCTCATACTTTCTATACTAACTCCTCATTGATTGTAAAGAAGTGTGCTAGTGTAACATTATCCATTGTTGATCAACATTATACTCATAAGTGTGCTATCAAATATTAATTTATTTATCAAAGTGTGATATATATCTTGTTTAATTTTTCCAATAAATCTTGTAAATTGCAAAACAAACCTACTTCTTGGCTCAGTGAGGTCAGGGGGATTCAAAGAGAGGGGCGTTATACAAGGGTTTATCATCCAGATTATAACTTGTCATAAAAAATATATAAATAAGGGCTTCCCTTGGGCCTCCCAGACCAGGCATTGACTTAGTTGGAGTGCTGAATTGAAGTCCCTTAACAATTACGAGTTTGGAGGTAGCCATGCCGTCATTACCGGCATGGCCACCTCCAAATTGGTGTCCGGGTCCCGAAAAAAGGGAATTACGGGGCCATTCTGACTTTTGCGGGCCCGGTAATTCCCATTTTGGGACCTGGACCCTGTACGTCCCCATTCTCCTTTGAGCCCCCCATAGGACTCAATGGGAATGAGGAGGATGCTAACAATGGACCTGTTAATGATAAGTCCTTTGTTAGCATCCTGGTCTGCTCGCGGGTTCCGGTATGCACGTCTGGCCAGACCAGACGTGTATACGGCCACCCGCGAGCCAACTCGTAATGTGGCAGCCCGGTATGAACAGTGCCGGTACCTTACCGGCACCGTTTTTGACAGCGGACGCCAGGGTCGTAATGAGGCTCAATGTCTTAATTTGGAAAAGGTGAAAAAAGTTGCTTAAACCTCTTCCAGCCTTGCATACTTCTCTCTAGTGGTGGCATGCTATATTTTTTGTTTAATTATTGATAGGCAGATATGTGTTGCTTTAGAGATTAAAGACTGGGGCTCATTACGAGAATGGCTGTGCAAGAAAAAAGTGGCGGTAATCAAATTACCGCCACTATTGCCACTCCACCATCCTACGAGTTTTGCCCTGGAATAGGGGATCATGTTTAGGTAAATCCTCCCTCTTTCCGCCAAACAATTGGCAGAATTCCTGCAACGTTACTTCTGCCGGTGGTAATTCTGCCAAAATCCCCAATAGAGTCCTATGGACTCCAAATTAATGGGGACTAACACGGACAACACCATTTGTAATCTGGCAGTAAATCTGACGGACCAAGTGGCAGTAACAGTAATTTCATAGGGTGGTATTCTGGTGGATTTACCCAGCTGGACTACCGCCCAACTCGTAATGAGTCCCGAAGGGCCTAATTCATAAGACACTTTCAATGGTAACCTTCCATTGAAAAACACTATGCGAATCAGCCTCTTTATGTTTTTATATCTTAGTGAAGTTGACAGTTTATGGGGCAAATTATGCGAATTAAGTGTTGTGCGGATTGCTATTTGTTTTTATGCATCAAACCTGTTCCTCTCTGTTTCGGTCTAGTCTGGCTTTTTAAATCAGGAAGTGTGGCTGACAAGCTAACGCCACCTGCATATGTAAGCATCATGTATGTCTAAGTGAACCAAAGTTGGAGTCTCTGGATGGACGGCTTGAGCACAGTTAAGGGAAGGTTACGCTTGGGGGGAAACCACTGGCGATGTAATTCCCGAGAGTGTGTGACTTTCCTAACATGTACCTCAGCTGCTGGATGTCATGATTTATGCATCCATCTGCAGTTTCACAATATGGAAACATTCCTCACTTTTCCTGTCACCTGTTATCTGTCTGTAGCATTCATTCTTTGGACTTTAGGGAGACTTGGGCTTCATTACGAGGTTGGAGGTAGCCTTGCATGTAAAACCGGCAATGCTACCTCCAAACTCGCATCCGGTTCCGGCACCCACGAATGGGCAATTACTGGGTTATTCCGGGCCAGCCGGGTTCGGTAATTGCCCTTTCTCGGGTGCCAGGCCCAGAACATCCCCATTCCCATTTGAGCCCCGTAGGGCTATAATGGGAATGGGGAAGGTGGTAGCACCAGTACTGTTAATAAAGGTACAGGTGCTACAGTCCTGTTTTGCTCGTGAGTGCCGGTACGGCCACCAGGTCAGACCTGGTGGCTGCAAGGGCACCTGCGAGCAGAACTCATAGTATGGGGGCACGGCAGCAACGGTGCCGGTAGCGCTACCAGCATCATTGTGAGGCCCATAGAAGAGTACTTTTCCCTAATCTCCCTGTTCTGTTTGTTTTCTATTGATAACATTCTGTATTAGTAGTTATTTGTGAGGCTCTGGTTCTTATTTTGTACAGGTGTTCGCATTCTGCATGATTCCATTAACTAAATTACTATTATCATGTATAGCTGTATGTTTATTAGTATTATCATTGATGTAAAACACCCAGATGTCTTTTGAATGAATGAAATAACATAGGAATATAAGCGCCAAGATGCCTCCGGGGTAGGTGCGCTAAATAAATTGCAAATTAAATAAATCGATAATTACTTGCAATTGTGGTGTCCAATGTCCTCTTACTTTTTATTTCAGTTTGAAAGACTACATCAAGCACTGCAAAGGACTTTAGCAAGACAC
This sequence comes from Ambystoma mexicanum, assembly GCF_040938575.1. Classification (NCBI taxonomy): domain Eukaryota; kingdom Metazoa; phylum Chordata; class Amphibia; order Caudata; family Ambystomatidae; genus Ambystoma; species Ambystoma mexicanum. The sequence goes on from NC_090937.1 coordinate 792,358,159, forward strand.
AAAGCAAAGGAAAGCAGGTAACTTGAAACTTACGTATTTGGAGATGTCTAATCTTGTTTTCCAAAGATTCACACCAGGGCATACACCAATTTTGGTTTAGGAAATGAACACAAACCGACCTGAAACATCATTCAATTTCCCTAACCGATTGTTTTCATGGCATGACTGAGAAAAGCCTCATCAGAAAAAAGCGACTATAGCATGTCCATATTTGTACTGTTAACGCAATCCCAAACAGATTTTAAAAGTCACCTCTCTGCCTGCGCAGCAAATGATCCGATTACTGGCATCCTATGAAGCAAATTGATGCTTTGTTTGGAGCAATCGCATTACAGTCCTTTTTCTAGGGTTTTGTTCGGCTGTTAAAGGGCTATGTGCTTACTAGAATGATATCTTGCTCCCAGCAGCTGTGAAAAGCCGGGTATTTATAGAGTGGTGACGTCACCCCAGTGCCACTGCTAACGTTGTAAATGTATTCATTTAAAAACACCCAGTTTACTAGAGTTCTTTTTGAATTTGCTGTTTATTTTTGATGATTTTAAAGATACAAGGAAAAGCCTGAAAAATGAAAGGAAAGGAATATTGCATAGCAATGAAAAGCTAACCAATATGGACACGCACGCCAGTCTCATTGTGGTCGATGCATCTAAGCATTAGAGGGGCGGTGTCCATCGCCCATGCAAAGTCCTGCGGGAGCTGGCGGCGGCAGGTGGGGAGAGGGTGACAAGGCATAACAGCAAGGAAAAAGGACAGAAGGGCTCATTTAAAGAAATTGCAGGATAAAGGCACAAGATGAGGGAACATGCAAATGGATTGCGTCTGCCTACTTTTTCCACAGGGTGGACACCATCTCCCGCATGGTATCAGGTAATTGTATCCCCACCAGAAATATCGCCGTATATATGGTAGTCGGGAACGGCCATAGGCGATATTTTTAGTGGGGATAATATCTGGGGTATTTGGGTGCAGGGGTTGCAGGGGTGTCCCCCGCTCCCTTTAAAATAATATAGGGGTTGCGAGGGTGTCCCCCGCAGGTTCCATGCCTTAATAGCCCTGCAAAAATATGGCAATATTTTTGTATGGCGATATTTTTGCCGGGATATTAACACATGGAACCCTTCCACATGCTTTTAAGGAATTAAAAACTATAATCTTCTGCACCCACTTAAACAGTGTTGCGGCCGGGATTCGAACACGAGTTTTGAGTCCTGCCACTTAGACACAAGACCAGGAAAATCACATATCATGAAGATGGAAAATATCTCATATTGGGCCGGCTGCTATTCAGGACATGTTTTGTTACAGATTCTGAGTTTTAAAAAGTCAGTCTCCTTTTATACAGAAATGTTATAAGAAAATCAGTTCACTTGGCAAATGCATTGTCCAAGTCTCTGCTTTCACACTACCAATGCTGATGAGGTATGTGATCAACTATCTTACCAATCTTTTAGACATCCCAACCTTTGAGACCCCCTACAAGCAGGTTTCCACTCCTGTCACTTCACGGAAACAGCTCTCCAACTTCATCACCTCTGCTAAGCAGTCCAACGTATCCTCTATCCTAAATCTCTGTGACCTATCCACTGGCTTTGACACTGTCTATCACTCTGATCTCCTTAATATTCTATCTCTTCCTATGATTCACAACTGAGCCCTGGCCTGGATTGAATCCTATCTTGCACCTCACCAGTTCTCTGTCTCCTGGTACATCACACCTCTCAAATCACTTCTCTAACTCTTGGTTTTCATTAAGACTCCACCTTGGACCCTCTCCTCTTAACACATTTACACTCTAGACCTCTTCTTTTGGGGCAAAATCCTCTTCTTTGATTTCTTGTGCCAACTCTTCGTTGCCGACACCCGCATATATTCACTCTTCCTGAACTGTACTCTGATGTTTCTATCAAAATTTCAAACTCTCTCTGCCATTAAATATTGGATGGCTTTGCCCTCCCTCATGTTAAACTCTTAAAAAACAGCTGTTCTTCTTCCCTGCCAAATACTCTCTCTCATCCTCTCCCATGCTTATCTAGTTCTCACCTGAACCCTCCCCCCCACTCCTCTTCAGTTAGAAATCTCTGCATTATCTATGGTTCTTCTCACACCTTCTCTACTTTCATCTCGAAAACTGCCTCAGCTGCTTGCTGCAACCTACTAAATATTCGGAAAATCAGTCACCTCCTTCCTTTCAACACCGCCAAGCATTTCTCAACCACTATTGTCTTCTATAAACTGGACTACTGTGCCAGCATCCTCTTTGGTCTCTCCAACTATGTTTTCTGTACTCTCGACAAGATCATTAACTGTACTACCAGAACTCCCTTTGAACTCCCTCACTTCACACCTACTTCCTTTTACAGTCAACAGGCTCTATGGCTGATGTAAAACAGGGCCAGATTTAAATGTCTTCTCATGGTTCACAAATCTATGCAGAGTCAGACACCACTGTATCTTTTCTCATCTATCCAGCACTACAAGCCTTCTTGTAATCTCCACTCTGCCTCCTCAACTACTCTTGTGGCACCTCATCCTCCCTGTGCTTCCTCTCGCTTCCTCTCTATCTCTGTTCTTGCTCCATTAGCATGGAATTCTCTTCCCTGGGACATCTGAGAAACAGTCCACAAAGATGTGTTCAAAGCTAAACTGAAAGCCTACTTCCTCACCTCCCAGTTAAGCTTTTACCTACCACTCATATGCCCCCGCACTAACTTTTTTCCCTCACCTCTAACCTGTCTCTGTCCAGCACTTTGTCTGCCTCCACCCTAACACTTCTTCCATCATGGTCTCATCCATAAAACATAGCTTGCCATTGCAGCTACCTGCAAATAAAAATGTCTAATGTTGATTGTCCTTAATCTATGTAAGTACACAATGTATTGTCCATGGTAAATGTTCCATTTATTTTCTATCACATCCTTTTCAGAATGTCATTCGAGCTCACCCCATTGTAAGTAGCCCACTCCTTCCCATCAAATCTGATATCCTATCTATTGTAAGTTCTTTTGCTATCAAAAGTGCATTGTTCATCCCTTTATATGAATAAATAAATAGATGTGTTTGTCCTGTGCCTTTCTTCAAAAAAAAGAATTAAATGTGCATATTTCACATACCATCTTACCTTCTGTGATGTCATTTCCTCTTGCTTATGTCAGAGCCTCACACTTTTTTTATGACTTGAGCCCTGTGCAGTGTAAAACAACAAACTGCTCTTCATGTCCTACAGCCGCACAGGACTGCTCACATGTCCACCTATTCACAAAGGGGACAATGAGCAATAGGAGGGTCAGGATGTGGATAGAAGGTCCTCAAACCTGGCCCCACTTGCATACCGGGTGCCAAATAGTTATTGGTACCTGCTGCCAATGACATGTTCACCCCTACTTCCTTGGTATGTAAGGGGATCCTGTACGTGAGTGTTATAATCAGGGCAAGGCAGATAAAGCAGCTCTCTGTCTGCTTTGGTATTACCCTGTTATTGGCCTCAGGCATTTAGGTCAGGCAAAAGACACTGGGCTGCAGAGAGCATCCCTTTATGACAACGAGATGGGCTCCGGGATGCCCTGTCAAGCATAGGCACACGCCTTTTGCATTAGTGTCAATCTGCCTGCACATATAACTTTGCAAGTGCCTTTTCATATTTGGTGGGTGGACCATAATTCAAAATGTGTTACGTTTCCCTAGTTAAGGGTGCATCTGTCACAAGGTAGGATCATACTTTCATGAATTATACTTAGAGAAACACATTGGTGAGATGAGATAACATAATAAGAAACAGTTGCACACTGGGAACATTACCATCTAGCACTTCCCAAATTCTTAAATGAAGGAAACAAAATGAGTAGGCTGGAAAAAAAAATAAAAAGGACAACATTTAGTAACAGCGTATTTGGTCATTTAAATTGTACATCACTGTCACCCACACCAAAGCAAGGGAAGCAATTGAAACCAATGCCTGGCAAATGGTCTTAATGCGTTACCCACGGAATTAATACATTGGTCACCTTGGAAACGTACGCCGACCTAGGTGGGCCAAACTGCTATTGTGTTAACAGTGGATTCAAAAATAAGACCGAGTTAAAGTGTGCACAAATTAGAGAGAAGGCTAGACTTGAAGGACTCTCATATGAGGAAGATGTAGCTTGTAGCTGTGCTTGCTTGTCTTGTGATCTATGTGACCAAAGTGTTTGTAAGATTTGTAAAGAAAAATAAGTGCCAGGGTCCAAATATTCTGTAATATGTCTGTGCCACAACAGGGCGACAACTCGCTGCCCACCGCTACCTCCACACAGTACTGCTCACAACACTGTCAATATATTTGGAATTAAAGTTGCAACTCCTACTGGCTCATTTATGGTGATGTGTGCGCTAATCTACTGTCCCTACCCATCCTTAGATAGAGAACGACCTGCATTCTCTTACAAAGTGACTTGTTTACACAATAGTTAATTCAGTTTAGAACACTATTTAAATAAATATGGCTTCTTTTGAATATGTTGTATTAGTTATATTAATGTTTTATGGATTATGCCAAAACATGTTTTCCCAAAAACTTTGTAATTTGCAAAATAAAATCCTATTGAACCAACTTTCAAAATGTAACCAACACTTGCATTTCAAAACAATATAATGTAAAAATTTCAAATCATACATAGAATGGTTACAATTGAAACTATTGTCCATGCAATCAAATAACAAACAAATCCGTTCAAATAATTGCCATGATCTAGGGTATATCATATGACAAGTTATTTATAACGCACTTAATACACAGTGGTTTCTAAGCGCGGACACCAGGATCAAACCTGTGGTGCTCCGTGTCGTCTTGCTTCCAAGGCGAATATGTTGCCCCTGAGCTATCCTCCTGAGGGTATGGTGTAATATCTTCTGAATGTGTTTCGGTATTTTAGTTATTACCCTTCTTCAGGAAATCTAGTCCGTGGCTTCCTTTCCTCTATTCAAAGAGACAGGATATACATGCTTCACCTTCAGGAGTATCGGAAACCATTTAGAAAAACGTTAATACCAAGTATTTCTTCCGAATCGACCATCTCATCAATAGAAACTCTTCAATGGGCAACCTGCAGCATGTGTTCTAGGTCACCTGAACATCATGCTGATCCAGTGCTGACTTTCCTTCTGTGTGCGCCTATGTCTAGTAGTGTGTCTTTCTGATTCAATATGCAGTTTTACAAAATCAAAAGAACATTTTCATACCAATGTGTTATTCATCTGCTTTTTTCGTGATCCTGTGTTATTTTTACTATGTGGATTGTAGCCAAACACTGAGGACATACGTGCCCTCAGGGCAGACTGGTTGTGCTCCTCCTAACAGGACTGGACATCTTGATTATATTGATATCCATGAATGGTTGCATTACATAATTTTCCAGTCTTAAAGACTTCACTTCACTAGTGCTTTATTTTGATAAATAAAAAATCAGCATGAAAGTAAAACAAGTTACATTGTGCACCGAAAAAAAGTTTGAAAACAAAGCTTTCTCGATGAAAGAATATACAGAATAAGCCACATTCTTAGCAGGAAGAGGAAGCAAATAGTTCTTGGCAACTAGAGACCCTAGATTGCCATCTCTAAGACTTGGTGCAAGAAATGTCTTTCAAGATAGGACAGAAAATAAAACATGTGTTAAGAGCATCACAAACACAAGTTGGCAAGGCACTAGAATGGGTTTGGAGTTCCTGCAATGAATTACTGTAGCCACCAGGAGACGACTTGCCTTTCAATTGAAAATAAAACCCTCCTCTTGCATGATTCGTGAAACAGCTAGAATATATATCTATATAGTAACGCAAATCATGCTGAGAGTAATGCTACATGTGTGCTTAACATATCTGAGATTATGGCACTGCCCAGTTTTTTCATGGACAAATTCAACGTGCAAGGCAGTCATATTCACTAGCACTGCCAAAAATGGTTCAGAGCATTTCCAAAGAAGGCCCGGTACAGTGAATTCTCACTTCAAAAATTGAAGCCAAGGACTACAGCAGCCAGCATCGGAGGCGATAATCCCATGAGTACAATGATGATCACTGCTGTTCCAAAGGCTTAACCAAGGTTTTAATGATTTAAAATCGAGTAAGTTGGTAACGTAACCCAGACTGACATCAACATACAGATGTTAATTGGGACACCCGATGACACTCCAAATAAATAACAGGAACATATTTTCCTTGCATTTTATTGAGGCACCAGACATCTATACCTAGACTTACACACTACAACTTCTCACCGAAACAGATTTAGCTGAATAAATGTGTAGTTTTAAGTCCAATGTACAACTATCCATACTCTTACTGAACCGCATAATTGTGCCATTAACTTGTACCAGCTTCGTGTCACAGTTGGATACCTGGACAATCCACTCTAGGTTACTCCTGATGGTGATCCTCACGTAGGATAATGTGCCCATTCGAGTTCACTAGCTCCATCTGTAATTACAAGAAGTCTGCACCTATGACTACCTACACACATTAGCTTTGACTTAGTAGTAGTAAGGCAAAAGTCTCAAGCATCCTTGGTTTCCACAAAGCTATTAACCAATGGCTGTTAGGCTCTTGGCATTCAGGCTAGTAAGACTACATCATCAGAGTAGGCCCATGCGCAAATGTTCCTGCCTGCTAGTTTCAGGCTATCAGGGTGTAAAGCACAATGCTGACCAAAGAGCAAGTTGATATAGGTTCTACACCCAGGCAGTTAGAGATGTAAGCCTGGATGGTGGGAGCCAATGGGCTCCTGTCCTGTTCTTCTTTTTCTTTCAAGTACCTGTCCTGCTCCTAGCCTCCCCTGTCTTGTAACTTAATAAAAGGAAGTCAAGAATAACTCACCTGCTGCCTTTAGGAGTCTTAATTTGGAACAGGAGTCAATCAGTAAAATTGGACGTTAATAGTGGGGTTCTGATGTATCATCCGTCTTGAAGAAGGGTACAACAATAATGTTACCCCAACTTTCTGGTAAAGAATGTTCTTTTGCAATAACATTAAAGATTTGGGTGAAAACTGGACGCAAATCGCAGGGTGTCCAGCATAACTAAATCACCACCTGGGGCTTCACCACTTGCTGAGTGAAATATAGCTTGTTGGACTTCGGCAAGACAAAACAAAATTGGATAACCATTTATCAGTGCTGATTCATTTGGTAATTCAAATTAGCTGAAGGACAAATTGTCATCAGCTTGAACTGGAGGGTTGTACAGTGGGGTAAAATAATTCACCCAATTATCAGAAGATACATTGTTTGAATAATGCGGTTGCTGAGGCCCAAAGTCACAAGCCATTATTTTACAGAAGTCACTAGGGGTTCTACTATGGGATGCCTGCTCCAGCTTTTGCCAAGCCGAGAACTGCCTCGCTTATCGATCTGTTGTCATTATTCCTGACTTTTCTAAATGCATAACTATTCCTGGGAGATTTCTTCAATGCTCATAAGAGACAACCCTACTTGGTCCTACATTCTTGTGTATGTGAGCCATAGGGGGAATCGAAAAGTTGTAAACATGGCGTCTTGATGTCAAAAAAGATCTGGCATTTGACATAAGGCTAGCAAATATTTCTATAATATAGGGCCCAGAAACACAGGTAGGGAGACAGGCTTCAATAACTAGCAGTGCTGCAAAGATTAATCAATCGGATACAAAGTCTTTATCTAAAACATCACATTTTAGTGGCTAAGGACCAGTACAATAAAGGCGATTATTCCTCCTCATGTTCAGCACTACCCGTCCCATACAAGCGTGGAAGAGCAGGATTAATGGATCGTGATCACTCTCTGAATGGCTATCTACAAAAAAACTAGTGGTAAGTACCAATATCAACCATAAGTAAAAGAAATGTCAATTGTGCAGGTAAATCTTCCATTCCAACAATTGAATTCATCAGGCTGGTCCGAGGGGAATCTCCAATTAACAGTCTGCCAATACAGCTCCATCAATTAGGGTAGCAAAGGACTGCCAGACCTGCTCAGTAATCAATCTTTTAACGCTTATTGTCACATGTTAAAAGTAAGCTCTTCAGCCTCCATTAGTGAGCCCACCCTGGACCAATACCCAACCTCAGATTGAAATCCTCCCTGCTATGAAGGCAGATTGATTATATTCCTCAATTGGTCCATGGTCTAAATACTTGGCCGTCAGTTCTGAGAAGTTCATGACATCTGGCCAAGACCATGACCATTAATGGAATTGCAGAAATGTATAATAAGAAGCGATCCACCCGTAGCTACTTTTATAGAGACATCCATAAGAGTGTCAATTGACCCTAGCAGGAAGCAATTATCAAAGAGCCAGTTTGCAACAAAGAAAGCCAAACACCCTATATTTCTTCTACTCTAGGTTTTCTCTGCAGGGGAATAGAATCTACCACAACATCCACTAAAACTGGTGAAACCAGCCACGTCGCTTGAAACAAAACGTTATGAAACCCCAGTAAATACGAAAGAGAGTCTGGATCACTTAGCTGTCTGTGCAGGCCAGCAACATTCCAAGAGGTAATTAAAAGACATAAGAGAAATGCGAGCCTCCAATTAGACAGAATGACTAACTGATTTGTAAACTTTGTCTGAATCCTGAATGGAGAGCTCCAATTGTGATGATCTCATTTGCACCCTTACCATGGTGCTAGGGATGAAATCCATAATATTAAAGAGAGATTAATTAACTGGATGTGGCACCCTGTTTTAAAGTTTCCAATCTTTAAGCTCTCAACTCATTTAGGAAGATGCCATTGGTTATTGAAATGCCAATGTGTAGCACCAATAGCCAAGCAGATTTAAATGCCAGCATCAGACAAGGCCTCCTGTTTATTCCAAAACAGGTTATCAATGCTAGGATCCGCACAATTAATCCTTAAGCTGCACACCCCACAATACATAAAGTTTAAGACAATGCACCTCAGGGTAAACATTTTATTATCAATGCCAATGATTCTGAGATTGTTGGAAAGGGGCCATGACAAGGCCATTGAAAAAGCATTCTTCTTTCTGTAGAAGCAGTCTTTAGATGTGGAAATCAAATTGGGTTTCCACTTGAAGGTATGCCGAAAACAATCAACAAATATAGATAAAGAAGAAGCGGTGTTGGAACCTTCAACTGGCGCTTTATTGGCAAAATCTACGGCCCACCACACCAATGAAAGGATGAGTTTGCTGGCCACTATGAATAGCACAAAATCCATCGCAGCCACCCATAAGGTTGCTGATAGATGGATCCCATAAACCTTATTTTAACCTGCTCTCACTAAGTCCGGAAAATGGTCTTCTTGGAATACCCATGGATTTTATTATTTTATTACCAACCCAGTTGGTTTATCATTGCTATTGACCAGTGATATTTTTTTTGTTGCAGGAGACTTGGTTGCTGGATGGTTTTTTCATTGAAGGGTACAATATTTTATGCAAACTTGCCACATGTGGCGCTAGGGGGCGCCCCAAGGGGGGTCTGGCCATTGGTACTGGAACACATTATTCACTGGCCCTTTTTGTTGCAGGTATTGATTCTCCTTATATATTGTTGGTTACCATCCATAACCCTGACTGTAAGAACTTCAATATGCTTATTGTAAATGTTTATGATCCACCGGGAGCCGAAGTCTCACGGTCCTTGAGGAGAAAGGTGGATACCATTTTGCATTATTGGTATGAGTTATATCCTGTTGGGCATGTGATGGTTGCCAGGGGTTCCAATGAGACGATTGTGACTGAACTACACAGTGAGGAGCAGATACATCATGGTATTTGCACTTTTGGACAGAATAAGTGACATGCTGTGCTCAGATGTAAGGCACCTGATTGGGGCAATTGTTTAGAAGCACATGACTTAATTTGCCTTAATACTAAGGAGGGTAGGTTGTGCCATTACAGGCAACTTGGTCTAATGGCAAATCACACTCTTGTCTGGACTACGTTCACCTTTATAAATCATGAGTTTTGGTACCTATGTAGTGACATCTGATGCACGCCTAGTACCCTTAGAGATCATATGTCTGCGCGTTGGACATGCTGCTTAGGAGCAGTATGCACATATATACAGAGACGTAAATGCTCTGCAACGCGAGTGAACAACCAAGGCAACAGGCTTATATAGTCTGATGCTAATATGACGAGGTTTAATGTATATGCACTTCTGGGGCACGAACGGATGGTAAATCTGCTGACACATTATAACTGTGACATGAGTAAAACCATGGCACTGCTTTTTTGCCTCCCAAACACTACGACACAGGATTAATTTTAGAAAGCGTGAAGCACGGGGTCCTTTTGATGTGGCTTTGTATGACAGGAAAAAACAATATCGCTGAGATAGGGCAAGTGTAAAAAGAACTATTGACTTGACTAACAAAGAGCGGAAAGTTGCGTTAACTCTGCTTGACACAAAATACAAAAATTGGTTAAGCCACCCTAAGGGCTTCCAGCAAAGTGCGAACTGGAGTCACATGTTTAAGCTTTTGCATACCAACCATAGTGGGAAACTTTGGTCCCACTATCGAGGTTGCATGACTGGACAATCAGCTAAAGAACATAATGCAATTGCTGAGTTGGTATGGCTGGATTACATCTCAACACTATATTATGATGATAAAGTGGCCAAAACTGTGAAGATGATCAAGCCTGGTGATAGCATATTAAAACTAGATTTTGATTCTGTGGATATCAGGCGAATCATCATGAGATTGTGCCCCTCTACAGTGCTGGGCCCAGATGAAGTGCCTAATATTGTATATAAATCGTATCCAGATCACTGGACACAGGTCTTCAAGTGTTGGTTTAGACACATTATAGATACCAGTTCACTACCTAATAGGTGGACTGAATATATATTGATTCTCCTGTACAAAAGAAGGGCGATCTATAAGACCACACTAATTTGTAGGCCACTAGCTATACAGTATTCTTGTTCAAAGATCTTTGTTTCTCTGCTCTTGAGAAAATTAAACATATGGGCTAAAACCAGGGAGTGATTTAAAAAATGGCAAACAGGTTTTAGAAAGTCCCATAGCACAGTACTTAGCACCTGTGTGTTGCAATCTTTTTCAGTGGAAATGCTTGGTAGTAAACAGTAACTGTATCTGTACTATATGGACTTTTCTAAGGCATTTGACTCGATTTCCCGGCCTTTGCCCCCGGCACCCTGCTTGCTGTCAAATTAATCACTTCCTCAGCTGCCTCTAAAAAATAGAAGCAGAGCTCCAATATCGTATTCATTGTAGAGTCATATCTGTGCAGCATCCATGCTTTTAGATTTCTGTGATTTCTTTTAAATCAAGCAACATCAATTTGTGAGATTGTTCAAGTTTACAAATAACTCCAAACAAAGTGTTCATCTTGTGCATAATGCTGAGCAGATAAACCATTCCTTTACTTTGTTTATACTCTGCATCATTTTAAAAAGTGGATTAAATAATGTTCCCACAAATGCACTCACAAATATAATGCATCTCCGTGAGTGGATCCTGGTTCACAAATCTATCCACTGTAAGGCACCACTGTATCTATCCTCCTCTATTCAACTCTGCAAGACTTCTCATAAACTCGGATCTGTCTCCTTGTGGCTCCTTTCCCTCCCTCTGCTTCCTCTCGCTTCTGCTCTTCCTCTCTTCTTGCTCCACTAACATATAATTCTCTTCTCATCTACATCCGAGAAACATTTGTAAGAGGATTCAAATCAATACTACAGCTAAGTCAATGCTTAGTCTGGGATACTGAATGGAAACCCTTATTGATATATCTTTATGTCCAGTTCATGCGTTCTGGATGACTACCCCTATATAACACCCCTCTCTTGGAATCCCCGTGACCCCACTGAGCCAAGAAGTAGTTCTGTTTTGCAAGTTAAAAGGTTTATTTGAGAATTTAAACAATATATATATATATATCACACTTTATTATAAATTAAAAATTGGATATCACACTTAATCTGAGCAGTAATCAATAATGGATAGTCTGGCACTAGCACACTTGTGAATAGGAACAGAAGAATAAGGTGGTAGAGAATGCTTTATATAAGTTCAGATGGATGTAATGTTGAATGAAAATGCAATACAGAAAATACTCAATACGATTTCAACAAAACAATGTAATCACTTTTCTCAGGCAATCCCCTCCCCCCTTTATGCAATGCAAGGAAATGGAAGGAAAGCACACAGTTCTCAGAAATGCAATCAAATGTAATTCAGTTCACCCCAGCAAGCTTAGACTGCAGAGGTTTGAAACACAGGCCCAAAATGCTTTTACATGTGCTGGCAATGAAGTCAAAAATATGCTAAAATGCTTTTAATTCCCCCTAGAGGTTCAGGGTGAGTGGTATCTAGTTAATATTAGTCCAGGCTCGCTCTAGCAATGATTCAGGGATGGTTCTTACGAGGCAAACAATTTTTTTAGCAAGGAAAGTAAAGAAGCTGCTGTTTTCACACGTGGAGAAATGTGAAAATCGCGGTAAAATTCGCGAGTGCGTTTTTCGCGATTGCGGCAAAAGTATCGGGGGTAGGAATGCGTTTTTAGGTTCGTTAAAAAGCCACGATTCCCGGCTTTCAGGGGAAAGTTACTGCAAGTTTCTAAGACAAACGGTCACGGAGATATGAGCGATATGGTAAAGGTCGTTTTTCAGATTTGAAATTTTAAAAGTTCAAAAAGACAAGTGACAGCTAGCAACTAGAAAATCACAGGTGACAGTTAGGAGGCAGTTCTGGTTAGATTAAAATAGATTGAATTATATTATTTTAACTAAGAGATTGGTTCTGCACAGTTCTGCTAGGTACTCACAATATATTTAGAAATAGAATGGGCCTCGCCACGGATCTGGTCAGGTTTTCTTCACTCGCCACGGACGGTCTCTGCGCACAGCGTCTGGGTCAGCTCTCTAGTTCTGCGAACAGCGGTCTGGGTCAGCTCTGCTCTGCCTCTGGTTCTGCAAACTGCTCTGCTTTCTCTGGGTACAGCACTGCTTCTGGATCTTTCTGCACAGCTCTCTCTGGACCCAGCGCTGATCTGCACGGCTCTTGGAAGCTGCTATCGCTGTTAGGTTGCTGGATGCTGAGGCCCACTGAGAATAGTTCTCAGTTTGTGGGTTTAGGCCCTTGCTTTGAGTTCTGAATCAAGTTCTTTGGAGTTTTAAAGTCTAAGTGTGGAATCTAGTATCTTCTGGATGTTGTGTGTTCCGGCAGAGCGCGTTGCAGCAAATGGAATTGAATGTCCCTATCTGTCCTGACTGTCTGCTTTTATGTGTTTTGAAAATGGGTGTGTGTGCAGCATCACTAGGCTCTACCCCTCTCCACTTGTCATTGGCCACTTCATCCTCTTCCCCTTGATTGGGGGAATGAAATGAAGTGTCATCATGATGAGGTCTGTTTATGGTACAGAGAACCCACCCCTGTCAAATTACACACAATCTAAATTTTGACCCAAAAGACATATTTGCACAGGTACACAAGCCAGCTTGCTCTCACAGGCAGTGCTCCTCCCCTTTCCTTCCAGGAGGAAGCTACTTTTACGGCCCCCGTAATAAAACATTTGCCTGAGTCAGGACAGGGCTTTGTTCAATTTCCTGCAGAGCCCAGGTAATTCAATCAGGGAAGTGTCATATCCCTTTTGGTGGGATCAGCAAAAGGCAGATAGGCCTGGGAACACAGCTGTTGTGCAAGTCTCATCTCCTGTCGGGGGTAGCTGGTGGGCAGAATTCAGTTCCTTAAGCCAGGCCCCAGCTAATGTCACTTTTAGTTACCCAGTTTTCTGCATTCAAATAAACTAACCATTTTTTACATATGCAGCTAAAATGCTGATTCTAAGTTTAAAACTATGACATTTAAACAATTGCAACCTATGTGACACTCAAAAGTAGGTCACTCATTTCTTTTAAACATTTAGATTTTTAGTGTCTTTCAGTCCAAATTTACTTAAACTGCTGAAATCCACAACTCAGCCAGTCTTGTTATAAACCTTCAAGTCCCTTCAGAATATAACTTTAGATTGTATCCACCTCTCAGTAAGTCTTCCTTTGGCCTGCTTTGGGTTAATCTATTCAGTTTTACACAAAAAAAAAAGTCTGGTGTTGTTTTAAAACGCCGGCTTTCTGATAGTGGTGAGTACTGGTAATGCACCCATTTTTGGGATTTAAGAAAATGAATTCCCCACAATTCTAGGTTGCTTTTGGCAATCAGAATTGCCATTCCCAATGGTTTCAGACTACTGTGTGGGTAGTCCAATGGTGGTTTTAGGCAGTGTCCTTCTGTGCCCATAACATCGGCAAAAAGAGTGGCAGCCTATTCTTCATGCATTTCCCTGTACATTTTCTGGGAAGCTCTGGCCATCATGATGTTTTCCATGTCAGTACTGCACAGTTTTGAGGTAGGGCTCGGATGCATGGATAAAAACATCCCACACAGTCCACACAGATTTGTTCAAAACCAAAGTAAAAGCCTACCTCTTTGCTTCTGAGATCTGCTTGCTCACTAACATTTGTCCCTCTTTTCTAGCCTGCCTCTTTCCCTCACTTCCTCTGCCTCCACTCTAGCACTTCACCCTTTATGGTCACTTCCTGAGCACAGCTGGCCGTACCGCATGCCTGCATTTTAAAAAATGTCCAATGTTGTTTGTCCTTAATCTAGGTATGTCTATTTATTTATTATCCCTGGTGACTGTTCAATTGACTACCTGGTCAGAATGTCCCTCAAACTCACCCATGCGTAAGAAGTTAACTGCTTCCCATCAAATCTCAATTCTTATGTATTGTACGTTCTTTTGTGATCAAAACAGCATTGTTCCTCCTGTATATAAATAAGCAAGTAATAAATAAACTTCGAACCAAAAGCAGATAGTGTGCACCTTCCCTGTTTGTTTTGTCTGAACGAAGGGAGTGACAGCTGTTGTATGAAGGCAGACCTCAGATTCCTAGTAAGGATGTGTATCATGGTGATGCAAATGTCCATTGTTTATTTTGGATAATGCACAAGGTCTTGAAAAGTATTCTCTGTTTTATAGGAAACCAGTGCCAGACATTCAGAGCAGGGGTGAGAACATCTCAAGGTTTGAGGGTCTGTCTTGTTTTGTAGAAGTTTTAGGTGGTGGATAAGACCTTTATTTAGCCCAACATAGATGGAGATGCAGTACTCAAGATGTAGAGAATCATGGTTGACCTACTTTGAACATCAAAGGCCTTTACAGGTAAGGAATAGGTTTCCTCATCATGTGGACTTTGGAGTGTGATTTTTATCTGAGGAGTGCAAGTGAGCTGGTGAGACAAGCAAAATCCGGGCTCCTAACAGTGGCAATAAGTAGAGGTGGAAGGCTCCATCATGAGGGTTTTTTTCTTCAAATGATGGGTGCAGGGTTGCAGAGTGTAATGGCAGAGCACAAATGTTTTGGTGGGGTTCAGCTAGAAGATATTTTCATTTATTCAATCTTGTTGTCTTTGGAGGAGTCCAGTAATTATGCTCTGTTCCATAGACAATCTGTGAGTAATCGACATAAAGTAAGAAAGTGAGGCTGTTGGACTCAATCAAGTAAGCCAGAGGCTTGAGGTAGGCATTTAGCAGTTAATTTGCGAGCTTTGGAAACTCCACAAGTCAGTTGACAGCAAGGCAAGGAGAGTTAACCAATGTTTGCATGACATGTGTGTAATACAGAAAGGACATCCAGTTGAGGCATATGATGTTGAGCAAACTTCGGATCAGCGGAAATTGGTTAAAGGTATTGAAGACAATAGAGAAATTAAAGAGTGTTGGAGCATCAGGGCATTTTTTTCCGAAAGGGCTGATGATTTGTTCCCTCATATACAAAATGGTTGATTCAGTACTTTTATAGGAGTGAACACCTGGCAGAATGTTGTGGCTTAGGTTATGAGTCTCACAGTGTGCCATGAGTTGTAATGCTGCAGAATGTTTGAGTATTTTACCCAGGCATACAATCTTTGAGATGTGGCAGTAGTTGTCAGGACTGATCAGCATTAATTATTTTCCATGCAGGGCTGGGGGATTAAAGCCTTTTTAAGTGGATAAGGCACTACGTTACTGCAGAAGCAAAACAAAAGAGGTGATGGCTGTAAGGTTTATAATCAATCTTAACCTATGGCATTACTCTGGGCAACACTCCCGTCCATTGTTCTCTGCCTGCAAAGCCATTACAGAAAGTGGAAAGGCCATATGAAAATGAGGCTTGGTTCGACACCAAAAGGTCTAGTCCAGTCTGAACTGCTAAGTTACATGCCTTCTGCACACGACTGCAAGCAACCCTAGACATGTTTCCGCCTCAT
Source organism: Ambystoma mexicanum (assembly GCF_040938575.1). Taxonomy (NCBI): domain Eukaryota; kingdom Metazoa; phylum Chordata; class Amphibia; order Caudata; family Ambystomatidae; genus Ambystoma; species Ambystoma mexicanum. Next base: position 792,374,412 of record NC_090937.1, read on the forward strand.
TTGGCATCATCAGTGCGGTTTGGCTTTGGTCTCTCGGCACAGCAGACACAGGACTAACATCTGGGCATGTCTGTCCCACTCAGAGTGACTAAAGCAAAACCAATTGGGGGATGGCTAGAAGGTTTAGAATTAATCTAACCTCTGGCATCACTCTGGGAAACCTTCCAGACCATTGTCCATTGCCTGCCAAGCCATTGAAGAAAGGAGAAAACTATATGCAAAACAGGCTTGGTCTCACCCTAAAAGGGTCAGTCCAACCCAAACTGCTAGGTCACATCCCTTTTGCATGAGACCACAAGCATCTCCAGACATGTTTCGGCCAAAAGTCGATCTCTAGGCCCAGCAGACAAGGGACCCAGGTCTGGGGATGCCCATCCCACTCAGGGCGACTAAGTAAAACAAAAGATGTTATGGTTGGAAGGTTGAAAATCAATTTTAACCTCTGCCATTGATCTGGACAACAGGCCAGACCATTATTCTTCGCCTACCAAGCCATTACAGAAAGGGAAAAGACGATGCGCAAATCAGGAATAGTTCCACCCCAAAATGGAGCATGAACTGCTTGGTCACATTTCTTCTGCACATGACCGCAAGCAACCAAGACATGTTTTGGGCTCATTGGGCATCACCAGTCAGGGGTAGCTTTGCTATACAGGCCCAGGAAACACAGGACACACCTCTGGGCATACCCACTCCACTGAGAGTGACTAAGCAAAACAATGGAGATGATGTGTGGACATTTTAAATTCAAACTTAGCCTCTGGCATTGCTGTGTGCAATCCTCCAGACTTTACTCTCCCACAGACTACAATGGATTCACCGAAATCCAGTCGTTTAGTCCACCAGGATTCATGCATGGCTTTTTGGAAGCTTCACCTCAGCTTAGCCACCATGAGTCAATGTTGTGACATCTGTCCGATAATGAATGCAAAACTTAAAATCAGTTATGAATCTCTTCCTGTGAGGAAAATATAAAACAGTGTGAGTTTGTGTAATCCAACCAGAACTACACTCCCGTTCTCTTGCACACAATTACTATTACTAACAATCGTCACTTTGCTCATTCAGAAAGAAAAAGGCCTGGAAGGTCAGCTGGAATTGGAACTATTGTCCCAACAGATCACAACCATGAGAACAAACGGGTCCTCTCTGTCCTTAAAACAAGCTTGAGTTCACTTGAACTATTGCAATTTGGTGTGCATCTGCAATAGAAGATGCAGAGTATACACAATCGAGCCTGATGATCTGTATGAGCCTCATGAAGTCAGACCACATCACATCATGCTTAGATTTCTGCTGGTTCCCTATAGAACAAATAATTATACTTAAAAATGTTTGCACCATCTACAGAATATTTGTAGGGGTATGTTCAGAATATATATTCAAAGAGGTCCTTGCATATACTCCAAACTCTAAACCTAAAATGTTGTGATTCAAATATAGAAGTACCTGCAAAAACAAACCATGAGGAATTAGGGTGAGCAATCAAGTACATAAGCCCTAAACTCGATAAGGTCCCAAGAAATCAATATAGTTTTGAGTCGATTATGAGAGCTCTGAAGGCATTCCTTTTGACTAAGGCATTCAACTCCTCTCTGACATGAAGAGAACACCTCCCTTGCCACTCGAAGGAAAGACTGTAACTTCCCAAACTGGACTGCCCTTGTGGGCGGACAAAGACTGATATGCAAATGGGTATTCCTCCTTTGTGAAAAGTACAGTGAGCTAAAGGCGATGGCTGCGGACTCTCACAGTGGGTAAAAACCACAGAACAGGTTATCATGCCATGTTCTTTCGAGATAGGGGCGCCTGCTAAATTGTTTGCAGTTTTGTAAGGAACTTGGGATTGGTCACCCTAAGTTACCTGGGGTAACCCAGACGTGGACCCCTTGCTCACTGTGCTCAGAGAGGCACAGCTCCACCTCACTGATGAGGCCCAACAAGGCTGAAACATGTGTATAGGGTTGCTTTTGGTATTCTTGTTCAAAGGAGGTTTGCCTGGCATTTTGGTGCTGGACTGCCCTTGTGGGCGGGACAAAGACTGGTATGCAAATGGGTAGTCCTCCTTTGTGAAAGGTACAGTGAGCTAAAAGCGATGGCTGCAGACTCTCACAGTGGGTAAAAACCACAGAACATGTTATCATGCCATGTTCTTTCGAGAGAGGGGTGTCTGCTACCTTTTTTGCAAACATGACAGCACATACCATTAGGAGTATGTCCTAACGTGAAGAAACCCATCACCGTTCAAGCAGCCCCTTTTGCATCCCCCATTGAAATTACTGTTGTGAAATGGGTGTAAGGTGACATGTTGGTTTATTACAAAATGTCTGGAAAATGGGAAGAACTCTGAAGATGACTGTTTGTAGCCTAATCTGCTCCAAAAATACATGTTGTATCACGTGGAAAGTTCACATTGAGTACAGATACAGTGCCCAAAATGCTATGTGGGCCATTGATGTGGTGCAATGGAATCTCTCATGGTAGAGTTGATGAGTGTTCGTCCCATTCATTTCTGTTGATAGAGGACTACAGTTGAATCTGATCTCATTCCTTTTTCCACAATGCTCACAACATAATGGTTTATACTGTTGCCTCTGGAAACATACATCTGGTTGTGGATTTGCATGGAGCTTGTGGAGCTTGCTGTAGTCCCAGACATAAGGAGGGCGAGGAGCCCTGCCAAGATGGCAGCCTTTGTGTGAGCTCTCAGCCCGCTCATAATAACTCTGTGCTTTTGGTTGTGGAGAGGTGTACATCAGTGAGTACCTGCACTGTGAAGGTCCCTAGTACCTCACAGAACTAAATCGGAACTCCAACAGTGCCAAAACAACGCTTTCTGCCTTTCGCTCTGGTAGAGCAGCCGGCGAGTCGAGTGCGCTCTCTGCTGCAATGCAGCGCCATATGCAGCAGGCTCGGGCAGGCATCATAAGAGTAGGCTGTGCCCCCCCACCCCATCAGTGATGCATTGTGAAACCTGTGGAACCCGCTCTGCGGAGTGCTGAGGGGAGCGAGGTGCATGTGGATGCGGTGAGAGTTGGTTGAGAAGCGCCCCAGAGTCTTGCCCAGCTTCCCTCAGGCAGCAGTGTGATGATCCAATGTGGTGCGGCTATATTCAGCCTTGCATAGTGACGCTGATTGCATAGACACACAATCGCCAGCGCATTGCTGCAATAAGCATCTGGCCCAAGGGAGAGATGCAGGCAAGTTTGTGAGTCGGCGCTTACATCAGGAGAGCTGCGCTGTGGAGCTTGGTGCTGTTTTCTATTGATCTGGGGATCTTTACCTCAATCCCGGCAGCAGCAGCTCACAGGCAGAATTGCACCATCAGGAGTCACCTGGAGGCCCCTCCTCATCTACCATGCCGGGAAGCCCTGTGGGCTCTGACTGTTAATGAATTAGTACACTTTGCAAATGTTACTTTTTATTGAAATTTTTTTTCATTTCTTTATTGTGCTTTACTGGTGGTTTTTCATTGAGCACTGAGGGGGTTGCAGCAAAGCTCCTCACGTGCTTTACTCCACCCTGACCAGCTTTCCTCTCAGTTGCTTTTGGCCCAGCTGGGCTTTGTTATCACGGCGGCGGCCACACCATCATGGCCTCCGCACTGTGAGCACTGGAGTGCTTGTGACCACTGAACAGCCTGCCCTCTGATTGGGCCTTTCACCTTCCACCTCAAACTATCAGATAGCTGGCAGGTGGAAAGCCGGCCCCCAGCAAGGCCCACACTTGTCTCCTGTCTGAGCCTGTCCCTGGCAAGGAGGGCCTGGAGAGCCATAGATTTACATCTCTAACTATGATCTGTCCACCGGACTAATTACTGGACTGATTCACTGCTACTGGTCCAAAGGCCACCCACGATCCCTGCCGTCGTGAAAGTAATTTCGGTTGACCTTCATTGCTAACTCCTCTGAGGCATTGACAGTGCTCTTCACCTCCTCCATCCTCACCTAACTTCATTCCTTTCACTGCATTTACTACTCTCCCTTGTGATTTGTTTGCATTTCCTGTGGACCATCTGCATTGTTTGCTGCCTTCATATAAAGTCGAAATTGGGGTGTGCTTTTAAAATCGAATTTGGGTGTTTTGCATTTCCTGTGCACCATCTGCATTGTTTGCTGCCTTCATTTCAAGTTGAATTTGGGGTGTGCTTTTAAAATCGAATTGGGGTGTTTTGCATTTCCTGTGCACCATCTGCATTGTTTGCTGCCTTCATTTCAAGTCGAATTTGGGGTGTGCTTTTAAAATCGAATTGGGGTGTTTTGCATTTCCTGTGCACCATCTGCATTGTTTGCTGCCTTCATATAAAGTCGAATTTGCGGTGTGCTTTTAAAATCGAATTTGGGTGTTTTGTATTTCCTGTGCACCATCTGCATTGTTTGCTGCCTTCATTTCAAGTCGAATTTGGGGTGTGTTTTTAAAATCGAATTTGGGTGTTTTGCATTTCCTGTGCAACATCTACACTGTTTGTTGCCTCCATTTTTAAAATCTATTGTATGTGTATAGTTACATCTCTGTGCCACTCTCCCAATGTAATTCTATTCCTGCTGTGTTTCACTTATTCTCTGTGACTCAATCTACTAGACCCCTAGTGAGATCATCCAGAACTGTGCAGTGCTGCCACTCCCCCCTCGTTCTTTGGCTAAAACCCCGGACCTGCCATGGCTCTCTTCATCTCTCCCATATTCTCTAACTGCTACACTACCATCTATCCCCCTCTCTCTCAAAGTACAGGAGGAAAAAGCACAGAAAAGATATTCTGAGTGCAAACCCTGGACTTCCCATTGCAGATACCTATATCATTGCTTCTTCTAGAGAGGTTTTCACTGATATCCCTTTCTCTGTCCCCTCTCCTGATTTCTGGACTCCCCATCTCATCTCCACTCTCTCTCCCTCCTCACACTCCTCTATTAATGGTGGCACCAAATGAGAAGTCCTCTTGGCTAGTTTTGCATCATCTTGTTGCTTCGTCAATGTCTATCACACTGGCACCATTCTGGTTTAGGGTTCACAACCCAACAATCATTCTCTTTGACCACACCTTGCCTTCCTTCATTAACTTCCTTCCTTTGCCTATATCTCCCCCTTCTCTCTTTCTCACTGCTCTGACCGCACCGCCAAGGGGGTTGCCTTAATCTTCTTGTTGCGAAGACATCGACAGGCACAGGTAAGTCTTCAGATATAAGTTTATTTAGGTTAAATAGGGAAAAGACCCCCAACATCAACATGGGCTCCCTACAGATACACTGAGCAAGATTAACTGACAAACCTAGAACACTGAGAGTAGTGCACTCCATTGCACTCTCTATGACCTCATCAGAACCAGAGGCATATAACATTCCATTCCACCCAGCTTTATTATGCTAGGTAGCTTAGGCTGCTATGTGAGCAGCAACATCATAACACATCTCCCTTTCTTTTTTTATAAAGCTCCTCCACAAACAATACGTTTCACCTTTCACCTCTTTTCACTGTGGCCACTCTATTTTTATTCCAAACCTGGCCACCAGCCACTCACACTTCACCCTTCAATACAGCCACTCTAACTAACTTGGTCGGAGTACAACATGTCTCCCTTCTTTTTTACCACTCCTTTCTTTATCCTCACCCAGTCACCACACTCCACACGCAATTCCTTTCTTCCTCTCTTCTTGTTTTCCCGCATGACCCATTCACTCTTCTTCTTTTTGAGAGACCTTCTCACTTCGTCAACCACCACATCAGACTCCCTGCTTCTGCCTAACAAAGGCGGGCAAGCCATGGAATAAGGTTTTCGACCTCTCATAAGCTCAAATGGACACAGACCGGTGGTGGCATGGGGTGCCATACGCAATGCCCACATTCTATTCTGAATGGTTGCCAACTTGTCAAAACCACACTCTTCCCCCATGTGAATACTCTCCATCACACATCTATTGAGTCTCTCAACAACTCCATTTGTTTCAGGGTGGTACAAGGCTGCCCTCTTATGACTCACACCACATTTTTCTAGGAACTTAGGAAAACATCCACCGGTAAATTGTGTACCATTGTCTGTGAGAACACTTCCTGGAAGACCCTCACTTGCAAAGATTTCTTGGAGTACTTTGACCATACTTTCTCCCGTTATCTCTCTTACAATTTTAAAATCCACTCATAACCCAGCAACTCAATTCTGTCTTGATTGCACCCCCCAGGATTGATATCCGGATGAGTCAAACGATCTACCGCTCCACACATCTCATTCTCAAACACATTTCTGGACACTAAGGTTATCTTTGAGCCTGAATCCGCCATCATAGAAACTTCACGACCATTCACATTCACAGTCGCATACGGTGGCTCACAATCATCTTCATCGCCCTCCCTCACAACATTGACTGTATTGACAATGACATTCTGCACTAGAAGTATCACTTCTTCATCCGACGATCTGCCGTCCTCTTCATCATTGACATAAAGAATTTCTCTTTGATTGGACTGTCCAAACTGGTAGTTCTTACAACAGTTCGCAAAATGACCTCCCCTTTTGCACTTTGCACATGTCGCTTTACGGCCTGGACATACGATGGATGAAGCAAAATGTGTGCTACTAGCACATCGATAACATAGTCATTCCTCTCTTTTCTCAGTTCTCACCACTGTCTCTTGGTTCTTCTTCTCCTCCCCAATTTTATTCGACTGCTTGCTCTTTCCTCTTCTTCTGCTTTTGTTTTCTCCCACATTCAATTGGTGCCTTCCACTGGAACTCAAAATGCGCCTCTGCCCAGTACTGTATGGCATCACTTGCTTCACCGTGCATATTAACCAGCAGCTCTGTGGTAGATTGTTCCTTTAGAAATCTACATGCGCCTGTATTACGTGCTATACGGTGGCCTTTCCTCAGAACAGCCGCGCTTCTCCCGCTTCTCCCCTTCCTTCAATTCTTCCGCGTACGGGTCGCAAACACCCTGGCAGATGCCGCATATTGCTGCAACACCGTCCCAGGTGCCAGCGATAGCTTTCCCCACGCAACGATGCTGGGAAACGACAGGCGGGACGCGAGGGCCTACAGCCTCGTGAACGTTCCAACAGCGGAGCGGAGCGGGGCTCGATTTCGAGGGGAATCAGGGCCTGCGGGCTCACAGGGCCAGGCGGCACACTTACTTGGTACACGGCTGCCGGACTTAGTGGCCGCTCGACGCTGGGACGGAGCGGAGCGGCCAGCACACAGTGTGACTGACATCAGTTCAGTTCAAACTGCCGCTACCACGCCGGGTGCACGGCGGAGCGGCAGTGTCTTCAGGATCCTTGCTGGGGGTCTTCAACATCCCATCCTCGTCGCCATTGTTGCGAAGACATCGGCAGGCACAAGTAAGTCTTCAGATATAAGTTTATTTAGGTTAAATAGGGAAAAGACCCCCAACATCAACATGGGCTCCCTAAAGATACACTGAGCAAGATTAACTGACAAACTTACAACACTGAGAGTAGCGCAGTCCATTGCACTCTCTATGACCTCATCAGAACCAGAGGCATATAATATTCCATTCCACCCAGCTTTATTAGGCTAGGTAGCTTAGGCTGCTATGTGAGCAGCAACATCATAACACTTCCCTGAGTGGATTCCTTCCTTGATCTTACCTACCAAGACCTATTTCTCTTTTGATCACCTCTCCCACCTCCACCCTGACCATTGCTACCATCTATCGACCTCCGGGTTCCAACTCCCTTTTCCTCTCTGAATTGGCTCTGAATTGGCTCTTCCATCTGAAACCTGCCTCAAAGTGTAACGCTGGGTACAACTACGAACTTGCTGCCCTGAAACGAAAGTGAAGGGCAGCAGAACAAAAGTGACAAACCTCATGCTCATCCTCTGACAAACTGGCCTGCTACCTGCTCCAAAGGCAATGCAGACTCGCCATCCGTGAAAAGAGATGAGCCCACGTTCAGGCACACGTCTCTGGCGCATCCAATAACACAAATGAATTTTTCACAATCTGCAGGGAACTACCAACCCCTCTGCAGTCTCCTTCTCCTCTACTCCTTCCCAGGCCCTCCGCAATGCACTGGCCTCACACTTTGCCAATAGAACTCAGGACATTCTGACTACCTTTTCCAGACTCCCTCACAACCCATCACACTTGCCCCCTCCAAACTACCCCTCCCTCCTCCTTCCTCCTTTTCCTCTTTCTCTCCTGCCACACCTGAAGTAGTTACCAGAGTTGTCCACTCTATGAAGGTCTCTTCTAAAAAGGTCTCCCCTTGCTCATCCAGGACCATCAAGGATAACATTTGCTCTCTTGCCCCTGCCCTCGCTGATTTCTACAATCACTCCTTTATCACTGGATCTCTCTCCTCAAGCATTCCCTTGTGCTCCCACATCTGAAATAAAATCCTTTGACCCTAACTGCCCTGGCAGCTATCGCCCTATCTCCATCACCCCCTTCCTGGGGAAGCTACTTGAGAAGCTGGCCTTGCCCCAACTTAACTCTGACACTGAATTTGTTGGAGGCCTCTGTTGGGTGTCCTGACCCACGTTTGAGCTATCAAGCTGCAATATTTGGTGCTGTGGGCTTAGAAAATCCAAGATGGCCAAAAAGCCCACATGTGCGCCCAAATCCAGGAGAACAACGCAGTTTGCGCACACCAAAATGGTTGCCTAACCTGCCACCCACCAGTGCGAGCATGAGTGGAATGGGTGCCAAAGGAAAAAGACCAGTGCCATGTGTTGAACCTGGAGAATATACTTCCATGTAATATCTCTTGTTTGAAATGCTTGAATCCAAGGCAGATCCCACAAATGGCTGCAATACTGGTGCTCACCACTATCAGAAAGCCAGCGTTTTAAAACAACACCAGACATTTGTGTAAAACTGAATAAATGAACCCAAAGCAGGCCAAAGAAAGACTTACTGAGAGGTGGATACAATGTAAAGTTATATTCTGAAGTGGCTTGAAGGTTTATAACAAGACTGGCTGAGCTCTGCAGGTCTGCAGCGGCTTAAACTGAAACTGGATTTAAAATTACCAAAAATCGAAATGTGTAAATAAACTGAGGGACAGACTTGTGACTGCCACATAGTTTGTCACTGTTAAAATGTCATAGTTTTGAACTTAGAATCAGCATTCTAGCTGCATGTGTAAAAATTGTTAGTTTTATTTGAATGCAGAAAACTGGGTAACTAAAATTGACATTAGCTGGGGCCTGGTTTAAGGAACTGGATTCTGCCTGACAACTTCCCCCCAATTGGAGTGAAACTGGATCCACAGCAGTTCTCAGGCCTGGCTGCATTCTGAGGGGAGGTTACCCCTCTCTGATTGAATTACCAAGGGACTGCTAGAGACTAAATAAAGGACCCAGGCAGAGGGTTTATTGGGGGGAGGTCATAAATGGCTTCCTCTTGAACAATGGGCCTTCCAGGACCCAGGCAGATGGTTTATTGGGGGGGGCGTAAAATAGCTTATTCTTGGAATAAGCTGGGAGGGGCAGGGTCTCTGAGCTTGGCAGAAACTGGATAAACTGGTTTCTACACCATGTGACCTGGGAAGACACACCCCTGTTGGCCAGAATATGATTTTAAGAAAGATGTATAACTCATGGTGCGGACTTGTCAAAATTAGCTAAATGATACCATAATTCCTGTGATTTTTCTGCCCACATTTTAAGAGGTTTTAAGACCTGGTGGTATGATCTGGGGGTTGGTAGCGGAAAATAGGGTTTCACTCCAAATGTTTGCATGTTAAAAATCTGACACTTCATCAATTAATGTCCATACTCCTTGCGCACATGTGTGTAAATTTGGGTAAATGTCCGATATTGCAAATCCAGTTAAAAAGTGCAAATTGTTGCCATTTCTGAATGGAAGCCCCCAGGAAGAGCAGAGTTTGAACAGAGTATACCTCATGTGATATGTGATGGGTACATGTAATTTTAAACAACTGTGTATCTGTGCAATATGTATTTGAATCAAATATAGATTTGTGGGCAAACTGACCAGGGGAGGATCCTCTGACCCATAAAACGTACAGCATCACTCTGACTCACATTTCCTTCCCCCAATCATGGGAGAGGGGAGAATTGGGCCAATGACAAGTACAGAGGGGCAGGCTTAGCTAGGCCCAGGCACACACCCGTTTTCAAAATACATAAAAAGAGACTGCTGGGACAGGTAGGGACATTCAAATCCAGTTGCTGCAACGCGCTCTGCCGGACCACACAACATCCAGAAGATACCAGATCCAACACTTAGACTTTAAAACTCCAAAGAACTTGATTCAGAACTCAAAGCAAAGGCCTAAACCCACAAACTGAGAACTCTTCTCAGCAGGCCTCAGCATCCAGCAAACCTAACAGCGGTAGCAGCATCCAGGAGCCGTGCAGATCAGCGCTGTGTCCAGAGGAAGCTGTGCAGAAAGATCCAGGAGCTGTGCACAGACGCTGTACCCAGAGATCCAGGAGCCGGGCCAGGAGCAGTGTCAGACCAGACCAGCAGAGAAGAGACCAGACGCTGTGCGCAGAGACCGTCCGGGGCGAAACCAGAACCGAAGCCATCTTGACCCGATCCGTGAGACCTAGACCTTCCAAATACATTGTGAGTACAGCTAGGACGGTGTGAAACCAAATCGCTTAGTTTCCAGTGATATAATTCAATCTATTTAATCTAAGTAGAACTGCCTCCTAACTGTCACTTGTCAATTATGCAGCCGCATAGCTGTCACCTGTCATTTTACAAAGCTGTCACCTGTCAATTTGAGTTACTTTAAATTTGAAAAACGACCTTTACAAAATCGTTCATATCTTTGGAACCGTTTGGGCTAGAAACTTGCTGTAACTTTCCTCTGAAAGCTTGGATTCCCAGCTTTTCAACGAATCTCCGTATACTTTTGCCGTAATCGCGATTCATGCATTCGCGAATTTTGGCGCGATTTGCGATTTCAGCTGATTTCTCTCACGTGTGAAAAGCGGCAGCTTCCTTGCTTTACTTTGCCAAAAACGTGTTTAACCTGCTAGTTACTCCTACAGCATTGTTAAAGTGATCCTGAACTCATATAAAGTAGCTATCACTCACCCTGGACCTCCTAAAGGGAATTAAAAGTATTTTCAGCATATTTCTCACTGCATTCTCACCATATTCAAAGCATTTTGCCTGTTTTTCAACTTCTATCCGTAGTCTAAGCTTGCTGGGGTGAACTGAATTACATTTGATTGCATGTCTGAGAACTGTGTGCTACTCTTCATTTCCTTACATTGCATAAGGGGGGGAGTGGATTGCCAGAGAAAAGTGATTACATTGTTTAGTTGAAATCATATTGAGTATTTTCTGTACTGCATTTTCATTCAAAATTGCATCCATCTGAACTTATATAACGCATTCTCTACCACCTTATTCTTCTGTTCCTACTCACAAGTGTGCTACCTCATCCTTATACTACTCCTGGGTAACCAAATCAGTTTACTAGTAGGACATTATTCACTGTTGATCACTGCTCATGTTTTAAGTGTGATATTAATTATTAATTCATTATAAAAGTGTGATATGTATATATACTGTTAATTTTTTTTCAAATAAACCTTTTAAACTTGCAAAACAGAACTACTTCTTGGCTCAGTGGGGTCAGGGGGATTCTAAGAGAGGGGTGTTATATAGGGGTAGTCATCCAGAACTCATGACCTGGACATAAAGATATATCAATAAGGGTTTCCATTCAGTATCCCAGACTAGGCAGCTGTAGTGTTGAATTCAATCCTCTTACAAAGTGGGGGCTCGAGCCGGACGTCTGGATTAGAACTATCACTTGTGCAGCTTAATACAGTGTGCTAACTGACGGGATACATACATCCGGTCGGATCACCACGCTGTTTTACGCTGTAAAGCACTCTTCAAAGGGACACTCTAAGGAAAAGGTCTGTTTTGCAAAAATAAAATACTAATTTCTGTAAGTCAGGACAGAGATCAATCTCTAGAATGACGACCTTGGTAGACATGAAAATAGCGAGGGAGCACCTCTTACATAAGCTATTTGTGAGAGGTGAGTGGACTCACCAGGACAAAACGGTCTGGTTGCAGGCCATCGCGCAACAGGTCACTGAAACAGGGTCAGACACATGGAGAGATCAGGGTCCATTACATGTGGCCCTGAGTGAACTATATATGGCTCCTAAAGCCAAAGATGAACACAATAAGATTGCCAGGATAGCGGCATACCTGTATCTATATATGGGAGACATGCAGGATAAATGTACTGAAAGCCAAGATCTGGCGAATAAGCGACAGATGGCGTTAGAGAAGGTCCAATCTGACCTGGTCTCTTCTGAGCAGAAGCTGCAGGGGAGCCAGGAGTCAGAAAATGATAGTATGCAGTATATCATTAAAATAAAAGAGGACATGGATAGACTGCAACAGGAGAAGGCTGATCAGGATACCAGATTTCTGGCCTTGCAGAAGGAGTACCAAGAAGGGTTGGACTCCCTTCTGCAGAGCCAGAAAAAGCTGAAGCAACAACTGGACTTCAACAGGGCATGCACAGAACAGGTAGCCACCCTGCAAATTCGATTAGACAGAGAGAAAGAGGAATGCAATAAATTGATTCTGAAAGACCTGGATACCTAGGCAGAGTTTGATCAGGAGCACCAGAAAGCTGGTGCCTTCCAAAGGCAAAGGGATGCAGGCTCTTAGTCAGGAAAGGGACACCTTAGGCCAGGAAGTCTGCCACTTAAAAAGGAAAATGGAAGAAAATCACCTGGCCCTCAAGGGACTGGGTGACCTCCAAAAAGAACACCAGAACTTGTTAGAGCACACCAGGAGGGTGGAGGAGGCTCTGCCAAGAAAGGAGCAGGCCAGTAGGGAAGGGACTCAGGAGGTAACCCTCCTGCAGCAAAGACTGGCCCAGTACTACAGGACCAATCAGAAGGCACAGAGAGAAAATGAGGCTCTCTGTCAGCACAATGATAGGCTCCAACAACTGGTAGTGATGCAGGAGAGACTGATAGAGTCTAGTAAGGCCTTAACTGAGGAACTGAAAGCGCAGGCTCTTGCATTGCAACGGGGAGCAGGGGTGGATAGAGACCAGGTTCGCTGGAGAGGGAGACTCCTGAGCATAACCTCAGGAGCCCTAGTACCAGAGGCCTTCATATCTCTCAGTCCCTGGACTCTGCCACCCCCATGTCCCCTCGCGCACATGAGCCCAGGGCCACGGGGTTGGCAGAATACTATCCAACCAGAAGTATGGGGCTCATAGGCCATTACCTCCCAGGAATGGAGGGGCGGGCATCCGGGTATGGGCACCCAAGCACAGTGCAATTTAGTGGGGAACCCCAGGAGAGTAGGCCCATTAAGGGCATCCTGAAAACTTATGCCCAGTTAGGTCAGTGGGAGGGGACCCATCAAATCCTGGCAGCAAGGAGGAATCTGAAGACTCCTCTGAACGGCGCAGGACACAGGAGGCCAGGTCCCCACATTCTGCCAGCCATTCCCAGGCTCTCGGAATCCAGGAAAACCTGGAAGAGCAGACAGGAACCTCTGGGAGCAGAGCAGTCAGAGGATGAATGGACCAGGGTTACCCAAACCAAAAAGGCCAATAAGGCAAAAAGGGCCTTGCTTAAGGACCCATTGAAGCAAATAAAGGCAATAAAGAGTGTCATCACGCCTTATCATAAGAACGCCAAGTATTCCGTTTGGGAACACTTGGAGCTCTATGAGCAATGATGGGGACTTTCCATTTGAAGGTCAGCAGTAGCTGCATCCAGTACGTCAAATGGACATTCTCCCCAGAATACTCCAGTTTCTTTGCGGGGCTGGAGGACCAAAATCATTTAAGATGGTCCACCTATAAGGCGGCCATCTTGAAACATTTTTCTGTTCACAGAAATACTCAAGAGGCTCGCAAGGCAGCCTACAATTTGCAATGTGGGGAGGATCAGGCCCCACAAGAGTTTGTGCAAGAATTACAGCGTGCTTTTGCGCAGACCACCACAAGGGTGCGCACAGACAGCAAAGAGTTTGTCAATACATTTTTCCATGCTCTCCCTAAATGTATAATGACCCAGCTCATGAGAGATTTTCATGAGAAAAGATCTTTAGACTGGGTCATTGAACAGGCTACCCGGATCTATGAGGTGCAGAAGCCTATCGAAAATAAAAATAACGAGCCGAAAAACCCCAAAACCAACAGCACCCCTGCTGCTGCCAAGGTGGCAGAGGTAAAGGTTGCCCCCTTTTTAGATTTGGAGATGGGGGGGCCTCAAAACCTGCCTGCACCAATAATTCACAGCCCAGAAGGCCCTCGGGCCAGTCACAGACAGGGAGTCGAGGAGGTAGTCCCACAAATGGGGTCCCCCGCTCCCCTGACTATGTAAGTCCCCGCTATAAGGGAAACCGCACAATCCTGGGTTATGTATGGACTCCTCCAGCCCAAGGGGGGGGATCCAGCCAAGCACCTAACCCAGGGAACTTCCCTCCCAACTTCCCACCGGAGGGCAGAAATTCTCCAAATCTTGGGCAGAACTTTTTCCCCAGGTATCCACCCAATTTCCAGCCCCAAAAACATCCATTCTTCTTTCCCCAATTCCCTGAGCCCAGACAACCTAATCCGGGAGAGGGGAGGCCAAGGGTGGAGGGGTACCAAAATCTTCCCAACCAGGGGTACTACCAGAGAAGGGATAGCTACCCTTCCCGAGATCAGCCCAGGGGAGAAAATAGAGCCCTGTATCAGCCTGAGCAGGTTTCCCAGTTAGAGCGCCAGGTCCAAAATATGGCACGGGATCTGGGTCACATACTGAGGGCTCAACAGAACCCTCAGATGAGCATGCCACCGCAGAATGCCCCAAACTCGGGACCTGGTGCTCCAGAACAATGACGGGGGCAGCACCCCGATAACCCACCGGTTCCCAGGGAGGAGGCACAAGGGGAAGGGGGGTGTAAAGCCTCGGAGGAAGCTTCCTTCCCAACTTGTAAACAGCCCCTGGAAAAACAGGAACCGGAAACAAAATCTCCTGCCCCTGAAAGCCTGCCTCCCAAGGAGCAGAGGGGGGGGTAGGAGAAACAAAGGACCCAAACAGACCCACTTTGTGGAGGAGGTACAGGTCTTCCAAGTTGAGGGAGAGGGATCCTCAGAAGATCCTGGGGAAAGGATCTTCTCCTTCAGAGATGGGGGAACTCCTCCCAAAGAAAAATGGGTCCCAAGGGATTCCAATCCAGACTGGGGAGATATGGAGACTGAGCTACCGCCGCCCATCATCTCATCCCAGAACCCACAACACCGAAATCCCCTGGTTCAAACCCATCCTGGTGACTGCCTCCAAAAAGGGGGGGCGGCCCAGAACCGGAACCAGGGGAACCCACAATGGCTCTGATTTCCAGTTGCCAACTTTTTCTTTCAGATTCCCAAGACTCTCCACAGAATTCTGCCCAAATCTCTTCTCTAGCAATGTCCAAAACCAGAAAGTTAGCCCACCAGTTGTCCAAAAATGTGCATTATCTGTGCCCCCTTGAGGAGAAGGAGGGAAGATACTATGCCCCGGTACAAGTACAGGGACAGGGTACAATTTTGGCACTGGTGGACACTGGATCCCAAGCCACCCTTCTGTCCAAAAGGGCCTTTGAGGAACTAAATGCAGGAAGGGGGGAGAATTACCGTATTCCTCTCACCTCTCTTCCTGGACAACTGCAGAACTTTGATGGGAAGGAAATCCCTGTTGAGGGGACTGCAGATTTGGACATCAAAATTGGGCGACACAAGGTGAAACACCCGGTCATAGTAGTGACTCCAGAGGGCACCCCTTGTTTACTAGGGAATGACCTCCTGAGAAGGTTGTCACCCCTAATAGATTGTGTAAACAAGGTCCTCTGGACCCAGACTAGCCGACCAATAAAATTAAAACAGAGTGTCAACCATATTAGTTTAAACGGCACCTGCCACATGGTTGAACAAAAATCTGACCAAGTAGAATTTCACTTCCAGAACAACCAAATTCCAGACGTGACAGTAATAGCAGTAGGACAACAGACTGGTGATGGGGGGTCCTCTCTATTTCTGAAAATACACCTTCCTTCCAGTTTAAGGTGGTATTCCACACTGGAAGGAAACACCCTGAAATTCTTTACTAATCCACAATCAGAAACTCCCACTCCTATAGTCCAGAAAGATGTGAAATCAGCTCAGAGCCTGGCTGATATTCAGCAAATTGGAGAGCAGTTGTTCATCCCTGTTCATTTAAATGATGGGAAGGACTCTGTTCTCGCTCGAGTGTGTGTGAACAACGGTAAGAGCTTCATCAGCGGAGCCATGTTCCGCCAACTCCCAAAAGATCCAGCCATTTCACATTCAAACTGATAGACAAATGGGAAATGGAACTGGAAGCACCCAATTCCAAACATCTCCTGCCAAGCAGGTGTATGCTCAAAATCTCCATTGGCAACCAGACCATAGTCCATAATTGTTGGGTTGTGCGAGACGTCACTGCCGCCTTTTACTTAGGCAGTGACATTCTCAATCGCTTTGCCATTAGTTTGGACCTAATAAACTTCAAAGCTTGGTCCCGATTAGCGGATAATCCCATGGGCTTTGATGATCCAGAAAAAGCATTTAGGTCAGCTCAATTGCTACCTTATGCAGTTGAAATTCAGATTAAAGAGGAAGTTGCCATCCCAGAAAGGACCCGACAATTCTCCCTGGAAGTGAAAGTTAAAAGAGGACAACATTTGAAAAACCCTGATACTTACATACATCTAAACGCTTCTCTCCAACAGCAAGGGTTGGGGGTAAACCCAACACCATTAGTCAACATAGAACATGACACCATTCCAATAGAGGTGGATAACAGCGACTTAAAGAGTATTACTCTAGCCGCAGGCACCATTATTGGAATGGCGGTTGATGACCGACATTTTTCCATCGATTTAGGAAATTAACTGTTAGGACCAATCCCCAAGGACTGTTTTGACAGTGACAGTGAGGATAATACAACACCAGACAGGATTTTCACCCGGCATGCGGCATGGGGGGAACTTCCTGGTGTACACGTCTTGCCCTTATGGTAAGGAAGATGTGACTTGTGACTTCAGGAGGGATGCAGTGATTTTCCAGGTCCATGAGGGCTGCCTTTCCCATCCTGAAGCCTCCAGTCCAAATCAGCACTCTGACCAGGGACTTCTCCACCCAGCTGGAGGAGGCCGCTGAGATAGCCAAACCAGAAGTCTTTCCAGGCTTCAGGCAGATGGTGGAAGAGAGAGTCAACCTAGCTGATGCCTGTGTGACTCTAGAACAGAAGCAAAAGTTGAAACAAGTTTTCTTGAATTTCCAAGATCTCTTTGCGGTAGACTCATATGACTATGGTCGCACCGACATCCACACAACAACAATCCCCACAGACCCTGGCATGACTCCAGTGTTTGTGAAGCAATATCGCTTGCCTCTCGCATCAATGGAGTCCCTTACTGAAATAATTAAGAACCTTGAGTCCCGGGGAATAATCCGTCCAGTTCACAGCACCTTCAATAACCCGG
The DNA here is from genome assembly GCF_040938575.1 of Ambystoma mexicanum. Lineage (NCBI taxonomy): Eukaryota > Metazoa > Chordata > Amphibia > Caudata > Ambystomatidae > Ambystoma > Ambystoma mexicanum. The sequence continues at coordinate 792,391,874 of NC_090937.1, forward strand.
TGCTGGCAATATTGAAGCCAAACGGCCAGTGGAGACTCTGCGTCGACCTCAGGGAGCTCAATAAACGGGTCCATACTTCCCGATGGCCTCTGCCCTACATTGACCAAGGGCTGGCCCAGATCCAGGGGTCACAGGTATTCACTGCAATAGACCTGATCAATGGATACTGGAGTGTGCCTGTCAGTAGGGAGGACCAATACAAGCTGGCATTTACCTTTGGGGGCCAGCAGTACACATGGACATGGGCTCCCTTCGGAAACCTCAACTCTGGCAATGAATTCAACATTTTCCTACACAAGGCCATGCCCGACCTGGGTGCAAGGGGTAACCTGGCTTATGTAGATGATGTCCTCATCAAAAGTTCATCTGTGGAGGAACACATAGCGGAGATCTGTTATGTTCTGACCCAGTTGAGGGCCGCCGGAGCAAAACTTTCCTTTCAGAAAGCACAGTGGTGTAGAACCCGTGTTAATTTCTTGGGGCATGAGATTACTCCTCAGGGTCTCTGTCCCCAGGAAAAGAAAGTGGAAGCACTTCTGAAACTGAAAGACCCCACAACTCTGCGGGAAGTAAGGAGCCTCCTTGGACTGACTAATTACAGCAGAAAGTTCATTGAGGGCTAGGCAGAGATCACCAGACCCCTGATTCATCTCCTGAAGGGGGGGTCAAGTGGGAATGGTGTCCAGAACAAGCCGAGGCGGTAAGACAACTCAAAAGAAGCCTCTCACAAGCTCCTTGCCTAGCTTACCCTGTCAGAAACAAGGAGTTCTTCCTGGAGACGGGGTTCTCTAATACGTGCTTGACGGCAGTATTTGTAAAGCTCACGTGACTCCCACGGGGGCGCTGGCCTGGTTCACACTGCTGTGACCTCGCCTAAGGTGATGCGCAGGGTTCGGAAGACAGACTGGACCGGGCCCCAGATCTGGCTTGTCTGACTCGCATTTTCGAGGAATTCTTTGGCTAGGACAGAAGCTGAAGGTAAACCTTTTAAAGGAATGAAGTGGGCCATTTTGGAAAACAAATCCACAATTACCAGAATGGTATTCTATCCCGAACAAGGGGGCAAGTCCGTAATAAAATCCATTGATAGGGTGTGCCAGGGTGCTGGCGGTATGTCTAGAGGTTGAAGGAGGCCGGCTGGTCTTTTCTTTTGACCTTTATTTTGAGCGCAAACACCACAGGACATCACAAAAGATTTAACATCTTTTCGCCAAGAGGGCCACCAGAATTGTCGTTTCACCTTTTCCATTGTCTTGGCAATACCGGGGTGTCCCTCTATTAATGTATCATGTTAACCTGAAATAACTAGTTCGTGTAAATCCTTGTGCAGCAGGAATAAGCGTCCTTGGTAATAAGGTAAACCATTATCTATGGTAAAGTCTGATCCCTTTTGTATCCAATCCTGTAGGACTGTAGGGTCCAGGAGTTGTTTCACTCTGACTTGAATGTCTTCAAGCGTCTGTAATGAAGTCATGCCTAGAATTCTCTGTTCCGGAATTATTGGTACTGGTTCTGAGTTTGTATCAGATTCTCCCATTCCAATTCGGGAGAAGGCATCTGCTTTGCCGTTCTTGCAGCCAGGTCGATAGGTAATCACGAAATCAAATTCAGCGAAAAACAAAGCCCATAGGAGCTGCCGTGATGACTGAGCCTTGGCGGTTTTCAAATACTGTAAATTCCGGTGATCAGTGATCACCGTGATGGTATGTCGAGCGCCAAGCAGGTAATGCCGCCAGGCTTTAAAAGCGGACTTTATGGCTAACAGTTCTCTGTCAGTGATTGCGTAATTAATCTCTGGTGCCGAGAATTTTCTGGACCAAAATGCTACGGGATGCAGTTGGTTGGTTTCAGGATCTCTTTGAGACAGAACTGCTCCCATGGCTAGGCTGGATGCGTCAGTTTCGACGACATACGGGAGATCTGGACGTGGGTGTTTCAATATAGATGCAGAGGTAAACTTAGCTTTTAAATCCTGGAAGGCCTGCTCGGCTTCTTCAGACCATTCAAAATGTTTATTTTTCCTCAAGAGTGCAGTAATGGGTTGTACTATGCGTGAAAATTCCGGGATAAACCTGCGATAGAAATTGGCAAAGCCGAGCATGCTTTGAACCCCTTTTACAGAGCTAAGTGATGGCCATTTGAGGATGGCATCCACTTTTCTTGAGTCCATTCGGACTCCTTTGGGTGTCAGGATGAAACCGAGAAACTCAACTTCTGTGGTATGGAAAACACATTTCTCCAGTTTAGCAAATAGTTTGTGTTGGCACAGTTTTTCCAGAACTGCCCTAACGTGTTTTCTGTGATCAGATTCCGAAGAGGAGTACACTAGAATGTCATCGATATAGACGACAACACAAACATCGATGAGTTCCCGAAGGACATCATTCATGAAGAATTGGAAGGCAGCAGGCGCATTGCACAACCCGAAAGGCATTACCTGGTTTTCGAATAATCCGTATTTTGTACGGAAGGCTGTTTTCCATTCGTCGCCTTCTTTTACTCGCACCAGATGATTTGCCTCCCGGAGATCTAGCTTGGTGTATATGCAAGCGTCCTTCACCTGGTCAAGGAGTTCAGGAATCAGAGGCTGAGGATAACGGTTTTTAACCGTTATCTGGTTCAATGCGCGGTAATCGATACAAGTTATAAGGTCGCCTTCTTTTTTAGGCACGAAGAACAAAGCCGAGGATGCCGGGGACTTTGACGGGCGAATAAAACCATTGGCGAGGTTTTGATCCAAATATTGTCTCAAATGCAGGTTCTCAGGTTCGGTAAGGGCATAAATCCTGCTACAAGGGGGTTGTGCACCGGGCACCAGATCGATTTGGCAATCGTGCGATCGGTGAGGAGGTAACGTGTTGGCCTGTTCCTTTTGGAAGACGTCCTGAAAGTCCTGGTATTCCAGAGGTAATTGCATGGAGGCAGAGGTTACAGATGCTAGATTAATCTTCAGGTTTTCTGGGTAGCATGTTTGTGCACAATCCGGGAAGGTTATTCTCTTAGCTCGCCAATCAATTCGAGGATTATGTGTCTCTAACCAAGGAATTCCAAGAATAACATGAAACTGTGGAGCCTTGATTAAATCAAACACAACTGCCTCCCGATGGCCGTCAGGACCAATAAGAGTCACCCCAGTAGTGGAATGTGTTACCGGTCCAGAGGCAATTTCAGTTCCATCGACTGTGGTGATGACATCTTTGCTGGTTTTAGGACGGAGAGGGAGGTTAATCCTAGAGGCCAATTCACGATCCACATAGTTTCCAATAGCCCCACTATCGATGTATGCCTTTATTGTATGCAACCGCTTAGGCTTTTCTGGATCTACGAGAACCATTGGCACAATGAAATGCGAGGTCTGAGAGTTAGTTTTCAAGCTCGGCAAGCGGACCCCTACGCTTGTCGGGCTGAGTCGTTTCCCGAAACAGAGTCTTCATGGTTTTTATCAGCAGCTCCTATCGCTTTTCGGGGTGGTTTTGCCAGGCAATCTCGTAGAAAGTGTCCAGAGTTCCCACAATAAAGACATAATTTTAACTGCCGCCTCCTTTCACGTTCCTTTTGAGTTAAGGGTTCTTTAACCCCTCCAATTTGCATAGGCTCAGAGACATCAACTCCCTTGGGGTTAGCGTGGGTCTTGACCAACACCCGGGTCTCAAACCTGGACCGATCTGTTTTTCTGTTTTGAAGTCTGTGATCCAATTGGACCACTAAGTCTATATAGTCTGTGCATTCTTGGGGCGGATTTACAACTTGGGCCAAGACATCTTTAAGTTCTCCGCGTAGACCTCGATAAAATAACGTGACTCTTTTATCCTCTGGCCATCCCGTTTCCACAATTAGTCTATTAAAGGTTGCAATATAGGATAGGAGGTCCTGATTGCCCTGTCGCAGGATAGAAGTTCGTCATCCAGAGCCTGCCCCTGAGAGTGTCGAGCAAATAACCTTTCCATGCTTGCTTGAAATCCTTGAAAATCACGGAGAATCGGGTCATCTTGAGCAACCAGTGGAACTGACCAATCGGCAGGGCAGCCGCTCAGATATGACAATACAAAGGCTACTTTGGTCTGATCATTAGGGAAGGCCCCAGGTCTGCATAGGAAGTGCAAACGACACTGATTCATGAATACGGTGAATCGTTTGGGGTCCCCAGCAAAGCGTTCAGGTGGGACCAGCGGCATGTTTCCAGGTAAATTAATCTGTACAGGGTTACTGGGAACCACAGGAGCGGGGTTCCCTCCGGAACAGGGTAGAGGAGTTTGTCCAGCTTGACCTTGCAAAAGCTGTCTGGCCAGGTCATCAGTTCTTTCCTTTGATATTATTAATTCCCTCTTGAGGGCATTAGTCTCTTGACGAGCGGCATGTACTTTGGCCCGTAATTCCCCCAGTAATTGGGCCAACTGATCAGTCTCAGAAGTTTCCATAGCGCCTGGGTGGGAATTTGTAGGAAGGCTTCGCGTTCTGTAACGCTCACCTGACTCCCACAGGGGCGCTGGCCTGGTTCGCACTGCTGTGACCTCGTCTAAGGTGATGCGCAGGGTTCGGAAGATGGACTGGACCGGGCCCCAGATCTGGCTTGTCTGACTCGCAGAAGTATCCTTCTGTAGGTGAGGATAGGGGGTTAACTGTCTGCGGGGTAATGCAATCAGCCTCCCACTTACCCCTCTCACCCTCCTCAAAACCCTTTTGTGCTTCCCCGTAGCGTCTCTCCTTAGGGTCTGGAAGGACGATCTCTCCATCCTGCTTCTGATGCAGGGGCGCGTTGGTATCCAGTTACGTCACTGGATTTTCGGATGGGTGAGAACCAAACTTGCTTGGCTTCCAGGTAAGTTTTTCTATAAGTGGTTCCCCTTGTGTCCATGCATTAATGTTCTAATGCTAGTGTCTTTTTCCCCATAGGGGCCGGGGTACGGAATGCCGGGGAACAGGCACCGACCCGAGGTGAGCGGTGAAATCCTTGTGGAAATCAGGTAAGTCTTTAATGAGTGTTTTGGTAATGTCTTTTCATTCACTCATTAACGCTGATATCTTTTTCCCCTTAGGGGCCGGGGTCCGAAAATGCCTGGATGCGGCGCGGACCCTAAAATGAAAAGGGAATGACCCAACAGGTAAGTCTTGACATGGAGTTTTAGCTTCCCTTTTCCCTTCTTTCTCTCACCTTTGTTCTTGTCTTTTCCTCCCTAGGTGCGGGGGCGCGACTGCGAATCCGGATGGTCGCTGCTGAACATGGAGACGCCCTGTAAAGGTGAGTAGAATGCGGCGCTGCAGCGATCGATGCGATGTGCTTTTAAAAATAAATGTCTTCCTTTTCAGGATTGTCGGCGAAATGTCTCTGGGATGCAGATTTAGCAGGTGAGGACTTTTCCTTCTTCTGTTCTCTTGTTCCCTTCCTTTGCAGGTGATTCAGGATGCTGGAAGGTGTGGCAGAAGTCATGATGCTGGAGCAGACACGGTGAGCGTCCAGCTGCTAGATGCAGAACAACGCGAAGCACGTGTGGCTGATCGGGTGTGGTTTAAATAGCCTTGGAAGAAGTTCCTAGAATGTGTCCTTCCTCCAATCAGGTATGTATCCTTCCCCGACCACGCCCGGGTGGTAAATGAGTCCCACAGGTAAAGTAGTTCCTTTCAGGCCTCAAGGAGGCCGGGGTTCTGCAGCATGGTCTGCATCAGGTAAGTGCACCCAAACACTTTCATAATGAGCCTGGCGCCTATGGCGCCAGGACTGACGTTTTCTATAAGCCTGGCGCCATAGGCGCCAGGACGCTGTCGAAAGGGCCCCTATAAGGGGTTGCTGGGACCTTCCCCGGGGACTTGATGTCTGCTTTCGGGGACGCAGGGCCTGAGCCGGCTCCCCGGGAGTGGGCATCATGACAGTATTATACCAAAAGCATGACAAGGTCAATAAAGTAATCTCCTATGCGAGCAAAACTTTATCCTCTGTGGAGGAAAAATTCACAGCTGTGAGAAGGCACTCCTGGCAACGGTGTGGGCATTGAAGAATTACCGCCCGTTTATCCAGGGGGAACACATCATAGTGGAGATTCCACACCAGCCTCTGCAATATCTCCAAAGTGACAGAATCTGGGCCGGGAATGTAAGTAATTCCCGAATTACTTCCCGGATTCTGTCAATGCAAGGCTTTCCTGTGGAGGTCAGATATGGCCAAAACAAGACGAGTCCCCTCGCGCAAGGTCTGGCTGACTTGCATGATTGTGCCAGAGAAAACTGTCTCGAGGACGAAAGTCTAAAAATCAAGGACAACACGGAGGCATACCTTAATTCCCCACACAAAGTCTTTGAAGAAGACAAGTGTGAGGGAATGCCCACTGTCTATGTGGATGGATGCTCTTACCATGTTGACAACAACGGGGAGAAAGAACTGGTGGCTGGCGTAGGGAATGCATGGGTGAAGGAGTTCCCAGAACCCTCCGCTGGATACAAAATTGGTCCCCAAAGTAGTCAGGTGGCAGAATTGATTGCTGTGCATCAGGCCATCCTCACTGCTGTCCAGCATCAACTCCACAAACTGGTCATAATCACAGATTCAGATTATGTACGGAACGGGTTCGTGGAGCACCTGGTCAACTGGAAAACCAGAGGCATGTTATGCGCTAATAACAAACCCCTGAAACATGGGAATTTAATCCAAAACATTGATGATCTGGTCACATCGAATGGGATGACCATCTACTGGAAAAAGATCAAGAGTCATTCCAAAGTAGAGGGACCAGACAAAACTGGAAATGACTTAGCTGATCAGCTGGCCAAAACCGGGGCCATCCAAGGGGATCTAATCGGAATAGAGTCCCTGTTGGGGGAAATCCAGGTCACTGCTATCACTAGGTCCCAGACAAATGCTCACAATGATCTTTCAACTGCCCAATGGAGCAAGGAGACCCCTGATGCTGATTTGATTACAGCTCAGAAGGGGGATCCAATTATTGGTTAGTTTTACCAACACCTTGAGGACCCTGAGAACTTTCCTCTGACGGATACCGATTACATTGGGAAAGAGGACCTAAGAGTGTTGATGAAATGTCCAAAAATGTTCCGGATCCAAGACGGTTTGTTGGTAAGGAAATTCAAAGCTGGCCACGATCAGTGGGTGGTTCCTACCTCATTCTGAAGCCTGATGCTAAGTCACGCCCATGATGCGGCCACCGCCAGTCATAGGGGGTTTCACACAACATTGGAAATCTTAAGAGAGGTTGCATACTGGCCACACATGGGGCAGGACCTCGATCAATACTTGAAGGGGTGTCTTGTGTGTGCACAATTTCAGCCATCATCCCTCACGCACCGTGCAACCCTCCAAAAGAGGGGGATGACACTGCCATGGTCAGATTTGCAAATCGACTTTGTAGGCCGTGTAATCCGCTCGTCCAGAGGAAACAAGTACATGTTGACCGTTGCATGCTTGTTTACCAAGTGGGTGGAATGTCTCCCAGCCCCAAACTGCAAGGCGGAAACAGCAGCTGCCCTGATGATTAACCACATCTTTTCCCGTTTTGGTCTACCTCAAAGGATTGAGTCAGACAGGGGTAGCCACTTCACCAGTGAAGTAATGACAAAGATGTGGGAGATACTGGGGGTTAAAAGGACATTGCTTACAAGCCAGCTTCTTCTGGAGCAGTGGAGAGATACAACCAAACCATTGTGAGCATATTAAAGAAGTTTGTGGCAGATTCTGGGCCAAGTTGGGATATCCGATTACCTCTGGTCCTAATGGCCATCAGATCTACCCCTTCATCTGCAACCAAAATGTCACCATTTGAGTTGATGACTGGACGCAAGATGGTGCTTCCCCAGCATTTGCTCTACAGAACCCAAGAGCAAACGTTGATAAATGCCTCCACAACTCATGAATATGTGGAGAATTTAAGGAAACACCTTCAACATGCTTTTGCCTATGCTCAGCGGAATCTAGAAAGATCAGCCGAGAGTATGAAGATCCACAGTGACCTGAAAACTTCCAGGAAGGAATATCAGGTGGGGGATCGGGTCTATTTATACAACTTCCGAAGAAACCAGGCAAAACAGCGAAAATTCTTGCCTACATGGAAGGGACCCTTTGAGATTATAGACAAGATCTCCCCTGTGGCCTACAAGATCCGCATCCCCAAAGGCGGTTTGGCAGAGGGGGAAGACAAGTGGGTACATATAAATCAGCTAAAGTGTTGCCATCCCAGGCACACTCTGCAGCAACTGGAGGAGTCCTCTGCAATACCAGAGGGGGCCGCTTCAGAGTAATTCAGTTCCAACCCTAAAATATCCTACATATAGCCTATCAAATTCTGTGTTTCTCAAGTTTATGTGTTCTTGTCGCTTAATTTAAAAAAATGTGCATATTCATATCTGTTGAGTTCTAAAATATATATGCCACCCCACTATATCAATGGTGGGGGAGAAATGTCCATGAATAGGTATTGCCACTTTTCCTTTGTCGTCCTAGGAGAAAGAAAACCTGGAGACTGGCCAAGGAGGACGATCCGGAGACCGGGAGCAAAGACCCAAGGGGCCCGGGGTACCGCCCAATATTCCCATCAGGACCGGCGAGGAGAACCGATCGATCAGTACCGGATGGAGGAAAAGATGCTGAACTGTGCCATTTGCAGAATTGGAAGAAGATTATGCGGACATACCATTGCGTGGGTCATCACCTTCTGTGCACCCGACTCCCCATCGACTCAAATTCAAAGTGCAGTCGCGTGGGGGGGCTTTGTTGGGTGTCCTGACCACACCAAAATGGTTGCCTAACCTGCCACCCACCAGTGCAAGCATGAGTGGAATGGGTGCCAAAGGAAAAACACCAGTGCCATGTGTTGAACCTGGAGAATATACTTCCATGTAATATCTCTTGTTTGAAATGCTTGAATCCAAGGCAGATCCCAGAAATGGCTGCAATACTGGTGCTCACCACTATCAGAAAGCCGGCATTTTAAAACAACACCAGACATTTGTGTAAAACTGAATAAATGAACCCAAAGCAGGCCAAAGAAAGACTTACTGAGAGGTGGATACAATGTAAAGTTATATTCTGAAGTGACTTGAAGGTTTATAACAAGACTGGCTGAGCTCTGCAGGTCTGCAGTGGCTTAAACTGAAACTGGATTTAAAATTATCAAAAATCAAAATGTGTAAATAAACTGAGGGACAGACTTGTGACTGCCACATAGTTTGTCACTGTTAAAATGTCATAGTTTTGAACTTAGAATCAGCATTCTAGCTGCGTGTGTAAAAATTGTTATTTTTATTTGAATGCAGAAAACTGGGTAACTAAAAGTGACATTAGCTGGGGCCTGGCTTAAGGAACTGAATTCTGCCTGACAACTTCCCCCCAATTGGAGTGAAACTGGATCCACAGCAGTTCTCAGGCCTGGCTGCATTCTGAGGGGAGGTTACCCCGCTCTGATTGAATTACCAAGGGACTGCTAGAGACTAAACAAAGGACCCAGGCAGAGGGTTTATTGGAGGGAGGTCATAAATGGCTTCCTCTTGAACAATGGGCCTTCCAGGGCCCATGCAGATGGTTTATTGGGGGGGCCGTAAAATAGCTTCCTCTTGGCAGAAGTTGGGAGGGGCAGGGTCTCTGAGCTTGGCAGAAACTGGATAAACTGGTTTCTACACCATGTGACCTGGGAAGACACACCCCTGTTGGCCAGAATATGATTTTAAGAAAGATGCATAACTCATGGTGCGGACTTGTCAAAATTAGCTAAATGATACCATAATTCCTGTGATTTTTCTGCCCACATTTTAAGAGGTTTTAGGACCTGGTGGTATGATCTGGGGGTTGCTAGCGGAAAATAGGGTTTCACTCCAAATGTCTGCATGTTAAAAATCTGACACTTCATCAATTAATGTCCATACTCCTTGCGCACATGTGTGTAAATTTGGGTAAATGTCCGATATTGCAAGACCAGCTAAAAAGTGCAAAATGTTGCCATTTCTGAATGCAAGCCCCCAGGAAGAGCAGAGTTTGAACAGAGTATACCTCATGTGATATGCGATGGGTACATGTAATTTTAAACAACTGTGTATCTGTGCAATATGTATTTGAATCAAATATAGATTTGTGGGCAAACTGACCAGGGGAGGATCCTCTGACCCATAAAACCTACAGCATCACTCTGACTCTCATTTCCTTCCCCCAATCATGGGAGAGGGGAGAATTGGGCCAATGACAAGTAGAGAGGGGCAGGCTTAGCTAGGCCCAGGCACACACCCATTTTCAAAACACATAAAAAGAGACTGCTGGGACAGGTAGGGACATTCAAATCCAGTTGCTGCAACGCACTCTGCCGAACCACACAACATCCAGAAGATACCAGATCCAACACTTAGACTTTAAAACTCCAAAGAACTTGATTCAGAACTCAAAGCAAAGGCCTAAACCCACAAACTGAGAACTCTTCTCAGCAGGCCTCAGCATCCAGCAAACCTAACAGCGGTAGCAGCATCCAGGAGCCGTGCAGATCAGCGCTGTGTCCAGAGAAAGCTGTGCAGAAAAATCCAGGAGCTGTGCACAGACGCTGTACCCAGAGATCCAGGAGCCGGGCCAGGAGCAGTGTCAGACCAGACCAGCAGAGCAGAGACCAGAGGCTGTGCGCAGAGACCGTCCGGGGCGAAACCAGAACCGAAGCCATCTTGACCCGATCCGTGAGACCTAGACCTTCCAAATACATTGTGAGTACAGCTAGGACGGTGTGAAACCAAATCTCTTAGTTTCCAGTGATATAATTCAATCTATTTAATCTAACTAGAACTGCCTCCTAACTGTCACTTGTCAATTCTGCAGCCGCATAGCTGTCACCTGTCATTTTTAAAAGCTATCACCTGAGTTACTTTAAATTCGAAAAACGACCTTTACAAAATCGGTCATATCTTTGGAACCGTTTGGGCTAGAAACTTGCTGTAACTTTCCTCTTTCCTCTGAAAGCTTAGAATCTCAGCTTTTCAATGAATCTAAAACCGACTTGTGATATCAGCTGATTTCTCTCACGTGTGAAAAGCGGCAGCTTCCTTGCTTTACTTTGCCAAAAACTTGTTTAACCTGCTAGTTACTCCTAGAGCATTGTTAAAGTTATCCTGAACTCATATAAAGTAGCTATCACTCACCCTAAAGGGAATTAAAGGCATTTTCAGCATATTTCTCACTGCATTGTCACCATATTCAAAGCATTTTGCCTGTGTTTCAACTTCTATCCGTAGTCTAAGCCTGCTGGGTTGAACTGAATTACATTTTGATTGCATGTCTGAGAACTGTGTGCTACTCTTCATTTCCTTACATTGCATAAGGGGGGGGGGTGGATTGCCAGAGAAAAGTGATTACATTGTTTTGTTGAAATCATATTGAGTATTTTCTGTACTGCATTTTCATTCAACATTGCATCCATCTGAACTTACATAAAGCATTCTCTACCACCTTATTCTTCTGTTCCTATTCACAAGTGTGCTACCTAATCCTTATATTACTCCTGGGTAACCAAATAAGTTTACTAGTAGGACATTATTCACTGTTGATCACTGCTCATGTTTTAAGTGTTATATTAATTATTAATTCATTATAAAAGTGTGATATATATATATACTGTTAATTTTTTTTCAAATAAACCTTTTAAACTTGCAAAACAGAACTACTTCTTGGCTCAGTGGGGTCAGGGGGATTCTAAGAGAGGGGTGTTATATAGGGGTAGTCATCCAGAACTCATGAACTGGACATAAATATATATCAATGGTTTCCATTCAGTATCCCAGACTAGGCATTGACTTAGCTGTAGTGTTGAATTCAATCCTCTTACACCTCCACGACCTCCACGACCATCAATCTGGATTCCGAGCATCCAGAGGCACGGAAACTGCTCTTCTGAACACCCGTGAAGAACTGCTCGCATTCCTTGACTCCAACACCCCAGCTGTCCTTATCCTTCTCGATCTCTCATCTGCATTTGATAAAGTGAACCATTCCATCTTCATACAAAGGCTCCATGATATGCTTGGTAACTCGGAACGGGGACTGGATTGGCTGTCCTCTTTCCTCACTAACCACTCTTCCCAAGTCAGCCTGGGCCTATTCTCCTCTCCTACTTCCACCTCCAGCTATGGTGTCCCTCAGGGCTCTATACTCTCCCCCTGGCTCTTTAACATCTGCCTTGCTCTCCTTGCACGCCTCATCTCCACTTTCTCCTCCAACTTCCAGTGTTATGCAGACAACACAGAGTTCTTCTTCAGACTCCCTGCTGAACCTCTTGCACCCTCCATCATCCCTGACTGCCTATCTGCCAGTCAGTCCTGGTGTGCCTCCAATGATCTCTGCCTCAACGCCTGTAAAACTGAAATACTTCCCTTTGAGACCCCTTCTCCCTCCTTCCTCCCTTCACTCTGGCATTCCTCCTTGGGCTCTCCCCTGCACCTTCAACTGAAGCAAGAAAACGTGGAGTCATCTTTGACTCATCTCTTTCTTTCCTCCCTCACACTCAGTACATTGTCAAAAAGTCCAACTATCAGCTCTTCCTTCTCAAAAAAATTCTACCTTTTCTTACTTTCCCTCAGAGGCTCAATGTGACTCAAGCCCTGGTTCTCTCTAGACTTGACTACTGTAACAGCCTTCTACTGAATCTTCCTTCTTCCACTCTGCGACCCCTCCAGCTTATCCAGAATATGGAATCAAGACATATCTTTGGCCTTAAGCCCAAGGACCACATCTCTCCTGCACTAAAAAAGTCTTTGTTGGCTCCGGTTGATGCACAGATTAAATTCAAATCCCTCTGCACAAGACTGTCTGGGCCCTGGGACCAAAACTATCTTCAACTTTATCTCACTAAATACTCTCCCTCTAGACCACTTCGCTCCTCTGGCACCAACTCCTTGTGTGTAAAGCATTTTGCTAAACAGAGGGCAGGGGGTCACTCACATACTTCTGCGGGCTCCCTCCTTAGGAATAGCCTCTCCCTCCCCCTGTGCCTTGAGCGGGAGCTTCTCAAATTCCAGAAGCTCCTTATGACTTTCCTCTTTTTCTCCTCCTTGCCTCCTTGTCTCCTTTGCTAATCCACAGTTGCTGAATCGGTGTCCTTGGCCCTTAAGCATCCTCTGGGCCTTGTCCTCCCACACCAATTTTTCCTAGCTCCTGTCTTTCCACAGCACTTTGCATCTGCACCCCCTCCACTCTGGAGACTCGCACTTACACCTCCCGTGGCCCAGGCCTTGTAGCACTCTATATTCCTAGCACTACATCCAAGGTCACCCATGGGCTCGGACTCTGCAGCGCTTACAACGTCTTCCCTCTTCCGTTCTGCACTTGCACGTTCTGAATACTCACAAGGTATAGTAGGTTTGTCCCCCTCCCTCTTCCAACTCTGCTCTTAAATATTGTGTTGTAATATTGTAATGTATTTCCCAACTCTCCCTTCCTCCTTGCCATGTGGGCACTTTGAAACAGTATATTCTTATTGTGTAAGTGCCTAACAAGCAAATAATAAATAAATAAATAAATTATGTGGCTGGGACAGCTACTTCACTCTAAGGCTGCAATAAAACTGCCGTCATTCCAGGGTGAAGCCTCATTGATGTTTAAGCTAAGAGTGTCCAGAGTTGCACTGCCTCATGGTTAGTGCTGTGTTACACAATCATTGCATCTTAACTGGCGTCTGCAATGTCCATAAGAACTCCTAAACTAAAAGCACAGTGTGTGTGGCATGTAGCAGAGTTACTCCTTGGCTGAGGCACAGTGCCCCTCTTGAGAAGCATATCAGATATGAGCCTTAAAGTTACAGTGATATGTCTTTTTCCGAATCAGCACATGTCTGAATTTGACTAAACAGTGAAGGCAGAGGTAATAAACTAAAGGAGTTGTGGACCACCAGCAGAGAGATTACGAAATTAGAAGGAAAATGTGGGTGATCACAATGCCCTCTACTGCTAAATCTGCTGTCTGACACTAGCCACCAACCTCAATATCAGCAGACAACATTTAGAAGATCATTCCTGTTTTAGATTGCATAAATTGATCCCATGATCTGAAAGATTTCAAAAAAGACATGAAATATGAAAAACTATGAAAAGCTGCAGCAAACGTTTTATTTACACATGTTTTACACATGTACAAATGGTATGATGAATATGTCTGGGCCTGCCACAATGAAGGTTGTTCTCTAATGCAAGTTCCGCACATCCTATTTCCAACAATGTCAGCAGCCAGGATAAAACACTTTCTCAATGATAGTTCAAGTACCATAATGAATGTTCTATATTTGCACGAGTAGACGCTTATATTCAAGGAACTATGTATATTCTTCTGATTGTTTCCAACAAATGTATTTTACTTGTCCTATCACTTTATTGTTTCTTTATAAATTCCGCCAAAGTGAGTCCTCTCACCAATACAAATACTTCTGCACTCCAAATCAATTTCTCTCAAATATAGATATTTGCATTTTATAAAGTCCTCCAAATTGATGTTTCTCACCCATAGCACCAATATAATTGATTTGAATGTATCTGAAAATAAGGGAAAATAATTTATTTCTGAGAAAAGAATATATACATATGATAGCTCAGCTGCAATGTGCTCTTCTTGGAAACAAGACGACACGAGCGATCCCCGGGTTCGCGCTTAGAATCTTCTGGATATTAAGCGCATTATAAATACGCAACTAAGACATATTCCTGTAACAGCGCTTCGATGCCCTGGGCTGTGTGAGTGCTTTAAAAATGCAAATAAATAATTATTACTTAATTTACAATATGAAATAGCATTCAGAGGGTTGCAATGAGAGAGGCCAGTAATAAGACACGAGTAAATATATGTATTGGTGAATATAAGTATTGGTGAGAGGAACCAACTTGGACGGAAAAATATCTATATTGGTGAGACAGATCAATGTGGAGAACTTTGTAAGAGACAAAAATCTTCACTGGTCAGAGGAATCAATTTGGCGGAAAAGAAATATCCTGATTTGTGACTGGAATCAATGTGGTGGATTTTATAGAAGAATCGATAAAATAACAAGAAAAGTAACAATAAGTTTAGTCAAACGAACCAGAAGAATGTACAAACTTGCTTGAATATAACCTTCAAATAGTTCTAACAATAATTATTTATTAATTTGGTTAGTCTTCATTTTATTAACCTGAGACAGTGCAGGAGACTTACCCTTGAGGCCAAAGGGAGCATACTAGTTTGAGGGCAGAAGTGCAGGATGAGAAAGAAGTTTGTCTCTCAAACCAATATCAGCAGCCATTTCACAGAAGCTGATTGGCTGACTGAAGACCATCATCTGGTCACATGAAACATAAAGAACTCAAAACTTCCTCCAATACCTTGCTCAAATCTGCACAGGGCCTAAATAATATTGTTAGCCCTGTTCCACATTACTATGCTATCTGAAACCAAAAACGCCTATACTTCCTCACACGCCATTGCTTCTTCCCTTTATAACCAACTATGATTATCAATTAGTGCATACCAGCAAATAGAAAACACGTAAAGGGTGACTACTAACAATGACTTGCCTGTTTTCATCTCATGTGGCAGGTAATGGGACTGTGGGCACCTCTAGAGTCCAGACGCATCTGCTGACTCATGAAGTTGACATATAGCTAAAGGATACATCTTCACATTCATGATCTTAAGTCAGTAGATATAGTCACCTGCTAAACTTCTCTCAAATAAAAAAATCAATATTCACCAGCACTCCAATTACATGTGCAAAAGTCTGCACAATGAAAAACCTCCACCATATTAATGCTTCTTCATGTTCAGTGTGACAGACTGCTATCTGCAAGGGTGTACTATGATAAGTGTATTTACATTTTGCTACGCAAATTGGAGCTGGTTTTCTATCTCAGAATGTGAACTCTGGTAAACAGTCCTCACTTTCCAAAGACCCATGCTAAAAATGTATAGCACACACATGTGTACGTGTGCTGGACTGTGTCTACTGACACACTAGCAGCTGCAATATGATTTGTCAGCATAGTAGTTACAGAACAACATGCATTTCTTTTTTTTTAAACCTTTTATTTATTGGCATAAAGGTCAAGACAGGCACGGTTCAAATTACATGGCATTAACAGCATCTGACATCGTAGGAAGGCGACAAGCAGCACAAAGAAAAAGCAAAAAGACAAAAAGAAAAGAGAGAGTTTAGTTCACACGTGGCCTATCTCATTGTCCTGGAGGGGAGATGAGGTCAGTTCCATTACCTCTCTGCTATTTAAGTAGCTGCAAAATTCCGACCAGACATTTTTGGGGCGGGATGTCGGAGGTAGGGATCCAATGTACTCCTCCTCGCACATTTGTGTCCATGTAAGGGCTTTCAG
Organism: Ambystoma mexicanum; assembly: GCF_040938575.1. Taxonomy (NCBI): domain Eukaryota; kingdom Metazoa; phylum Chordata; class Amphibia; order Caudata; family Ambystomatidae; genus Ambystoma; species Ambystoma mexicanum. Next base: position 792,408,188 of record NC_090937.1, read on the forward strand.
CCACATCTTGAAAGTGGGAGGATTGCGGCGCTTCCAGCATTGTAATATGCATCTTTTGGCCACCATGATACTTACATTAATAAATTTTGACATTTTCTTTACATTCTTACCCTCCCAAGCACCAAATAGTATGGCAAGTGGTTCCATAGTTAACTGAGAGCCAGCTATTTCGGAGAGTGCCTCTGTCACAGCCGTCCAGAATGTGTCGAGGGCAGGGCAAGCCCAGAACATGTGTACGTGGTCCGCCTCACGCGATTTGCATTTGGGACACAAAGGGGTCGGGGTGCCAGTGAATGATGCGACTTTATACGGTGTGTAATAGAGTCTGTTGAGGAGTTTAAATTGTATGCATCGGAATCTGGCGCTCAGGGAGACCTTACGTGTGTGTGTACACATTTTGCTCCAGAGATCATCTGTGATTTCAACTCCAAGCTCCTTAGCCCAAGACTCGCGTAGTTTAAGAGAGTTGTCCGCAATATTATTCAGTTGTATTTTGTACAAATTAGAAATTATGCTCCTGGTGTTACCTGAATTTGCTATATATTGTATTTCAGGAGAGTCTGGGGGTTCCATAGGGTATGAAGGCCACATTGTCCGTACTGCAGCTCTAAGCCTATAATACTGCAGCATTTCGAGTGGAGAGTTGGAGTGATCAGGGTGCCATGTCTGGGGGGTAATAAAAACCCTGTTAGGGAAGAGGTCTGCCAGGGCATGGTATCCCAGGTTTTCCCAGTAGCGTATGAGATTGGGGTCATGTGTGGGGGGGAGCCCGGGGAACTGCCACAGAGGAAGCCATTTGTAGTATGGGTGCTGTTCCCGGTCCGAGCCCAGGATGTTCCTCCAGGCCCTAAGTGTAGCGGCCACCGGGTCCGCCTGGGCGTCTGTTTGGAATGCGCGGTTTAATAACAAGGACATTATATTGGTTCCACCTCCCGCCAGTTTCTCAAGTTTTACGTGTATGGGCGGATCTTGGAGCGTGTACCAGTGAGAGGCGTGATGGGCCTGTGCAGCATTCCAGTATAGGCGAAGGTCTGGGGCCGTGAACCCGCCTTTGTCATAGGGCGGCGTCATGTGTTGCCATTTCTTTCGGACTGAGCCTGGGTGCCAAAGGAATTGTGCGCACTCCGTATGGAGCTTCTTGAAGTATTGGTTCCCAGGCCAAATCGGGACGTTAGCGAAGACATACAGGAGTTTAGGGACCACCACCATCTTTATTAGAGATAGTCTGCCCGCCAGGGATAAAGGTAGTTTGCGCCATTTGGAGAACTTGGAGCAAACTAGGAGGGCTGTTGCCTCATAGTTATCTGTTATTAGAGAGGCCCTGTCGAGTGATATTTGTACCCCGAGATACCTCACCCCATCCGGGAACCAGCGCAGCGGGTACTCACAGGATGGTCGTTGGGTCGCCGCAGTGAGAGGGAAGATTTCGGACTTAGAGTAGTTGATTGTGAAACCTGAGAATGTACCTATCTTGGTGATGTCTCGAATGATCGGGTCCAAGAATGTGGAAGGATTTCTGACATACAGGAGCACATCGTCTGCATATAGAGAGATGATCTCTGGTGCATCCAGTAATCATATGCCTTTACTGCCGTGCCGACCCCTTATATGATCAGCCATGGGTTCTATGGCGAACGCAAACAGGAGAGGAGAGAAGGGACATCCCTGACGAGTGCCCCTGTGTAGTGTGATGGGAGAGGAAAGAGCAGAATTTACAAGAACCCTAGCCCGTGGGTCTGTGTATAGTAGTTTTATGTAAGAGGTCATTTTGGGGCCTACACCCATTTTCTCCAGTACGGCCCACAGATATTGCCACGAGACCATATCAAAAGCCTTTTGGGCATCTAGTGTGACCGCCACAGCGTCCGCGCCTGGGTCAATTCTAGACATTACATTAAACAGGCGACGTATGTTTAGTGCCGTGGATCGGCCCAGGATGAACCCACCTTGGTCTTCATGAATCATGTGGGACATGAAAGGGAGAAACCTGACGGCAATTATTTTAGCAAAGATTTTCGTGTCGGTATTAATAAGGGATAGAGGCCTATAAGACCCACATTCGTCCGGGGGTTTACCAGGTTTGGGGAGGACAGTTATTAAAGCTTCTCTGAGGGAGGGGGGAAGGCAATTCAGACGGAGTGATTCGGCCCAGACCCCATGTAGCACAGGCGCTAGTATGGCCACATGCTCCTGGTAGAATTCGGAGGTGAGCCCATCCGGGCCCGGCGCCTTGTTTTTGGGGAGGTTCGATATCACCTGAACTATCTCCTCTAGGGTAAATGGGGCGTCTAATATTTCACGGGTGTCTTGGGAGATAAGGGTCATAGGGATGTTCTCAAGGAGGTCGTCTAGGTCATGGGCCGAGTGTTCTGGTTGGGGACCATACAGATTGGCATAGAAGTTAGTGAAAGTGTCTAGTATGGACCGATCCGACCAGTGCCGCATTCCATTGCTGTCTATGATGCTATCAATGCGGGTCCCACCAGTCTCAGCACGGACTAGCCTGGCCAGGGTTCTACCTGGTCTGTCCCCCTCCCCATATTTGCGGGCCGCAACAGGGCATGTAAAGTATTGTATCTCTCTTATGGCGTGTGATTCAAACTTTTCCAGTTCGGATCTGATCGCAGCTAGGGTCATTGGGGACTGAGTGGTCAGATAGTCCTGTTCAAGTGCTTTAAGTTTGGTTTCCGAGTTGGTTAAGGACTGCCTTATAGTTTTCAGGACCCCAGCTTCCCTGGAGATGCACATCCCCCTGATGTACGCCTTGAACGCCTCCCATCGGGTCCCCTCGGACGTATCAGTTGTGTTGTTCTGTTCGAAGAATGTGGTTATGTCGGCTAGGATCTCAGCTTTAAAGACGATATCTGATAGGGCGGTGGATTTGAAGAGCCAGTGGGGTCTTAGGGGCACTGCGTCACCGAGTTGGATCTGTAGGAGTACAGGGGAGTGATCAGATAGCGTGCGTGCAAGTATCGTGACATCTGAGACTTTCCCTATCAGTCTGCCAGAGAGTAGGAACAGGTCTATTCTCGAGGAGCTGTCGTGGACAGTGGAATAGAAAGTATAGTCTCTGTCGTGGGGGTGGAGCGTTCTCCATATATCGTGTAAATTGAGGGAGCCCATATGTGAGAGAAGCCGCTTGGTCGCTCTTGGTGTGGGTCTGCAACTGGTCGTCGTCCTGTCCAGTAAACTGTCCAGTGTTAGGTTCATGCCCCCCCCCATATTATGGGGACGTCTATGTATTTCATAAGTATGGCCGTCACTGCATCAAAGAACTCGGGGGTGTCGATGTTGGGCGCGTACACGTTGACCAGTAGGCATTCCTCATGAGCCAAGGTGCAATGCAGGATTACATATCTGCCTTCAGGGTCAATGTATGATGAACGGAGATTAAATTGAATAGATTTATGGATAAGAGTCAGGACCCCTCTAGCTTGGGTGGAGTATTGGGTGAAGTATCTGTTGGCACCCCAGGTTTGTGCAATGCTCGACGATAGATGTTTAAGGGCATGTGTCTCTTGTAGTAGGAGAACCTTGACCCCGTGTCGCTGTGCGTAGGCCGCGATCCTACGGGATTTCGTGAAATTCGTCAGGCCACGTACATTCCATGACATCATTTTAATCGCCATGTGGGTGTCTTACGGAACATCCCAAGTAAAAGCCGTGCCTCTGACAAACGCCATGAGTGCTGCCATGCAGCACCACTGCCACCGTGTGTAGCCCGTCTTAGCCCCCATGCCATTTTGAATATAACCTACCCCAACTTTCCAACCCCCACCCTCACCGCCCTGTCCCAACTAGCAGTGTGTGGATACCCACCCCTAACGTGAACTATTAGCTGCCATCCCCAACTTGGCAGTGTTTGAGAGAAAGCCCAACCGGGGCGAAGATACAAACATTTAGATTCTACAGGAATTGCAGCTGCAGTGGGGGCCACCGCTGCTATCCTACCCACCAGTGATGACACGAATCTTGAACAAGTAACATAATCATAAGCTCGGCTATCATAAATGAGGTTACAGAGCAAGGATGCCTATATTAATGGGCAACAAAACAGACACATAATAGAAGGACAGTGGCCAGTTCTAATCGTTGTCCATCGGGACCGCAGGCGGCTCCGCCAGCGGGATCTGCGCCTCAATGAATTTCACAGCCTCGTCCGGGACTGTGAAGAAGTAGAGCTTGTTCCGATGAGTGAATTTAAGGCGCGCAGGGAAGAGCATAGCGTATTCAATCTTCCTGTCGCATAAAATTTTCTTCACCCCAGTGAATCTGCGTCTCTCCAATTGGACACCCACTGAAAAATCGGGGAAGATCCTGATCGTTTGTGAATCCATTCTTAATTCCCCCTTCTCTCTGGCCAGGTGGAGTATGTGATCCCTGTCCTTGTAGCTGAGGAGTTTTGCTATGATAGGTCTGGGGAAGTCCCCGGGTCGCGGGCGGGGTGCCAGGGAGCGGTGAGCCCTTTCGATCGTGAAGAATGGCGAGAGCTCAGGGTCATCCAGGAGATCTCTAATGAGTTTTTCCACCGCAAGTTCCATGCGTCCTTTAAGTGCAGTCTCGGGGACCCCAATTATGCGAATGTTATTTCTCCGCGATCTCGATTCAAGGTCATCACATTTAGATTTGACCTGTTTCATGTCACGGACAAGCTCTGATACTGTGCTTTGCAGTTCCTGGACATTGTCTTCAGTGGTGCCCGTCCTCTGCTCCACTTCAGTGATTCTGGCCCCGTGTTGGTCGAGCTTAGCCCTTAATGACGCCACATTCGCATTAATGTCATCCAGTTTTTCATGGAACGCTGCAAAGTTTTTAGCCATGGATTCCATCATAGCAGCCAGGTCCGTCTGTGGGGGGTCCGGCCGAGGGTCGCCCTCCTCCTGGGCTGTAGCGGACGATGCCTGGTCTCCCCTGGGTGTTGCTTTGGCGTATTTGTCCATAGCCCCAGCTTTGCTAGTGGTACGCGATCTATTAGCCATTCTTCGGGGGGCAGGGTCAGGGCCAGCTCAACGATATAGGTGGTGGAGGAGGACTGGAGCGCACCGCCAGAAAGGTAGGTGGGATGCGGGGGTAAAAACCCGGCTCGGCGTGTTCAGGCGATACCGTTCCTCTCTGCGGGTATTTGAGAAAAAAGGGCAGCCCCTCCCTACCTCAGGGTCTAGGTGAAGCATGTACGTGGTGTGGCACCCCAACAGGCAAAAGTAGGCCGCTAGTGCGATGTCAAAGAGGTGTCGAAGTGTCCCGCTCCCTGTCAACAGAAGTTAGCCCAACGATCCTTACTGATCGAGAGTATCCGGGGGAGGCAGAGCCGGGTTATCTGCAGGCATTGATATCAAGCAATAGGCCGGGAAATCACAATTAAGAGCACCCACCTCTTCCAATTCGCAGGGTGGGCTATCCGCGTGTCTCCAGGAGGCTCCACTCCATGGCGATGTTCGGGGGTCGACTTTAGGAGGTTGTTGGTAGTTGTGTCCGGCTCGCAAGCACAAGCCCCCTCACCAAGGTGGCAGGCCCCGCGAAAGATACGTGAGGCGAGCCGGGAGGGCCCGCCTGCTCAACGGGGACCGCAGTCTCGGTCTCAGTGATTTACCCGGGCGATCCCAGGGTCCACTGGTGGGGAGGAAGTGGGCACGGAGAGTCTCTTGGCGAGGTCTTAAGGTGAGCTGGAAGGCCCGCTTGTTCAACGGCCCGAGGGCCAACGAGGATGGCGATGATAGTCGCTGCCCAGATGGTCAGCCCAGGCAGCTCCAGGGCTCGCAGGCGAGGAGGCGACGCGCCCGCCTTGGCGAGGCACAGCGCCCGGCCCCGGCCCCACGGCTCAGGCCGCTCCGCCCGCCGCCAGACAGCGGCCCGCCGGAGTCCCACGAAGCACGGGCCAGAGCGTCCGCGGCCCCAGATCCGGCCCAGGCCACAGGATCAGGGAGGACACCCGCAGAAGGCGGTGCGCCGGCGATCGCCGGAAGGCAGCGGCGCCAGGGTCCCAGTAACCGCCGGCCCCGCGGGCCTCGCGTGGTCCTGCAGTTCGGGCAGCCGCAGCAGGCCGAGCTGCCCAAACTCCGGTCAGCGGCAGCATTTTCACCCCAATTTTCGGCCACAATCGCAGGAGAGTCTCAGCAACAGAAACGCAGCAGTGGTTTGGAAAAATGTTGCAGATGGACGCCGATATGGCAAGGACGGAGCTTCCAGACTAGGCAGCCATCTTCCTTGGCTGCTCAGCAGCGCCCCCTGAACAACATGCATTTCTGATCAACCTGCTGGAATGCCATTAATTCGCACAGCCATGGGCTGACTCTAAGGGTGGACACCCATGGTTCAAACCATAAATTACTGTATGTATCCACATGGCCTGTTGACGGCCCATTGCTTAAATGTAAATTGTTATCTTATCCAATGTGTTATAGTGGCTTATGAAGAAACACAATTATAAATGCCAGACCCCATCTGATGTAGTTTTATTATCAACTGACTTACTGTGACTCGAGCAGCTGTCAGGGCACTGTGTATTGGTGTCTGGGGCTGGCAGTTTCATGCACAACGTGCTGTGTCTAGCTCTGAATGTCTCTTGTTTTCTCTTCTGGAAAGGTTTGACACCTTCCCATTAGGAAGAACATACTCTTAGGTGGAAGGGTGGGATCTGGGTATTTCATTGAGGTCTCAGCCAAAGAATGCGGAAGTCACACCATGGGCTATTTACTGTCATTTTCTTGTCATTCAGGCATAGGGGAGAGGGTGAAGGAGAGGATGAAGTATAGTGTAGCTGAGTAATGGATCTGTACCCTAAAAGAAGGGTCCCACAATTTTGAAAATTCCTAGAGCACACTTCCTTCCTGTGAGCCATCCTAACTTCCTGGCCCCTGACAGAAAGCTTGATTTGACCAATCCGCTGTGGCAAAATGACTTTATAATGCCCCCTAACTGAATCTTGTTTGAATCCTCTTCACCGAACCATCTTCTGGATGCTACATACATCATTTCATTGGAACCTTGTTGGGAAAAAGACTGTCCAAAGTCCCTAGTCATTGAGCTGAAAGTAAGGACTTCCAAGGAGGGTGAAGAACTTCACAGAACTTCACAGTATCAACTTCTGAGGACCATTTGATGTAACCTGACTGCCGTTGGACAGTGGTATCCATGACTCTGCCTACTGATGGTACCTGGCAAACTTCCTGGATGTGAAGGGCAAAAAATGGACTCACGCTTTTCTTAGAGACCCAGTGGAGCGTTTCACAGCAAATAACCAAAGAAGCTATCTCACTCTCTGCAATTTTGAGCCTATTTGATCCACTGTCAGTGCTCTAAATGCATTTGAGACACTGCAACAACCCATTGGAGCTGCCTTTGACACTGTACACTTTAAGCCATTTTGAGCGCATTTGAGCCACGCTGACCTAATCATTGCCCCCCGTCTCAAGCTTCTTTGAGCTGTGAACAGTTACTGCTTGTCGAACCACATTGCATCATGGGGCCCAATCAAGCCAGCTCACCATTGAAGGTGAATCGCTGCCTTCACGTATTTAGACCCAGTCGAGCATTTGAACGAGGTGGATTTGAACATCCTTTCCATCCGGTCATGTTCTATTTTCCCTAGTGACTATTAAGCCCCACTGTATACCTTTATACCTTGAAAGAAATATTCTTGACTGTCTTTGACTTTTCTGCAAGACTCCTGTTCTTCATACCCAGAGTGCCCCTTTCACCTAAAGTCTGCATTCACTGTTCATTTCATTTCAGTGGTGAGTTGTTACTGTTTTTAATTGGTTGTCCGTCCTTTTAATCTAAATCAAGTCTTATTTTATAGAGCCGTGGACATTTCTTTTATTTGGTGCGTCATGCACTATTGGTGTTTGGATGCGTCCATGCAGACTCAAAACCACTTGAAGGCTGTTACAACCTGAGGTCAGCAAATGCAACATTAAATCGGTGAAGGAGGTGTTGCAGTCACTGGGTGCCTGATTCAACTTTATGACTGAGATCACTGCTGGTTAAATAACAGTATGGGGCTGAGTAGAAGTTTAGAAACCACTACTCCATGTGCTCTTGAAAATCAATAGTCATTTGTCAAATTCACAATAGCGGTTTTAATTTTAACTCTCTCAGAAATTGCCCATACTTTTTAGAGCACAATTTCACTATGAAAACGAACCAATGTACATATTTTGTTTGCGAGGCAAATGCTCCTATGGCCCTGCCTAATTTCTATTATTTTTGTATCGGAGCTATGGCAATTGCAAACCAATTAAAACCATGCACCGTGCAAGTGCATGGTAAAGAACACTTTTTCTACCTGCATGGCTGGTGTTCATCTTCCTTTTCCTTCTCCGATTTTGCAATATTAGTTCTACACTTACTGTATGCTTCATCGAGTAGAACACCAGGGGCCTGTCTTCTCACTGCCGCTTCAGCAAACACCATGCAGTTCCTAACGTTCTCCGCAGTGGATTCACCCCTCACCACACATTTGCAATGGCGGCCTAGTAAGAGATTATGCAGTTTGCAATCCCAGGCTCTGCTCATATCTATGAGGTTCTATGTGATTTCTTTGACTTTCTTTAATAAAAGTAGAAATCATTGAGTACTTTTTTTAGTGGAAGGTTTTGCCACAAATATATGCGTGGGAGACCCACACAGCACCCCTTTAATCCCTCTACATTAATTATTCACCTAAACCCATCCCCCAGATATATTTTTGGCAAAGGTCATTGTAAGAAATGTGATGATGTCTACCTCGATGAAATCTACTGTTGCAAACACCCCCTACCCCATCTGTGGACCAGCACAAACCCCAGCCAGTCTTCCCCAGCAATATGTTCTCCTCTTAAAAATCTCATACTGTGGTAAGTGATATGTCTGACTAGATTCATAATCTAAATGGCATGTCTGATCCTAACACTTCACAGTCCTAACTCCCATCCTGCATGTTCTCATGTGATATTTAATTTCATCTAGTACTGTGTAAAACTTCAACAAATGATTAAATAAATAGATTTAAGGGTCCCCTCAAATTCAATTCTATGTTGATGTGTTTACTAGAAATGGAGGCTTTGCCATATAGAGTAGTAGGCTTTCAGGTATATGATCTACATACATGATGTGAATATTGCATGTTTCTTCTTTAGTGTTGTCAAACAGGGAAATTGCTCATTTGATGATCTCAACTTGTATGACCATTCTCAATGGAGATGGTGGAGTACTGGGTATGTGTTCTGATTACTTAATATTCAACTTGGCAGAGGCTGCAAGATATATTAAACCATAGAGGCAGTATGGCTTGCAGAGAAATCAGCCTGGTCAAGCAGTAATGTGAGCCCGTATGGGCAGCGTTTCCCTGTGGTTCATGAGCAGCACAGGAGCATTGTGAAGACATTGATGTGGTTTTGCCACCAGAAAAGTACAGTACCTGTGGGTTCCCACACTAGATCCAATGTGGACAGGTAGATCTGCCACACATTCTATGGTGACCTTTAGCCATGCTGTCCAGAATGTGACTGCACAATGTATGAATTTATTTTGAGTTGTGGTCTAAAACAACTACAGGTCGTTTGTTTCTGCTAAAGATCATAACGCTTGTGTTGGCAGGTGAATGGCTTATGATCCTTGTGATTCCCCTCATTCAAATGAGGCACATGTTTGCTGAGGCTACCTTTGCATTTGATATGACAGTGATTGTGAGTGCCTACAACTAGCAGGCCAGGCACTCCATCTCATGTGTGCAATGGGCAACATCACACGACAAGTAAGGGCACTTACCTACTTACCTTCATAAGAGGCAACTGTACTTGTAAATTCTGAGAATTCGATGTTCAAAATGAACCTTCCTGTTTCGATCACCTTTTTCCCTTTCTAATTGTTGCTCAATTGTGTAGCAAGGACCTTGTGTATTCTTATGCTGTGCTATCATGTTCTGTTTTCATCACATTTTCAGACATGTTTTGTTCTCTTTACAGGTCACCTTTTCTTAAGCTAAATGCTCCTGGTGTTTGTGGACGCCCATCTCAAAGAGAAGACTTTGAATCTCTTGTAATTGAACAGTCAATGTCAGCTGGTAAGTCTTTGCTGCCTTTGGGAACATTATCCTGGCCACTTGGTTGGAGACCATTGAACAATAAAGATCCACAACCCTTCCAGATATATGTGTCTGGCTGGAAGTTATTATAGCCAATCCAGAGCTTGGCTCTTAGATTGAGACATGGCAGCCTTTCTTTTAAATGCTGGGTATATTCACAAGTCGCTCTGAGCTTAAAAGTGTTTAAACATAAGTCAATAAATAAATAATGCTCAGAATCCCACACTGCTCAGCGAATAAATGGGACTGTGTACACAACAGATAGTATAGAAAATGTAATATTGCTTTAATCTATTTTTAATGTATTCAGCATTGGTTAACAATAAACCTTCACACAAATGTACAAACAAATTCGTCAATTCATCAAACAAATAATGAAAAAACATCAATTTACAACACTACTTCAAACTTCATCAATAAATAATCCATCCTTGTAATGCTGTCTATATCAAAATGAAAACATCAGTTACTACATACCCATCCCTTGCATACAATTCAACTTACTTTGGAATACCTGCGAGATATAAAATGCTGCAGTATTAATAATTAAAGGTGATCCAGAGAAAATCTGAGACCCAATTGATCTCCTGCAATATGACCAATATTTGCTACAGATGTACCATATCCCTTTAAATAATTACTTTCCATCATGAAACATGCAGTCAATACAATGCCTCGCTATCCTTATTTCCTTCGACATAAACGGCACCCTCTCTGTGCTAGGGGGATATTGGAACATACACCCAGATTATTCATAGTGTGTAAAATATCAAAACAAATACAAATAAAAAATGCAGTGAGCTATTGATTATCTGTTTTGCAAAAATAACTAAAAGGTTTGGGAAAATAAAACCGCTCCTTCATATAATTACCATACTTTTTTTCCTGAGAGATAATCAAGCAGCTCCATCCTATCCCAAATTGTGACCTTCTGCTTAATTTCCTTATTCTTAAGGCCCACATTAATGGGCAAGGTGACGCAGAATCCAATATTAGAATGTAAGTCCATAACCGCCCTGACAAAAATTAAAAATGCTTGAGAACCACAAACATTATGTGTAGTGAACAGCCCCAACAAAGATGCTTCACACTCATCCATACTCAGAATTTTCAAATATAAGCAGCTTCTCCCAATCGTCCCTAATGTAAAAATAGAAGTCAGGCCAGATTCACAGCACAACACCACAATGTCACTGCAATAGGGAGCCCCACCGATCTCTGCCATGTTTCAGCCTGACTTTTTTTGAGCCAGAGGATTTCCTTTTCTGAAACACATATCATCCATACAATATAGATGGAACAAAACTCACACTCTAAAGCTTAATCATCTCTTCCACGGAGAATCTCCTCCATATGCCGATATAAATGATTTAATCAACAGGAATTTTCCTAATACTTTTTGTTGAATTGATCGACACATCAATTCCTTTCCCAAGTGAGACCCAATCATTACCCCTGAATCCAGATAACTTTCCACTACCTCAACTATAATCCCATTGATCTTCCATATACTAGTTACTATACACACATTACTAGTACCCACTTTCATAATTTTTGTTTTAATAATATTAAGCACTAAACCATTTTCATTTCAGTTCTTCAGCAAGGCATTCAAATTACACTGGAGACATACCGCCGTCCAGTCCATAATCACGATATCGTCCACATAGGATATCCATGACAGTGCAGTAGTATTAATACAAGGAAGAAAATTGTTAACACTCTCCATAGCTGAAGACAGATCTACTACGTAAAGGTTATATAAACGGGGAGCAATTACGCAACCTGGCTTTACCCCACAATTGTGGTATTTTCAGCAGGTAATTGACCTTCCACATTTAACCTTATCTTAACGAAGTACCAGAATGTAGTTGCTGAATGAAATATAATAATCCAGGATCAATTCCCCAGCCTTCCAATTTATCACAAAACCATTGACTTATAACAGCATCAAACGCTTTTGAATAATCAACAAACCAGAGATACAATGTTTGGTCCTTACACAATAAGGTAGTCCTAATCAGGTGCTGTTACGCTCACCTGGTTCCCACAGGGGCGTCGACCGGAACTGGGCCGCTGTTGTTTCCACCAGTGTGACGTGTAGCGCCGAGATGACTGACTGGACTGGCCCGCTCAGCCTAGTTTGTCTGGCTCGCAGGAATATTCTTCTGCAAAGGAGAAGAGGAATTAACCACCCGTGGAATTGAGTGTCAACCCACCTTCAACCCACCTTCCCCACTCCCGTTGTCTTCCCACAGATCACTCTTGATGTCCCCTCCTTAGTCTCACCTGATGGTTTGGAAGGATGAGCTCTGGCGTGGTTTAAATAGCCTTGGAAGAAGATCCAGGTAAGTATTCTTCCACAGCCCCACCCAAGTAACAAAATAGTCCCTTCAGTAAAATAGTCCCTCCTAAGCCTCATTTGGCTTGAGTCTTCATGCAGCATGGTCTGCCTCAGGTGAGTATGCAGCATGGTCTGCTTCAGGTAAGTTATCAATAATGAGCCTGGCGCCCATGGCGCCAGGACTGACTTTATCTTTATCAGCCTGGCGCCATAGGCGCCAGGACTGCACCCAAACAGCCCCTAACTGGGACTTTTGGGCATGCTCCAAGTGGTATGATGCCTGCTTCCGGGGCTGCTGGGCCTGGTCTGGTCTTCCGGGGGCAGGCATCATGACAGCACTCCCCCTCAAGGCCCCTCCTAAAGTCGTTCTCCCCCTTGGCCGTGGTTTGTCTGGAAATTCCCGATGGAACCTCTTCACTAAACGAGGTGCATGCACGTTTGTCACTAGGTTCCCAAGACCTTTCCTGCGGACCATAACCTTTCCAGTCAATTAGGTAAAAGAGTTTTGATCTCACTCTTTTTGAGTCCAAAATATTCTTTACTTCGAACTCGGGCTCCACGTCTATGAGGATAGGTTCAGGTGGAGTGGTTAGCCTAGTTCCTGGTTGCACTGGCTTCAAAAGAGACACGTGGAAGACGGGATGGATTTGCATATGAGCAGGTAGGTCCAACTTGACGGCCACTGGGTTAATAATTGCCTTGACAGAAAAAGGTCCCAAATACCTGGGGTTAAAGGTCCGAGTCCCCTTGAGTGGTAAGTGCTTAGTGGCTAACCATACTTGGTCCCCTATTTGGTATTGAGGAGCTTCACTTCTGTGCTGATCCTCATCCTTTTTGTATTTTTCCTTAGCCTTTTGCAAATGGATGGTTGCTTCTTTAAAGGCTTGTGTAATAACAGCGTGGAGATGGTCCACTGCGGGCATCTCTAAATGCTGGGGTGAGTCCAAATCCGAGGTTCGAGGATGGTGCCCATAAATGGTAAAAAAAGGACTTTGTCCAGTTCCTGAGTGTACGGAATTATTGTATGCATACTCTGCGATCCACAGAATGTCTTTCCAATTCCCCTCAGAATGATGTAGCATACAACGGAGATACTGTTCAAGAGTCTGGTTGGTCCTCTCCGTTTGATCGTCGGTCTGAGGGTGGTGACTGGTCGAATGCCTAACATCAATTTGTGCCAGTTGGCAGCATTTCCTCCACAAATGTGAAATGAATTGACTGCCCCGATCTGAAATTAACACTGAAGGAAAGCCTAGCAGCGGACAACATTTTCAAGGAATTCCTTGGCCAGGATTGAAGCTGAAGGTATCCCTTTTAAAGGAATGAAGTTGGCCATTTTAGAAAAAAGATCTACAATAACTAGAATGGTATTGTAACCTTGGTACGGGGGTAAATCCGTGATAAAGTCTAATGACAAGGTATGCCAAAGGGTAGGTGGTATGTCTAATGGTTACAATAATCCAGCAGGTTTTTTCTTTTGCCCTTTATTTTGTGCGCAAATGCCACAAGACATGACAAATGACTTGACATCCTTTCGCCAGGTGGGCCACCAAAATTGCTTCCTAATTTTAGCTTCGGTTTTTGCAATACCCGGATGCCCTTCTATTAAGGTGTCATGGTAATGGGAAATGACAAGTTCCTGTAGTTCTTTTTGCGGTAAAAATAGCCGGCCTTGGTAATAAGGTAAATCATCGTTGACAGAGTACTCTGGACCTATCTTTGCCCAGTCCTGTAGGGCAACGGAATCAAAGAGTTGGTGGATCTTGTTATGAATGTCCTCCAGTGTCTGTATGGATGTCAGGCCAAGGTTTCTCTGTTCCGGAATTATGGGTACGGGTTCTAAAGTTATTTCTGCTTCTCCCATTCCACTCCAGGACAAGGCGTCTGCTTTACCATTCTTACAACCTGGTCGATAGGTTATTACAAAATCAAACTCGGCGAAGAACAATGCCCAACGGAGTTGGCACGAAGATTGGGCTTTGGCTGTCTTTAGGTATTGTAAGTTGCGGTGATCGGTGATGACCGTGATGGTATGTCTGGCACCCAGTAGATAGTGCCGCCAAGCCTTGAAGGCGGACTTGATGGCCAGCAGCTCCTTGTCGGTTATAGCATAGTTTAATTCGGGGGCTGAACATTTTCTTGACCAAAACGCCACTGGGTGAAGCTGGTTAGTTTCGGGATCCTTTTGGGAAAGGACTGCTCCCATGGCTGAACTGGATGCATCTGTTTCCACTATGTAGGGAAGCTCGGGGCGCGGGTGTCTTAATATGGGAGCAGATGTGAATTTAGCTTTTAACTCTTAGAAGGCGTTCTCGGCTTCCTCTGTCCACACAAAGCATTTGTTTTTTCGCAATAGCGTCGTAATGGGATGTACAATGTGCGAGAAGTCTGGGATAAACCTGCGGTAGAAATTGGCAAAGCCAAGCATGCTTTGAACTCCTTTGATTGAACTTGGAGAAGGCCAATTAAGAATGGCATCCACTTTTCGTGTATCCATCCGGATTCCTCTCGGGGTCAGAATAAATCCAAGGAATTCCACTTCCGTAGTGTGGAAGATGCACTTTTCCAGTTTAGCATATAATTTATGCTGGTGTAACTTCTCTAGGACTGCTCGGACGTGTTTTACATGCTCAGATTCTGATAAAGAGTATACTAAGATGTCGTCGATGTACATGACCACACAAACCTCGATAAGCTCTCGGAGGACATTGTTCATGAAGAACTGGAAGGCTGCTGGTGCATTGCATAGTCCGAAGGGCATCACCTGGTACTCAAATAGTCCGTACTTGGTGCGAAAAGCAGTCTTCCATCCGTCACCCTCTTTGACACGTACCAGATGATATGCCCCCCGAAGGTCTAGTTTCGTGTATATACAAGCGTCCTTCACCTGGTCTAGTAGTTCTGGGATCAAAGGCAGTGGGTATCCATTCTTGATGGTTATCTGATTCAGTGCGCGGTAGTCTATACATGTTCTAAGGTCGTCTTCCTTTTTCGGTACGAAGAACAAAGCTGAAGATGCAGGGCACTTGGACGGGCGAATGAAGCCATTAGCAAGGTACTGGTCTAGGTACTGGTGCAAATGGAGATTTTCGGGTTCCGTAAGGGCATAGATTCTGCTGCAAGGTGGTTGTGCTCCAGGTACAAGATCTATTTGACAATCATACGATCTGTGAGGTGGTAAGGTGTTTGCCTGTTCCTTTTGGAAGACATCCTGAAAGTCTTGGTATTCAACAGGTAATTGTATGGCTACTGGAATTACTGGGGCCAGGACTGAGTTTTGAGTTTTCCTTGGGTAGCAGGTGTGAGCACATTCTGGGAAGGTTAGTCTCTTCTCTCGCCAATCAATACAGGGATTATGTTTTTCCAACCAAGGTATCACCAGTATCAGCTGAAACTGTGGGGCCTTGATTAAGTCAAACACCATAGCCTCTCGATGCCCATCTTGACTCAGCAATGTCATCTCTGCAGTGGAATGAGTTACGGGTCCAGAGGCAATTTCCGTTCCATCTACAGTGGTGACAACATCTGCCGTGGTCTTGCGGGTGAGAGATAGATTCATCCTGGTAGCCAATTCCCAGTCCAAGTAATTTCCTATGGCTCCACTGTCTACGTACGCCTTTACCGCGTGCGTGCGTGATGGCTGCACTGGATCTACAAGGACCATGGGTATGGTGAAATGCGAGGTCAGAATGTCCTTCTTTAAGCTCGGCAAGCGGACCTCTACGCTTGCTGGGCGTGGTCGTTTCCCGAGTTAGATTTCACATGGTTTTCGTCTGCTGCTCCTATAAGTTTCTTGGGTGATTTTACAGGGCAGTTCCAAAGAAAATGACCAGTAGTTCCACAATATAAACATAATTGCAGTTGCCGCCTTCTATCTCTTTCCTTCTGGGTTAAGGGTCCTTTAACCCCACCGATTTGCATAGGTTCTGAGACATCTACTCCCTTGGAGCTTACGTGGGTTTTAACCAACACCCTGTTCTCAAACTTGGTTCGGTCAGCCTTCCTGGTTTGAAGTCTGTGATCGAGCTGGACCACTAGGGCCAAAACATCTTTGAGTTCTCCCCGAAGTCCTTGATGGAATAATGTGATTCGCTTGGCTTCAGGCCATTCGGTTTCCACTACTAATCTATTGAAAGTTGCAATGTAAGATAAAAGATCCTGGTTACCTTGACGTAGGGATAAAAGTTTGTTGTCCAAAAGCCTGTCCTCGGGAGTGTTGGGCGAATAGTCTTTCCATGCTTGTTCGAAAACCCTGGAAATCTCGAAGAATCGGGTCATCCTGGTTAACTAGTGGAATGGACCAATCCGCCGCACTGCCGCTGAGATATGACAGTACAAAGGCTACCTTGGCCTGATCGTTTGGGAAAGCTCCAGGTCTACATAAAAAGTGCAAGCGGCATTGATTCATGAATGTTGCAAACCCTTTTGGGTCTCCGGCAAAGCGTTCAGGCGGAGGCAAAGGAACGGCTCCAGGTAAATTTATCTGCACCGGGTTACTCGATGGTACAGGAGATGGACTTGCCCCAAGTCCTGGTAAAGGTGTTTGTCGAGCCTGGCTCTGTAATAGTTGTCTGGCCAACTCATCAGTTTGTTCTTTTGACACTATCAGTTCCCTCCTGAGGGCATTGGTTTCTTGGCGGGCGGAATGCACTTCGGCCCTTAATTCCCCTAATAATTGGGCCAACTGATCAGTTTCCGAGGTCTCCATGACGCCCAGGTGGGTATTTGTGGGTAGTCTTCGCGTTCTGTTACTCTCACCTGGTTCCCACGGGGGCGTCGACCGGAACTGGGCCGCTGTTGTTTCCACCAGCGTGACGTGTAGCGCCGAGATGACTGACTGGACTGGCCCGCTCAGCCTAGTTTGTCTGGCTCGCAGGAATATTCTTCTGCAAAGGAGAAGAGGAATTAACCACCCGTAGAATTGAGTGTCAACCCACCTTCCCCACTCTCGTTGTCTTCCCACAGATCACCCTTGATGTCCCCTCCTTAGTCTCACCTGATGGTTTGGAAGGATGAGCTCTCCATCCTGCGTCGACCGCAGGGGCGCATTGATGACCAGTTACTTCACTGGCGTAGAGGAATTGGTGAGTTCCA
The DNA here is from genome assembly GCF_040938575.1 of Ambystoma mexicanum. Taxonomy (NCBI): domain Eukaryota; kingdom Metazoa; phylum Chordata; class Amphibia; order Caudata; family Ambystomatidae; genus Ambystoma; species Ambystoma mexicanum. Next base: position 792,425,689 of record NC_090937.1, read on the forward strand.
GTATTGACTCTAAAGTCCAATTGTTCATAAGAGTTCAAATGTCTCATCTTCACTCTGTCCGATTCCTTGCAGGTTGCCGATTAATCCACTCGAAGATTTCCAAATGGCAATTGGTAAGATTCAGGTAAGTCTATTGTGGTTTTCCCCTTAGGGGCCGGGGTACGGCGATGAAGCAGAGTTGACTGCGCCGACCCGAGATGAGGTGAGTACCCCCTGTGGTAAATCAGGTAAGTCCTTGGGGGTAGCTTGTATAGCCTTAGAGAGTCCCCTTGCTCACCTTGCTGTCTTTGTCTCCTTAGGTGTCGGAGGGCGGCCGCGAGATGGAGAGAGCGTGATGGAATGCTGAAGTACCACCAAGCTGGTGAGTTCAGCGCGGCGCCGTAGGAATGCGAAGCAATGCTTCAAAGACTTCTGTCTTTCAGCTCCGTGGCAAAATGCATCAGGATTCAGGTAACGATTAAAGTTAAAACTCCTGTTCTAACCTTTATCCTTCTTTTCTTCTTGTTTCAGGAGTCCCAGGACTGAAGCGGGCGTGGCTGAAGACTGGAGCTGCTGAAAACACAGTGAGCGTTACTCTGCAGCAAGCAGAATAACGCGAAGCACGTGTGGCTGTCCGGGCGTTGTTTAAATAGCCTTGGAAGAAGATCCAGGTAAATATTCTTCCACAGCCCCACCCAAGTAACAAAATAGTCCCTTCAGTAAAATAGTCCCTCCTAAGCCTCATTTGGATTGAGTCTTCATGCAGCATGGTCTGCCTCAGGTGAGTATGCAGCATGGTCTGCTTCAGGTAACTTATCAATAATGAGCCTGGCGCCCATGGCGCCAGGACTGACTTTATCTTTATGAGCCTGGCGCCATAGGCCAGGACTGCACCCAAACAGCCCCTAACTGGGGCTTTTGGGCATGCTCCCAGTGGCATGATGCCTGCTTCCGGGGCTGCTGGGCCTGGTCTTGTCTTCCGGGGGCAGGCATCATGACAGCTGCACAATAATCCAAATATTATCTACCACACAAAAGCCTTTTCAAAATTCCATCTTTTGAGGCTTTAAGATGTTTTTCTCGACAGCCCAGGCATTCAACTGCACTAAAATTTTGGAGTTTTTTTTAGATGGAGTCGGACAATGCCAATAAACAGTAATTTTCTGAATTAGAGCTGTCTCCATTTTTAAACACTGGTAATAAAATGTCCTTTTTCCAACTCATTGGTATTTTTCCAGGATTTATAATATTGTGGTAGATGAGCATCAATAAAGTAGCCCAGAGTTCATGATTACTTTTAAAGACCACATTTGCAATCCCATCTGGAACAACAGCTGGAGAGGCCTTTAATTTATTGATGATTTCATCTTGCTCAAAATCAAATCAAGATGAGATCTCTCTGGAAATGAATTGCACAATCTTATCAGATGTTCCATTACACGAAACTTCACCACCTGCGTTCCAATAGTAGTGTAATAGTATGAATCTCTCTCACACCATTTGGCATAATGTGTTTACCATAATATTATCACTATTTCCCACCATCTTTGTCACGCAAAGCAAGATACACAACATGCCAATGGGCACTTCTCATAGATGTTTTATGTTGCCTGACCCAGTTCTTATATTTAGTATTTAAATTTGCAATAATACATATTTTCTCAAGTGGCAGAAGATAACCAGATCGTATCCGCACAATCTCATTATGGTTCTCATCTCTATATGAAGGTCACTTTCTATACTCCTTAGTCTTCACTTGGTCAATCAATGTCCTCATTACATCAAGTTGTTCCTCCAACTCTTTTTGTTCTTGCTTCGCTTCCGTTTGAATACAAGACTGCTCAATTGGGTCAGATTGATTTTTATCACTGAAAGTCTCCCATTCAAAATCCAGTTTTAAAAATTCTTGAGAATAAGATAATACCACATCTTCTTTTACTGGTGATATGAAATGCACAAGAGACCAATTTGACATTTGTTGCCTCCTAACCAACCAAATGTCCTTACTGGTAATAGAGGGGAGCTGAGGAAAGCAATGGATCTGTTGTAAAAGGCAATTTCTGTTAAGAAATGAACAACTGGAAGTGGCAGAAATTTCAGTACAAAACACATTATTACATGTTTTCACATGCAAATCCATATTCAGCTCCAAGGTAGATACAAACAGCAGGGTATCATCAGACTTGATATCACAATCTCTATCTCCCCCACCCTCCAATTGTAACATCCTCCTGGGCACATGGAGGATGTGGAACTACAAGAACAAATTGAGATCAAGAACGGAAAAAGCGAGAAGGAGCATATAATGAAACCAAAGGGGAAAGATAATCAGGTGCAAGACTATAAAGAGATTTAAAGACAAGACACAGAAAATTGAATTTGAGCTGGAACTGGAAAGAGAGCCATCCAAGAGTAGAGAGAGAAGAAGAGATAAAGTCATGTGGAGGAAGAAGAAAGAGTAGCTGAATAGAAGCATTGAAAACAGATTTCAGGGGTGCAAGAAAGGTAAGTGGAAGACCAAAAAGAGCAGTAGAACAATAGAAAAGTCATGAGAGAATTAAGGAAGATATTAAGAGTTTTGTAGTGTTAAAAGTCAAGAAAGGACAAGCTTTCGGCATATTATATAAGTGGTAGCGACAGGTACGTGAAGTTAGAAAAATGTGATGATTAAAAGATAAAGCAGTGCCTAAATAGAGTCCCAGATCACAAGCAGTGGGAGTGATGGGAAGCTGAGATGGGGAAAGAAGATAAATGGGGAGGTAGGGGAGAAGGAATTGTGTTATCAGGAAAGAAAGGGACCTCTGTTTTAACCACATTAAGGGCAAGAAAATGAGCCGACATCCAAGATTTGATAGCTGATAGACATGTGGTCGGTCTTTTGTGAATCACAAAATAAATGAGAGACAAAGGGGAATAATTTTAACGGCTCTGAGATTTGTCCCCAAATACCAGCTTGCGAAATACTTCAAAACTTAAGAATCTCATGGTCTTCATGTTGTGATCCCTACAGGTGGACAAAAACACCTTCCCTCAGTCCACTAACAAATGTGGGGCTGTATCTTCACACAAGTAAACATTTTATATATAAACAATTGTATTAGTCCGTTTGAATAAAAAAAATGACATCAAATTTAAAAAGACAATGCACATCATTTCATACATTGTGATATGTGCAGGTATATCTCATAAAGTGCAAGAAAATATTTTCACTAATTAAAAATGCACACTTATTAATTTAATCAGAGTATGACCCTGTGCAACATTTAGCACTTCCGTTGGGTACTAAATAGAGAACTCCTAACACTTCAGGATGCTCTCTTAACTCTTTTATTCAACTTATTGAGCAAATCCTCTTGACATTAGCAACAAGGTTCTGATCTTATTATTAATTTGTTGAAACCCACTGTTTTATAATACAGCGTTCTAAACACCCAGTCTTTGGTGTATATCAGTAGTAAAGGATGAAAAAGACAGAAAGAGTTGAGTATCGTGAGCATGAAGTGAGGTGACAGACCATAGGAGGAGATAACCTCAGCCAGTGGGGAGGTATAAAGGGAGAAAAGAAAAGGACCTGGAACTGAGCCTTGAGGGACATTGTGGACAAGCGGGAGCGTGTCAGATGATGTCCCAGCCCAGGAAACAGAACATGTCCTTTGGGACAGGTATGACCTGAATCAAGAAAGGACATAACCAGTAAAGCCAAAAGAGGAAAGGGAGGCCAGTAAGAGAGGGTGATCAACAGTGGCGAACACTGCAGATAGATCTAATAAAATGAGAAGAGAAGAGTGTTTAGAATAGCGTTCTGTAAATAAGAAATTAAGAACAGAAAGAAAAGCTGTTTCACTATAGTGGAAAGGACGAAATCCCGACTGAAAGCGGGGAGGAATAGAAGTATTAGATACAAAAGTGGAGACTTGAGAATGGACAAGACATTTGTGTATTTTAGAAAGACAGGGCAATAAAGAAATAGGATGAAAATTAGAAGCAAGCGAGGAGTCAGCAGATGGTTTCCTTAAGATTGGTGGAATGATCGAAGCATGTTTAAAGGAGAACGGAAAGGTCGAAGTCAAAAGACAAATATTGAAGAAAGCGGTGAGATAAGAAACAAGAGAAGGATAGACTTTAGGAATAAGCAATGTGGGAATAGCATCAGAGGAAGAAGCAGTTGGGTGAGCCTGAGCCAATAAAAGAAAAGTCTCATTGCTAGTGATTGGAGTGAAACAAGAAATAGATGCAGTAGAAAATTAGGTAAACGTAACAGGTGTTGGCTGCAATGAGAAATATCCAATGGCAGAACGAAGGGAGGCCACCTTTGAAGAGCAGAATAGGGCAAAATCAGATGTTGAGAGAGTGGAACTGCTAGAGCAGTCAGGGGTGGGAGGAACAAGAAGGGGCGAAAGGGTTTGAAAAAGACATCTAGGATAAGTTGATTGTGTGTGCAAGAGATCAGAGAAATAAAAACATTCAGCTGAAAGCAAACAGTCATCATAAAAATCATGATTAGAGGAATATCAACTATAATCACCCACAGTCTTGGACTTAAGTGAAACGTATTCAAGACGGCAGTGAACCCAAAACATAGAGCGAAGGTAGGAGCTAGCTAAGGCTGTGGGGGTTTGCGAGAAGGGTAAATAACTGAAGCCTTGTAAAGAACATCTAAGGAGGAGGATAGCAAAGAAGAACAAGTAGCAGTGTCCTCATCAGCAGACAAGGTAGCAAAGGAAGAATGGGAGGGTAAAGCAGCGATACATGAAGAGATAAAAAGTCCGGTATTAAAATTGAGAAGATCACACCGACGATATGATGGATAAGGAGAAGGAGGTGTTGGGAGAATTGAAACAGAGAGAAGATGGTGGTCAGAAAGATAAACAGGAAGTGATGGGACACAAGATGTAGAAAGAGAAGAAGTAAAAATCAAATCTAGATAAGAACCAGAAATATGAGAGGGAGGGGTAGAGAGAGGAGAAAGAAAGTAGGAATCAAGAATTGCAAGCACTGGAAGCGTAGAGTAAATGGAAGAAAGATGGAGATTCAAGTCTTCGAAGAATATAAGAGGAGTAGAAGAGGGAATGTTAAAAGAAAGAAGGGTGTCGACGTCTTCACAAAATGAGACAACAGATCCAGGAGGACAGTAAAACAGTAGAAACGAAATGGGATAGGGTTTAGGAAAGTCATGATATGAGAATTCGAATGAGGAAAAGCTTGGTAAAGTTAAGATAGGAGCAGTTACAAATGAAGAGCGATATAAAATGCCAATACACACGCCATGAGCAGAAAGACGGGTATGACAAAATAAATACGAGAAATAGAAAAGGAAACAGAAATAGCAGTATTGCAGGAAGAAATCCAAGTTTCAGCAATACAGAGAAAATAGAGGTTTAGTCTTAAGAATAGCTCTAGTACAGAAGATGACTTAATAAAAAGAGATATGACATTCATAAGCCTAGATTAATGGAAGTAATATGAGATGTGCAAGGAGGATAAATAAGAATCGCATAGTTCCTCGAGAAAGTAAGGTGTTAAGTAGGTAGACAAACTGCAGGCGGCATGAGGTCAGTAAAGAGAAAGACAAAAAAAACGGGTTAAAGTAGATCCAGCACAAGAATGGAACAGAAAAGAAAACCAGCAAATGAAGGTGCTGGGTGTGCTGGCGGTGGAAAAGCATATAAGGCTGCCAGATGCTGCATCTGGACTATAAGTATGAGCCACGCAAATAAGGTGAAAATATCTGCGGTAAACTGCTCCAATCCACAGACAGCCGCAGAGAGTAGAGGCAGACTTTGCCTGACTTCGTCACAGCTTTGCCCAGGCAGGATGTGATGTAGGTGTCCGGGCCACTGGACTGGCCTAGGTGGGGGGCGCAGCAACAAACGTCACACGGTCATCGCGGTCATTGCAATGGGAACGACAGCAGAACACCAGAGGAGCGGGCTGCCAATTTGAAGGCTGTACAGCAGAACAGCAGGTGACAGTCAATGTGCAGCCCTCACAAACGGGTTGGTATGGCAAGAAGTTAACTCATTCCGTAACAAACATAGTAGTCACCAGGTCTCAAAATCGCTACAGACACCAGAAGCAGACTTTTCCTGACTTCACCTGGGTTGCACCCAAGCAGATTGTGATGTAGGTGTTCGGGTCACTGGATTGGCCTGGGGGTTATGGGCAACAAACGTTGGGTGGTCATGGCACTCATGGCAAAGGGAACACATGTCCTAATACACTTAAGGCAGGGCTACTTTAACTGACTCAACCATCCTTTTTGCCTTTACTGGTGGCAAGGTTTCTTCTACAATATTCAAGACTCCCTGCATACTCTTCCTCTTAGTTTTCCTTTTAAGTCTCTTACGTAACTTTCTCTTGATGTTTTTCTAGCGAACATTAGTTTTATTCGCCACAGGATCTTATTGAATACCAGATGAGTGTATTACCACCACATCATCCTCAATGTCATTCACTGCCACAGATTGTATAGACGCATTCATCCCTTCTCCATTCAGCCTTTTCTAACTCATTAAAAAGGGTACCCTCCATAAGCGGCATAGGATCTTCTTCCATTGTAGCATTTTCAAGTGCAATATCAACAAACTAGCAACAACATTACAGCATTATTTCTGTTTTCTGGCATAGACATACACAAAGTAAATAACAACTTGACAATCATCAAGACTTCACCGAAATCCGTTTGACCAAGTTCAGATACACTAACAGAGCGGGCCATAAAACTCAAGAGCCCACCTTCCTCACTAAGTTCTTCTGCGATTTTCACCAAGATAGATGATTTTGATAAATTAACATACGTACACTCATTTGGCACACCATCATGTAAATCAGGAGGAGTTAGGTGCGCTCTCCCTATCGATTCTCTTTGTAAATTAATTAAAACAGGAATTGTTATCCACAAGGAATGGAGATATGCTTTCCTCAGAGAGTTGTATTGAATGGGTCATCACAACAGGATCAGTTAACATAATTAGACTATCCGCTAGAGGACAGTTAATAGTATCATTCACAGTCCCCCCTCGGGTTTAATATTTCGAACCGCAAAGAAATCAGTGATCTTGCTGTTCTCCACCAAAAGGCATTAGAAGGGGCGGATGCTATACCTGTACCAATATTACTACTTTCTTTATTGGGAACAGTATCCATATCAGCCTGCAAGTTTTTGTTTTTATTTACGTCTCTCTTATAAGGCGCTTTCTTAACACTATTTATCCTCGCTCTTCTGCGCAGGGAATATCCTTTAATTTTCTCAGGCATCAACAGTGATTATCCAATAGGCAAGCATGTAATATTTTGAACATGCAGGCAACATTATGAAATTGATGTTTGCAATAAGAATTTAATATGAAAAAAGTGAATGTGCTGTCAAAATATCTGTACATGTTCACTTAATCGATGTCTCTTATCTGTACTTAATGTGATAAAATGTACCGGGAGCAAAAAGTGTTTCCGTTTGGCCATGTAAGATGAATGCATGTGAATAGCTATAGAAGGAAGATAATGAATGGCAGCTGTTTATGTGCTACTGGTTTATCAACATGTCTTAACCAAGCATGCATTCAACCACTTGATTTGTAAGCAATATGAGTGTCCTCACATCTGTTCCGTGCACTAAAGTCCTGTTGAAAACAAACATAGGAAAAGCCAAATAATTTGTCTTTGTGTAGGCATAAATAAGCATTTGTCAGGCACTGATATCCTAGGCCAAACTAATCACACTAAGCTCCACACCTTTGGAGGCTGTCACGCCCCCTGTAGCAAATCAGCCAAAAGGTTGGAGTCAATGCTAGGACTGCAAAGAGAAATTCAGCTGCCAGTCCTTCTCCCGCCATGACCCGCCACTCTGGAACATTATTCTGCTGCAGGCTCGGAACACCCACTCCATCTTCCATTTACGCAAAGCACTACAAACATGGCACTTTCATAAATACCTCGCATATGACTAAATACACTTGTTTCCAGCCTTCTGCCAACAGTACTGCGCTAATGTCCAAAAACACTATGCCCAGTGCTGGCTTCCAAACCTAAAGTGAACTGCTGCTCTCGAGCTAGGTTTGCACTATAAAGGATAAAATAAATACAATAAATCAAACTATTTTCCAGCTGTTGCATGGTAGCATTATTATGTCAGTGAATCGCAAATACCAAAACCATGCATATACATAAGCCAAAACCTTTGGCTTCGCCAATGTTTGTTTTTGGTGGAATGGCTCTGATAACATTGTAGGGCTCCGCTACTATCAAATTCTGAAGATTCCTATTTACACACATAGGGGCCCTCTAACATAATTTCTACAAGGATCATAGCAAGTGGCCGAGAAAAAGAATTCTACAAAATGTCTCTCTAAAAATGAAGTTGCTTAAAATGTTTTTTTTTTTTTCAATTGTCCAGTTGAAATCTTTCTCCTTTTTCTGAAGCTGATGTAATTATGCCTTCTCTAATTGTGCTGAATGTTTGCCTTGTTTTTGGACTGTGTTATCATGTGCCTCTGTATTTTCAGGAGTGCCCGTGGAAATGGTGAAGGACACTCTAGGGGAAGAGCTCTTCAACATGTGCTATGAAGAAGACCAACATGTCTTGGAAGTTGTCGGGGGCAGCTTGAAGGATTTCCTGAACAGTTTTACTACGCACTTAAAGCAGAGTGGCCAAGGGCGGGGCGCGGAGGAGGGAGGCACGCTCGACGATGCTTCCATACTTTGTCTGGAAAAGGACCAGGACTTCCTAAATGTGTACTACTTTTTCCCAAAGAAAACAACAGCATTGATCTTCCCCGGCATTATCAAAGCAGCAGCGCACCTGCTGTACCAGACTGAAGTGGAAGTGAGGTGGGTGCCATCTTGCTTCCAGAACGACGGCGGCGGCGAATTTATTAACCAGCCCTACTTGCTCTATTCGGTGCACATGAAGAACTCGAAGCCTTCCTTGTCCCCCTGCAAGCCGCAGTCCTCGGTTGTGATCCCCGTCTCCTTGTTCTGCAAGACCTTCCCTTTCCATTTCATGTTCGACAAGGACATGGCGGTGCTGCAGATCGGCAATGGCATCAAAAGGCTCTTGAACAAGAGAGACTTTCCCGGAAAGACTGGCTTTGAAGAGTTTTTCGAAATCCTTTCACCCAAAATAGGCTGCACGTTTAGTGGGATCATGACGATGCTAAATATGCAATTTACCGTCAGAGTGAAGAGATGGGAGAACCCCGCTGAGCCTTCTTCAAAGGTGAGAAACGCCTGCCTGCACAGTAATTGGCCTCCTAGCTTGTATTATCTCTTTAGCTTGCTTTGGAAATATGATAAAGTGCTTAGCCACTGTCCAGGTGCATTGCTCAACTTTACATCTATTCACCATAACAAAGTAGATACATCAGCTGTGAAGTACTGCTTGAAAGGAATCACGTGGCGAGTCTAAGAGCTCGCTTCCCAAAACATGTCTTCAAGTGTTGGAAAAATAAAACTGCACACACATGTTCACGTGTGTTAATTCTCAAAAAGAAAGCTGCATGGGTAAATTCATGCTTTCAGTTTTATGCCCGGGCACAATGTGTGAAGGGTACAGAGGGAGTGGGGGACGCACTGTAACTGCACCCCTTATTCTGATAAAGCACTCCAAGATGCCCTCTTCCCGAAGCAGTTGACCCTGCACGTGGCGCTATGTGTGGAGGGAAAGTGCATTGTAGAAGGGGGTCTTTATAGAACTCTCCATGCAGTGCCCCGTACAGCAATGCACATATCCTTCTATCATGTGTTGACATTACCAACCCTGCAGTAGACCAATCACTGCCAATCCAGTACCCAACTGGATGGAAACTGGCCCCCAATCCTACACCCAAGTGTTCTTGGTCAATGCATATGTGAGTCTGCTAGGGTGTTCACGGCACTTGCATATGCACGGCTGTGCGTGCTGCAAGTCCCTTGCGCATGAAGCCCATCCTCCTCTTGCAGACAAGTCCCATTAGTGGATCATAGGGATTCCAAACAGGACATGCATGGAGAAAAATGCAACGAACAACGTGCTCCTGTGTCATGATCTCAAATTGAACTTAGGACCCACATGCACCTGTGTACATTCACCGAAGGAAAGCCTTAGGAACCCTAAGGGTGTCATTCCGACCCTGGCGGTAAGGGGTTAACGGTGCTGGTAAAGGTGCCGGAGATGTCAACCCCTTACCGCCTCATTACGAGTTCTGCTTGCGGGACCCGCTAAGGATGCCTGGTAAAACCAGGCTTCCTTAGCGGGTCCCGCGAGCAGACCAGGGCGCTAACAACCGGCACGTTATTAACGGGCCCATTGTTAGCACCCTCCCCATTCCCATTGAGCCCTATGGGGGCTGAAATGGGAATGGGGATGGGCTCCTTGAATGAGGATTGGCCCGGTAATTCCTCATTCAAGGAACCCGGACCCAGTACCCTGTAAGGGGTAGCCATGCCGCTAATAGAGGCATGGTTACCTCCTACCTCGTAATGACCCCCTAAAATGCATTTTAAAAGCGGTTTTATCACAAAACAGGATAAACATACCATACCATTTTTAAGCCAGAAATGTATGCATCAATCCTATTTTATCTACATCGGGTAGATGTGGCAGTGGCTGTGAATAGTATAGAAACGCGTACAGTTAAGATAGGTAATTACCCTGAAAATAAATTGGCTTGCTTATGCAGACGATTTGCTGTTGTTGGACAATACCCCAAAGGGTTGACAGTCTAAACTCGATATGCTGGGCAAATATGAGAACATTCTGAGTATCAATATTGGCAAGACCAAAATAGTGGCATTTATGGGTAAAGTAAAAACCAAAAAAATCGAATTGAATGAGATGGAACATTAATGAAAATGATGTAGAAATTGTAGACGGCTATAAATATCTGGGTGTCTATATTGGTAAGAAGCTAACATGGACCACACAAAGGGAGGAAAACAAGACAAAGGACCTCATTATGACTTTTGAGGTATCCATTGGCGCTAATTGCGCCATTGCTGCCTCCAAAATCGGGTCCGGGTTCCCTGAATGGGGAATTACCGGGCCATTCCGAGTTTGGAGGGCCCGATAATTCCTCCTTCAGGGAACCCGGGCCCGGACCTTCCCCATTCCCATTTGAGCCCCCATAGGGCTCAATGGAAATGGGTGCGGGAGCTAACAACTGGCCGATTACGACCGGCCTGTTGTTAGCTCCCTGGTCCCCTCACGGGACCCGCTCTGGACGTCTGGTAAAACCAGACCTCCACATCGGGTCCCGCGAGGGGACCTCGTAATATTGCGGAATGGGTTTAACAGCACCGCCACCATTAGCGGCGCCCGTTAACCCATTCCGCAATACTTGTAATGAGGCCCAAAGTGCATGAAAATGACCCATACATTGTGTCATTTTATTGGGAACCAAGGTGGTTGTTCTGTCAAGACCATTCTGTTATTATATACAGCTAAGATCATACCTTGCATGTTACATGGAGTTGAAGTTTGGGGAACAAAACACATAGTGCCGCTGAACAAGCTTGAGTCAAAAATCCTGTGCGTCTTATTTAGAATGCCTAAAACACTCCGAATAGAATTTCTACTATTAGAATTTGACATGATGCGATTATCGGACATAGTGAAGTACAAATTAACCATGAGCTACGAGAATATGAGAACATTGAAAAATGGCGCTGTACTGATTGATGTATTTCAGGAATACAAAAATTTGAAAGTTTTGGAGAGCTTGGAAAAATGTGTGCTAAACATAATAAATGGTTAAAAGAATTCGAACAAGAACACATAAAACACACCCCAACCATCCTAAAAAGATGGATAAAGAAAAAGATACGCTTCCTGGGGGAAGGAAAATGATTTTCGTTAGTCAACAATTGTTATTAGTGGTGTTTTTAATTCAAAACTTGCTAAAGCGAAACATGGCCCCAAAATACATTGCGGCCTATCCTAACACTGCCACAGTAATGCAGTACCTTCTCTTAAAGTTTAATGTCTCAGAAGTTCTAGAGATTATAACGCTAAACTGGGCATAACAGAGCAGATCGATGGTGCAGACTATGTGGTGAGTTTGTAACTGAATCTGCAGAACACATAATGTGCCACTGCAATAGTTTAAATATTATGAGAGTGATGCGCATGAAAGCATATAACAACATGATAGATTGTGATGACATAAATGCGATGTGGAACAGTCTGTTGGAGGTTAATGACATGAATCACATATACCAAATGTTCACATTTTATGTATTGCGCTTGGTTGTGTTAAGAAACCTATCAGAAGGTATTTTTAATTTATTTATTTATTTATTTATTTATTTAGTAATTAGATAGTAATTCTGTTAAAAAAACATTATTTAATTTAAGATTCCTAGTAAGCATGAGAAGGAGAATGGCATAGGACATCATAGCATCGGAACAAGGGTGTACTATGGGCCATTGTTACTGAACACATTGTTTTAAATATATTGAGTCCTCCATATTTGAGCACAATCAATTAGGAGGAAGAAATGGATATGTTATGTCTCCCTCAACTATCTTCTTAAGGGTCATGTCAAAATTGAAAACACTCGATGTATTTTGAAATAAGAAATTAAATTACACTTTCAATATTTTTCTTTTAGGGTGAGAAATTATCAGCACATGCACACATCAGCTGTGAGTTATCAATTTACACTTTGAATTTGCAGGGAAGATGTAGAATTATCGAATTGAATATTGCGTTTTCCTCACAATGGGCCTGAGTATAGGTTTGGTGGTATATCAGCAGTAAATCTCCCAAGATACCACCAAATGCAATTACTGTTACTGCCACTTGGTCTGGTGGTATTTCCGCTGGATTACCAGTGGTGATGGATGTGTAAATTCCTGTTTATTTGGAGTCCATAGGAGTCAATGTGACATTTTGGCCGAATTCCGTCATGCGGTAATTCTCCTGCAGTATTTTCACCGAAATCTGTCAGACAGTTTGTAGATTTACCGCCAGCTCATAGCTGGTTAATTTTAATGTTAAAGGTAATTGTACCGTGCACTATCACCACCGGAGTGGTCCCCTGACGCTCTGGCGGCTCTGAAAAAGGGAAGGGGGTGTGAGTTAGTGGGAACAAGCGGGAAATGTGCAAGAGAGCAGTGATGTGCGGTTGGCAGCCTCAAAACGGTTAACACCGTTCGCTGGGCTTGGGGTGCTTTCTGGTCGGTAGCCGCCGTGCGCTGTTGTACGGGTCTATGTGTGGTTTGTTTGTTGTTGCAATGTTGTAAGGTTTGTGCAGTTCGTTGTGCTATAGGGTTGTGGTTGTGTTTGGTTTGTGTTTGAGAGGTGTATGCAGAGGGGTGAAATTGTTAGTTGTGAACCCTCCAACCTTCTGCCAAACTTGTAGCTGGGTGGTGTGGTAATGAGGCGGTATATGGTAATACTGCTGCATTTTACCCTCAATGACCAACTTCTAAGGAGACCCACTGTTTATTTAATCATTTCTGCTGTACCATATGCAATATTGTATTCAAGACAGCTTTGTGTGAGTGTTTGTGCTTGTAATGTGCATGGGATATGTGAGTTATTATCACTTCTACAGTTGACAGTACGTAAGCGTTATTCTCTGTCCAGTGTATATTATTTAAATATGAACAGTGTTGGGTATGGTCTGCTATTGATCAAACGTAATCACCTTTCTAAAATCCTCTTTGTTCACTAGCTTTGGCACTTCATGATTCCTGGAACTTGTGGCCATGGGTAGGTCAAAGAAAGGCATTGCACATTGCTGAATCATGCAACGCTGTCAGCAAGTAGAGGCCTAAATAGTACAACATAAATGAAAGAGATGGGCTGGACTCAAATAATTGCTGAGCAGGGAGGCTGATAAAGTGGTCCTAAAAATGCCACGTAGCCATGAATTCCAGCCAAAGACCGAATTGATGTGCTAGGTGTGAAGCATCCTGGGCCCTGTTAATGTAATGTGGTTCAGTGAGAAGAAATGTACAGCCAACGCCAGCAGTATCAGCCATTTCCAATGATATGTGTGATCTGCATCTGGCTTCAGCTAAATATCTGTAATATCTGAGTATACTGCAATCTTTCACGGGGAGGAACGACCTGGATTTACCCCATCCCCATTTGTTTTCACGTAATATATAAAAACAAAAATAATAATTCCCTCTTTTTGTGAACTATCCCGTAGGCGTAGTTCTGGGCAGCATTTTAAAGAGTGACGAACGATAGTGTGAGTTTCATAAACCAATACATCCTCACATTTAAGCCCTCTAAATTGACAATCAGGGGATGGTATTCCGTGGGTTTTCCCGCATTTATATATTCCTTTCAAAGACCCATGAACTCAAATGGTAATTCTTTTATGCATTAAAAAGCAGAATGTGTATTCTTGAATTAGACAGAGTGTTTCTTGTGGCCATCTCCTGTAATCAGCAGAGAAATGGCAGAGGGCTATTGAGATGCATTGATGCTCTACTGAGTCGAGTATCATTCAGCACCTGAGCAGCCATTTAAACAGCTCTCAGGCCACTAGGATATTCTATTCCACTAAGTTTAAGGATACCTATGTCTCCATTCCCAACCACTGTTGGTGCACCCAATACAATGAAGAGAGCAAATGCCCTGTCAAGATGGGATCTCTTACTGTAAAACAGGAGATGAGGTCACATTTCCGGGAGAGTGGTGCAAGGGTGTTCCTTAACAACAAAGAAACCTTTCTGTGATTTGAGGCATGCATAACCACGGAAAAGACAATAGATCCTTAACATGGTATCATTACAAAAGAGGAGCCTGAAACTCACAGACCCTTTTATCTTGACTACCTAAATAAGGTCAACCTGAGGACTACAAAAATATTAGCTATGTATTTTCAGGACCAGACTGAGGAGTTGTTCTGCCTGACATAAAATGTGATTTCCAGTTGGAATGCCTACCTGCTAGGAGGTGTTTGGATTGACTGCTTTTAGAAGTCACCGAAGAAAGAAGCCGGTTATCACACATTAGTTTTCTTTCAACCCTAAAATCAGTTCTTCCGGCTTGGGCTTGTGTTTACTGAACCTGTACTTTCTGCAAAGAGGAGAACATAAGCTCCGAGTATGGACAATGCCTACTCAGGTCCTAGAAAACTTGTTGATCAACACTTCACATAGAACTCACTTGGCTGACATTTTCTAGAAATCTGACCAGAGCAAGTTAACCATCCACCTGCTGAAGATGCTCAGTGCCGGCCTACGTTCATCACAGGCATCTCCTGCCAGCTCATTCTGACCTCCTGGAGCCTTCTATAGCCAATATATGTGACCATTAGCCAAAATCACTTCAGAAAACGATGGGCCTGATTTACAAACATGTTTTAACATGGGAAAGTCCAATTGAAAATTGTTTTGTAAATCAGGCCCTATATCTGCAAGATAAGACTGCTTCAATCTAGTAAATTCTACATCCTTATACCATTCAATTCAATTTATTAGCTTTATTTAACACGTGTGATTAAATTCATTGCATAAAATGTAACCATAAGAACAGTCAAAACAAAGTGCATGTTAGTATATAGAAACCAATCACTGTGACAGAAGTGTAATGGTTAATTGAGAGGCCACCCTAAAAACTGGAAATTCCTTCCCTTCTAAAGCCAGGTGTCACGCAATAAACTGTTTAAGGTCAGTTCTTTATTCAGCCCTATTTCCGACTTATATAATGCTCCTAGGGTCCCTCTCCCTGAGCTACCTATTAGCCAAGAACCAGGCCGGTGTACAGGAAATATATTTGTATTTATTTGAAAAATAGATTATGGAGATCACACTAAAACCACACACCCCACCTTCTTTGGGGCGTACAATTAAACTTCGTATTACACAAAAAATAAACAGACTTTGGTTAAGAAAAACACAAATAACAATTGTTTTTCTTTATTCCAGTTTCAGTCAAGAAATAATCAACACTGGTCAGTGAACAAAATACATTTACATATGCAGTGCTGTGATACCAGTTTGGGGTACAGATTTGTACAAATGCAGAGGGATTTAGCCGTGATTTGGGACCTTTGGATTTTCAGACCCCCCCGGCCACTTAAAGGCATGTGATGCGGAAGCTGGACAGAAGGATTACGATGATTTTGAGGAATAATGGATCACAGAAGCCCCTCTACTTAAAGGCCTGTGTTGGGGAAGCTGGACAGAAAGAGTGGGATGATGTCGAGGAATTTTGGATTTCAGACCTCCCTCCATTTAAAAGCCTGTGCTGGGGAAGCTGGACAGAAAAAATTGGGATGATTTCGGAATTTTGGATTTCAGACCTTCCTCCACTTAAAGGCTTGTGTGTGGGAAGCCAGACTAATATGATTACCGAATTAAACCGATGGGCCACAGCGCACCCTGTGGTGTTCGGCCAAATGGGGAATTCATTAAATTAATATTTTTAGTTAAATAGACTAAGGATCAGTTTTGCCTCCCACCCCGCCCACTATAAAGTGAAAGGATTTAAGGTAAGCATACTCCCCCACCTTTTGATTTCAAATGGCTCAATTCTACTTACATTTAAAACCTCTGTTTAAAGTTCAGGATAGCCAGCTGCATTTCAGGACCCTCTAGGAAGAAAGGGCAGGAGTCTGGTCACTCCACTCTCAAGGATGTCTGCCAGCTCTTCACCATAGGGCCCAGTCAGGTTTAGGACTCCCTAGCAATAGACAGCTCCACCCAGATGCAATTTCATCAATCTCCTTGTGTGTTTCCTTGCAGCTGTCAGATGGTAATCTTTTGCAGCTCTCCCCTTCTCTCCTATTACAATCACCTTATATACTAGTGATGACACCATCAAGATATAAATGTTGGGCCATACCCTGCAAGTTTTCCTGTGCCTTTGATTGATCAAGGAGTCTAGAACAGAAATATTGCAACTCCCCTTCGAAATTCCTTTTTATTTTCTCATATGTCAACTTTAGCCAAAAAGTAGCTATGTAGCAAAACATTGTGATTTACTAGTAACTATCATAATGTATATAGTTTCCCATTTAGCTAATCATGGGAAATTGAATAAAATGATGGCCGGGCCTGGGCCATGGTGCATGAGTGTTTAGAAATGTTCTTCTGTTTTTACAAAAAGTATAATAGTTATGCACATGCATATTACTTTCCACATACCCAATTATACCCTCCACCATCAAGCCAATTCCAAAATTTCAGAGCAGCCAGAAACACATTTTAGCTTGCCATTACATTTCCCTAAGTCGCAGGTGGACACATTTTATTTCAACAAATCGCCTTGAAATTATCTAAAAAATGAAACATGCATACATGCAGTGTAACTTGTGCTTGCTGAGAAAATGCAACAATTGTGATAGTCTATTTGGACTAATGGGGAATCGTCATATGTCTGCAAATGTTCTCTCCTTTCTTCCAGACATTTGCCATTCTGTTGTTTGAATTTGATAGGCTGCCAGTTGGAAAATTCTTGGGAGGCCTTGGCAACATAGAGATCCCCCACTTCAGATAATGAGCTAGGTCAGATGATGACCCTGTGAGGTCACGAGGCACTGCTGACATCTGGCATCCTGTCCTTTTATCTGTAGTGGACCACTATTTCAATCTGAAAAGCTTCTATGTTCATGTATCTTTTTCAGAGTTACTGCTTTCCTTGATTGCAGCCCCTCCCAGATTCCAGTCACTCACTGGCTAGGGCATTTGGCCTGCCAGAACTCTGTCTCAGAGACAGCAGACCTGGGGAAACTTTGTTTTCAATACCCTTCATGCAGGCTACATTTTATGGCAGTTTAAATAGTTGGGAAGCACAAACCGGGCTTGCAGTGGGGGGGAGCCATTTGCAAATTCTGCCCATTGATCCATTGGTTGGTTTATGAGGTGGGGCAGTGTAGGGGAGGCCTTATGTTGTACCATGGACCTTGTACAACATCAGGCTTCACAATGAGGTAAGTACCACCCACTGGTCACAGCCAGATAAGGCTCTCCTTACCAACAAACCGTCTTGGATCCGGAACATCTTGGAAAACATCATCAACACCCGGAGATCCTGTTTACTCGTACCAGCCAACTCTGTTAGAGCAAACCTCACGTGGGCTTCGACGTGTTGATAGAATTGTCCAATGACCTGGTCCTCTTTCTGTGCAATGATAAAATCTGCATGGGGGGAAATGCACTTCACTGGGCAGTCAAAGACCACAGGGTTACTCCCCAGTCGGGACCAGGCTTTATTATTAATTAGGTCCAAATTGATTGCAAATCGGTTGAGAATGTCACATTCCATATTAAAGGCAGAAGGGACATCTCTCACGACCCAATAATTATGCTCTAATCGTTTGTTGCCAATGGACATTTTTAACATACACCTGCTAGCCATTTGTCCCATTTGTCAATCAATTTAAATACAGGAATGGTCTGATATTTTGGCCGTTTCCTGAATAATTCTTCACTAATGAAGCTCCTTCCATTATTCAGGAATATTCTGGCAAGCTCCGGTTCCTCCCCCTCATTTAACTGAATGGAAAAAAACAACTGTTTGCCCTTTTTCTGAATGTCCGTCATAGTTTGAGTGGGCTCTTCCTTGTCAAGTTTCATTGGACTCAAGGTTTCTTCTGATTTTGGACATGTGTAAAATTTCAATTTATCCCCTCTCAGTGCGGACTGCCACTTAAAACTGGGAGGAAGGTTGATTTTCAAGAAAGGAGACGGGTTCCTCCCATCACTAGTTTCTTATCCCACAGGAATGACAGTGATGTCTGGGACTTGGTTATTTTTTTAATTAAATTCTCCTTTTCTCAGAAAGTCAATCAATTAAATGACAGGTACTATTCATGCCTGCATAATTGGCACTACCTTTAAATTTTATAGGCCGGTTATTCTCGGTCCGGAGGACCTTGTTTACACAGTCGATCGGAAGTGATAACCTCATCAAGAGATTGTTCCCCAGTAAACAAGGTGTGCACTCTGGAATCACGTCTATCACCAGATGTTTTAATAGATGTCGCTCAATTTGAATTTACAATTCTGCAGTCCATTCAACTGACCTGTCATACCTGTCAGAAATTTGGAGTTGGACGGGACATGATGTGAAGGGAATTTGGTGGCCTTCCCCCTGTCCTGATTCTAGGTGGCCATAGGCCTTTTTGGACACGAGGGTGGCTTGGGATCTAGTATCCACCGGAGCTGATCATTCACACTGACACTGCACCTTTACTGGTGCATACAATCTGCCTTCTTTATCCTCCATGGTGCAAAGAAAGTGTGAGTTATTTGACATCCCGGGGGTCATTTTCTTAATATTGAACTCCAACACCATGTGGTCTTGGGTGATTTTCTGTTTCAAACAGCTTGACTCTGTAAAGAAAATGTTACAACTAACAATGGGCAGATTTGGGATATCCTCTTTCTCCTACAATTCTTTGCTGTCCCCACTTTTCCTGGGGCAGTTCTCAGAACCTGTTTGGGGAAAGGACCCCTCAGTTTCTATTCTATATGGCTCACATTTCTAGGGTTGAATAGTTTCTTGATCTAGATCAGTTTCCATACACCCCAGTCCAATTCACGTTCCCTTGGGATCCATTTTTCATTGGGAGGGATACCACAATTTCTGAAAGAGATTACCTTACTTGAATCCTCATGGGATTCTTCTCTTTCAAAGTGGATGATCCGGAGTTCCATCACAAAGTGGGTTGTTCTTTGGCCTCTCCTACATACCCTTTGCTCTTTGAGTTCTAATATTTTGTGGGTAGAAGAGTCACTTTCAGGCTGAGCGGTTTCTAGGGGTTCTGTCTGGGTGAGAAATAAAGCTCCCTCTATGGCTTGGCCTCTCCCCTCCACCCTGGCCACCTCCTCAGGAACCTGTGGTTTGACAGATGTTTCCTTCCATCATCCCCCCGCCCCTGGGCATCAGCCCTGAGTGGTGGGGCATTCTGGGAAGCAGGGTTAGGTTGCGAGTTGGACTGAGCCCTCAGAATGTGCCCCAGGTAGTCGGTCAGTTGCTGGACCTGGCGCTCTAACTGTGAGACCTTTTCTAGGTTGTAGGGAGGTCTCCAGTCATACCTGCTGCACGGATTAGCTTGGGTACTGGAAGATTCCTCCATAATTTTCCATCCTGACTCTTCCTTCTCCCGGGTTCAATGTTCAAATTGGGAGGTGGAGTGATACTTCTTTCCTGAGGCAAGTTTGGAGGGATGTTTCCCGGGGCAGTACCGATTGCCCCCAACCACTTGGGCCTGGGGAGTGCATACATACCCCAGAATTAGTTTGGTACCCATGTACTGTAAGGAACTCATGGTGATGTGATATATGATAGTTTATTTATATAGCACCTGTACACAATGGGCCTCATTACGACCCTGGCGGAGTGGGTTTACGCCAGCGTTATTCGCGGCGGACCCGTCCGCCCTACTACGAGATTCAGTAGCGCCATGGAGCGTTTTCCGCCTGGTTTTTCCGGGCGGAGAAATCCATGGCGCTACGGGACCTTGTCGTTAATTACGCCACCGTATTTTGAGGTGGCGTAATTAACGCCTTCCCCACTCCCATTATACCCTATGGGGCAAAAATGGGAATGGGGAAGGGTAAAATGGGGGATGGGGATTTACCGCCCCGCCAAGGTCGGAATGGGGCGGAAAATCCGCCAACCCCCATGGCGCTATCGGCAGCTTTCCGCCGTGCTCCAAGGTGCATTTTGCACCGCGATTTCCGCCAGGGTCGTAATGAGGGCCAATGTGTTTCAAAGTGCTTCAAGGCAAGGGAGGGAACAAGGGAAAATACAATGACATTCTTACAGTAAGGATGTGAAATTAAATATCATACTCGGCCTGACAACATTTCAGATAGTGCAAGAGCTAAAACATAGATAGGGGGAGAGTGGGAAGGAAATGGAAACAGACAGGCAACATTAAAGTCAGACACAAGTGATCACAGTTCAAGGGTGTTTATTAAACTGTAAAATGCAGTGTGGAACAATTCCTAACCTAAAGCTAAATCTAAGATGTGAACAAGCTTCAACCATCAAATGAAAAAAAGGCAGTCCTTGCCGTGTTTTTTCAAAGAAAAAAGTCCCTATAGCAAAAGAAACTGATTGCCAAATCCTTACAACTAATTTCTGAAAGAATGTGGGATAGGGGTTTCAATAAAGGAAGAAGTGTTCACAAATAATAAGTCAGGATGTGATTGCCATGGGTCTCCCTACCCCATGTTTTGCGCATGGGACAAATTGGATCTCCTGAGCACAGCAAGCACTCGAGCTTTCCCAGCATGAGCTGACAGTTCTGTATAAAATATCAAGTTCTTCGATGGTTAAGTCTCTTCAGATAAAAAGTCTCTTGCCTTCGAGGACCTGATGTATTCAACAACAAAGCAAACAAACAAAGAGCTTTCCAAATGGACTTTGGATGATGACTTTTCACCCCTGGATCTCCCTCTTTCGGGCTTGGAACCAAATGCTAAGGGGGACAATCCACTTCCCGCGGTCCTACAAAGCTTCTTGTATTCACGAATCTTAATGTCTTTTCAAACAATTCACTGAGGACATCCCTCGGTCTGGTTCACTCCTGTCAACACACTGTTCATGGAACTTCAGGCTTCACCCCTTCTTGTTAGCATCCCTCCACCGGGTCCACCCTTGCCAACCTTTGCAACACACTGTTCATGTGCTAATTTCACCAATCGGGATTCATTTCCCTTAGCTTCACAAACATCTGTCGGTCAAAGCTTTTCGACTGTGCCGCAGAATTTGCAAGACCCTTATATGACTACTTCAATCTCTTTTCGTCTTTTCCCAAGGTCTTCTGGTTATGGCAGTTTCTACCATTGGGTAATCGCAGAGAGTTTCCTGCTTGAGCACTCCTCTGCTGCTGGTTTTCCCCTTTTTTTATCACCAGCTCTTTAAGCCTTTCACAGTTCACATTAGCCATTTGCTACTTTTTGTTCAACACAGTTCGGTTTCTTATCGACTCTCCCCTCGACTCACCGGCTGTAATGAACCGCTTGGCTTTCTTTCTCTTTGGAGTCAAGGTTAGTACCACAGAGACAACCGTCTTCCCCAACTTGGTAATCAGTGGAGGAGGGCCTCATATACCGTTACCGTTGACATCTGCTGAAACACGCGCTGGCTATTGTTCACAGTCTTATGATTCATTCTGCAGAGGTTTCACAGGCCTTGGTCGGAAAGGGAAAGGTCACTTCTCTCCTTGTCACCCTCTGGGAATTTGCTGTCTTTCTCCACCTCTTGAACTGCCATACTGAGCTAGCTCTCACGTAATGCGGTCTGCCTTGCTCATACTGTGCTCTCGTGCGCCACCTTTTATCCCTGTGGGGAAGGGAAAGTGTCATCAGGAGTGTGTGATTCTGGTTAATTGCCTGACATTGCCTGACCCTTGTATTGGGACATCTCAGGTAAACAGCTCTGGTGTTAGTCCATTGTCTTTCGTGTTGTACGAAAGTGTTTGGTTCAGAAAAGGGGGGGCAGAGTTTTGGAATATCCTACGTGGTAGGATGGGGAAAAGGTGTTGAAAGAAGAGGGATACCGCATCTCACCCGTCGGTGTCCCACTCCCACTCCCCAAAGACCCCCCATCCAGGTGATCCTCCCTTACTGGTCCACCCCAGGAACTGGATCCAATAGCGATGGCCGTGTCCTGGCCACCTGGATGACAGATCTCGGGGAACTAGCAAGGGAGACCCCTTCAGGTTTCATACAGTACCTAGGGTGGCAGGGAAAGACGGGTCATTGGTCTGAGAACCTGCCTGACTACCCTCCATTTGGGCTGATTCTGAGCGTCTTGTCTGCCTTTCATTCTGCTTGTTGGCAGAAGGAGTATTATTAGGCCCCCTGGTCTCAAGATCCAATGGAGGTGTCGTTTTTACCTATGCCACCTTTGCAGCAGGAGGGGTGTTAGATGGTTTGAGGGTTTTGGGGGTGTTTTTAGTTTCAGTGGGCTTCCGGACCACACAGATCCTAGTGGCCTGCTCAATCACCCAATCCAGGGTCAGGTGTTCATGGAATTCACGCACCAACTGAGTCATTACGAATTCGGGGAGCGCACATAGTTTTCAACTCCCTACTATTTGTGTTAAGCAACCAAGATGTCTGAGAAAATGCCTAGTTTACCTCCGGCACAAACTCCATAAGTGCATTATTCTCCCCACATTGCATATTATATGCAGGATTATGGGCCTCTTGTGGGTTCCTATGTGTGGAACATTTTCAAAATGGCTGCCTTATCGGTGGACCATTTATAATGATTCTGGTCCTCCTGTCCCAAAAAGAAACTGGAGTACTCGGGAGAGAATGTCCATTTCACAAACTCCATACAATTTACTTCATTTTTGTATATCAAATGTTCATCCAATTATAGATGTTCCCATACTGAATACTTTGCGTTTTTATGGTATGGGGTCATGAAGCTCTTTATGGTCTTGATCTGTCTAAATGAGTCTTTGGCAAAACCTTTTCTTTGTTTCCCTATCTTCCTTTTTCTCTGCACCTGAGTCCATACACCTTCTGACTCAGAGCTACAATTAGTATTCCATTCCCCATCTTCTAGGCGCTCCCTATGTCTATGAGACTTGGAATACCTTCCGGAACCGGAGGGTCTGGACTTTTCTTGCCTGTGCTGCTGTGAATTCTCTGGGTAATTTCCGCTATAGTCATCTTTTGTCACAGGATAATACTCAGTCTCTTTCTCAGACTGACTCAACCATGAGGTCTCCCCCTTCCAGATAGTCTGGGTACATTCACCTCTTTCATTAAATATAAGGAGGTTTTTAAAATACCCCTCCTGGGCTGAAGCTTTGAATGTTCTACTCCAGCGAAGCGAGCGAGGTGGTCTCTGTGCAATCAAAATTTTTTAAAGGTTTTTTAAGTCGAACTCCCTCTTTTTCTCATCAAGGGAGTTTTCATGGTCTGAAGTACTCACTGGATTATTCTTGACTTCCCAGGACACACTGGTCCAGTCACCTCTCCTCGGGTGGGGTAGAGGTGAGTACTCATCCATCTCAGATAAGGACTAGCTTTTTGATCAGTCTGGCTAGGACCCGGGTAAGTCTAGGTGGCTCATGTTTCCTTGGGCTTCAAAGGTGGAAAGCACAAGGTCTGTCACAGTCGACCCAAGTGGTGACATGAGGTTCCTGATGGGGAGGGCATCACCCCTGGATTAGAGGGCCCTTTCCCATACTTGATTGGTCAAGGTGCCTCAATGCCTGTTTGTAATTTTCAATATCCTTTGTCAAATTCATACACCTGCTTCTCTATGTCCTTATTTCCTGTTGGTGTTCAGAGAGCTGTCTTTCTAACTCTAACACCAAGGTCTTATTGGCCTTGAGCACTTTACTCTGGGCCATTAATTGATCTTGCAGTTCCCTGATTTCATTTTTATTTGACTCATTTTTGTTTTGTGCGGCCTGCATTGAGCGCGCATGTTGAAAGTGTTTTGCTTTCAAAAGGGCAATCTCTTTCTCTTGTGCATTTCTATACTGTGCTACCTGTACCAGGTCTGCTTCCACTTGCCTCACACACTCCATGAGTTCTATATTTTCTTGCCTATTTCCAGTCATTTCCTGAGAACCTGACTGACTCTTTTCTGTATCCATGTTCAACTGATGCACCTCCTGTGCAAAGTCAATATTCTCAGGTTCAAGAGGTATTTCCCTTCACCAGATGAACTTTCTGTTGTTTTAAAGTAACTACCTTAAATATATGTGATCAAAGTCTTTTTGGGAATCCACCCCTTTTATAAGTAACTGACTGTGTTCATTTTACAACTCCTTTATTTGTAATTGAAAGGCCATAAGGCCATCTGACAGCCCTATATTATACATATTGTGAAACTTTAGCTTATATTGCAGTGTGCTCACATTGTGTGCATGCTCTGTATGTGCATCTTGCAGCATAGAAAACTATGTTTCAGGCTCTGCACTCTCTTGCTGCTGGGTTTTTAACTCATATTTGAGTTGTTACACGAGTCTCTCTTGTTTTAACTTGAAAATATGTCTCTGCTGTGCTTGATCTTCTAACTGTTTAAGTTATTTCTGCGCCTCATTTTGAATCTCAATCTGACTCCGCGCAGAGGCCTCACTCTTCTGCACTTGCTCTCCCACTAACTGCAGGTAGATGTATTGATAAGCTGTGAGCTGAGCCATTTGACAAAATGCCTCTAATGCTTTGTGCCATTTCCCACCTTCACACCAGATGTCAATTACTTCTGCTGTGACATCTTGCATCATCTTAGCTTGCCAGCTCCCTTTATCCCCCTCTGTTCACTCACCACGAATGTACAGCTTAACAAGGAAGTGTCTCCTTGCATCATTTAATTCAATTGTATCATTTAATTTAATTGCATTCATTTTAAAAGATGACCCTGTTGCACATTTTATTTTAGAATTTCCTTTGCACGGGGCAAAAATCACTGCGTTCCCATTTAACTTCCTCTCACAATGCCAAATCAACCATAATTTGTTACTCAATCTTAATTTTTCACCTATACATCTCCCTGCAACTCAGGGGTTCAAGCACCTGCAGAACTTTAACACAGCAAAGATGACTTTCCCTCCACCTTAATGCAATTACATCAAAATGAATAGTCTGTCACACTGCATTTGTCATGAGTCAAAAATAGCCATCCAAATCCCAGACAAGCCACCAATTTGTAATGGTTTATGAGAAGCCACACTAAACACAGGGAGTTCCTTCCCTCCCCAAGCCAGGTGTCACACAATAAACTGTTTAATGTCAGTTATTTATTCATCCCTATTTCAGACATATGTAATGCCCTTTGGGTCCCTCCTACTGAGCTAACAATACGCCAAGAACCAGGGCGGTGTGCATGAAATGTATTTGTATTTATTTGAAAATGGAGACCACACTTAAATGACACATGCCACCTTCTTTGTGGCCCACAATTAAACTTCTTACTACACAAATAAATCACAAAAGTTGGTTGGGAAAACACAAGCCACCATGTTTTACTTTATCCTAGTTTCAGTTAAGAAATAATCAACACTGGTCAGTGAGCAACATTAATTTACATTTGCAGTGCTGTGCAATTTCGATTTTCTTGTGAGCTTAAAAAGCTAGCAGTTTGGTGTACATATTTGTGCACATGCATATGTCAATTATTATTTCACCTGCACGTTTGCTTTAAAATAAACAAAGGGTGACTTAGCAGGTTGTTTTTCAGACCATCAGCAGACTTTGATCTGTGTTGGGGAGGTCCGAGAGAAAAATTGGAATGATTTGGGAACATTGGATTTCAGACCCTCCTGCACTTAAAGGTATGTTGTTGGGGAAGCTGGACAGAAAGATTGGGCTGATTTTGAGGGATTTGGATTTCAGATACCCCTCCACTTAAAGTGTGTATAAAGTACGTGTTTGGCTTTTGCTGTTTACAGCTGGTCTTGTGGGCAACTCCTTAGTATTTTTGATATTACACGTCTTAATTCAAAATTTAAAATATTATACTTTTATCATGATGTCGCAATTACTCGGAGTTGTCGGTATAAAGCCTATACCGTTAAAATTTCATTGTATCAAGAAATAACTCTGTGACTCTGCGCCAATTTCTTTCAGAAAGTTATCTGATTTTTATTGAGTCAAAAAAAATTATTTTGTCAGAACACCCTTTATAGGGTCAAAAACATTAAGTCAAAAACGCCCTGTATGACACGTGTTTCGGCTCAATGGAGCCTTTCTCAAATCTGGGCTACTCAGGTGTATTCTAAGAATATTCATCACATGATATATCATTGGATAATTGATTCAAAATGCAAATACAAAAAGATTTGTGTATAATCAAAAATTCCCCCAATAATAGTTCCCCCCCCAAGTCATGTTGAAAATACAAATTTAAAGACAGAGATTAGGGATAGGTAACGGGGAGGATTGTATGGGTCATAAGACAAAACAAACATTTATGCATACAGATTATATATAGCACAAGGGAGAGAAAAATGTAGGTAAAAAGGGAACCAAACAAACAGAAACAAGAATGATTTGATTCCATCAAATATACAATGTAGAAACAAAATAAATAAATAAATACATTGGAGAAAAAGAGAAAAATACAAAATAATTAACAATGATTGCTTGATATTATTAATTGAAGTTGTCTCTGTTGTATTCTCAAGCAAATAGTGGCTAACCCTGAGGTACATGAAATATCCACTGATAGTGTTGCGATGGTTTGGAATTATATTGGGTTTAATCCCATGCTCCTTCTCTGCCAATTACATATAATTAGATATATTTAATCTATTTCTCCAGATTGAGGGAAGTGAGATATATATTGTTTACTGAGACTGCCTAGTATTACTGAGATATTGACTATGATCACTCATGCATTCAACTAATATATAAACATATATATTACAACCTGCAAAGTTGGCTGAGTAACGTCCCAACACTCCCTGGATTAAGCGTGACTGATGTTGGCTTCTGGATACTGGCGTTCCTAATCTCTTTTGCCAAAAACATCTAATACGCTATAAATAGCCTTCAATCCTTTCACATATAAATGCAGTTACAAGCACGGAAACCCAAAGTCATCATGGAATCCCTTTTTCCATGGGGATTTCCATGATGACGCGGCGTTCCCGCATATCAATTGTATGTTTACCTCGCAATCTATGAATAACGTTGTGAGCCATGCATTCGCTTTCCGTGATCAAGAAACTCATCTAATTCCATACAATTATCAGATGCTTAGTAATTAAATGTTCCTAATCTCATATTGCCTGAAATCTTAAACGTATTCCCTAAAAGCAGAGGTTGCTTACCTTCTAACGACTAATTCCCCTGCCCACTATAACGGGAAAGGGTTTAAAGCAAGCAGACTCCCACCCCCTTTTCGTTTCAAAGGGCTCAATTCTACTTACATTTAAAACCTCTGTTTAAAGTTAAGGAAAGCCAGCTGCTTTTCAGGACCCTCTAGGAGGACAGGGCAGGCTTCTGACCACTCCACTCTCAAGGATGCCCCCCCACCTCTTCACCATAGTGCCCAGTCAGGTTTAGGCTTCCCCAGCAATAGACAGCTCCACCCAGATACAATTTCAGCAATCTCCTTTGGTGTTTCCTTGCAGCTGTAAGATGGCAATTTTTAGCAGGTTTCCCCTTCTATCATAATGGATCCACTTTATATACCAGTGATGACACCATTGGGATTTTAAGGTTGGGCTGTGTCCTGTAAGAATTCCTGTGCCTTTTATTGGTCCTTCACATTCCTCTCCAGCCCACAGCCCATTCCCTGTCTAAGGATTGGTTCAGGAGTCTAGAACAGGAATATTGCAACTCCCCTTTGTAATTTGTGTTTTCTTATGTCAACGTTAGCCAAAAAGTAACTATATGGCAAAACTTTGTGATTTACTAGTAACTGCCATAATGTATACGTTTTCAGAGTCACCTAATCATGGGGAATTGAATAAAATGACAGCTTGCTCTGCACCATGTTGCAAAAAGCATAATAGTTATGCACATGCAACTTACTCTCCACATACCTAATTTTACCCTCCACCAGCATGCCGATTACACAATTTCAGGACATGTTCACAGCACCCAGAAACACATTTTAGCTTGACATAACATTTCCCTAAGTCACAGGTGGACACATTTTATTTCAACAAATCGCCTTGAAATGATCTAAAAAATGAAACATACATGTATGCCATGTGACTTGTGGTTGCTGAGAAAATGCAACAATTGTGATAGTCCCTTCAAACTAATGGGGAATCTTCATATGTATGCAATTGTTCTCTCCTTTCTTCCGGCTATTTGACATTCTGTTGTTTGAAGTTGATAGGTTGCTGTTTCTTTCAGTCATTAATAAAATACACTTTTAATTACTTGCCATTTGTTTTTATGCATTTTTACAGTGCACCACCTTTTGATGGATGACAGTTTCAGCCAGCAATGAGATCTGCCTTTCCAATCTGCACTCGGATTACATTTTTGTTTTAGCATTCTCTGCCTTTCAACTACAGAAAGACACCCACATATTCTGCCTTAATAGGCCCATGTTCAGCTTACAGGTTTCTGAATGCTGACAGATCCTTTTCCCAGATGCGCCCTTCAGTCCTGTTGGTTTGGTGCCTTTAATTAAATCCGACAGAAGTTAAAACACATTCTCCTTAAGAATTGTCTTTTCCCTGCAATAACATTCCATAACAATGAACTCCATGAGAATACAAGTACAAGATTTAGTCTTCTTTTGCCTCTACACAGCCATGCTATGTAGATGTAGGTGGCCACAGCAAAAGAAATCTTGTCATCAAAAGTAGATTTGCCTACGTACCAAGCATTATTGACACAATTAACACCAAAGGATTTCATTAACAAAATCAAGTATGCAGCTATCAAATCCTTGTACAAAGTACAACAACATAGAAAATGGGAACATGTTCAGGACATGTTCACAGCACCCAGAAACACATTTTAGCTTGACATTACATTTCCCTAAGTCACAGGTGGACACATTTTATTTCAACAAATCGCCTTGAAATTATCTAAAAAATGAAACATACATGTATGCCATGTGACTTGTGGTTGCTGAGAAAATGCAACAATTGTGATAGTCCCTTCAAACTAATGGGGAATCTTCATATATATGCAATTGTTCTCTCCTTTCTTCCGGCTATTTGACATTCTGTTGTTTGAAGTTGATAGGTTGCATGTACTGAATATTTGGGAGGTCTTGTCAACACAAAATTCCCCCACTTCAGATAATGAGCTAGGCCGGCACTGTGATGTCACAAGGGCCATTCAGACATCTGGAATCCTGTCCTGTTATCTGTAGTGGACAACCATTTCAATATGAAAAGCTTCTGTTTTCTTGTATTTTTTGAGAGTTTTAGCTTCCCTTGATTGCAGCCCCTCCCACATTTCAGTCACGCACTGTCATTTTACCTGTTCTGAACTGAGCCTTCAGAGATAGCAGGTCTAGGGAAACTTTATTTTCAACACCCTTCAGGCAGGCAACATTGTATTGCAGTTGTAAATAGTTGGGATGAACGAACCAGGCTTGCAGTGCGGGAAGCCATTTGCGAATTCTGCCCAGAGACCCACCGATTGTCCTTGGATGAATGGAACTCGCATTTTCTAACATCAGCCATTATTCTTTGACATGCTGCAAGTTTTACTGATCAGGGTTCACATAGCTTTTACATCAATTAATTTCTTCTTTCTTTTCACACAGCATTGTTTTTTTTAAAGATGACAACTGAAAGTACAGGGCTGTTTGTTTCAGTCATTAATAAAATACACTTTTAATTACTTGCCATTTGTTTTTATGCATTTTTACAGTGCACCACTTTTTGATGGATGACAGTTTTAGCCAGCAATGAGATCTGCCTTTCCAATCTGCACTCAGATTACATTTTTGTTTTAACATTCTCTGGCTTTCAACTACAGAAAGACACCCACATAGTCTGCCTAAATAGGCCCATGTTCATTTTACAGGTTTCTGAATGCTGCCAGATCCTTTTCCCAGTGAGCCCTTCAGTCCTGTTGCTTTGGTGGCTTTAATTAAATCCGACAGAGGTTAAAACACATTCTCCTTAAGAATTGTCTTTTCCTTGCAATAACATTCCATAACAATGAACTCCATGAGAATACAAGTGCAAGATGAAGTCTTCCTTTGCCTCTATGCAGCCATGCGATGTAGATGTAGGTGGCCACAGCAAAAAAAAATATTTTCATCAAAAGTAGATTTGCCTACGTACCAAGCATTATTGACACAATTAACACCAAAGGATTTCATTAACAAAATCAAGTATGCAGCTATCAAATCCTTGTACAAAGGACAACAAATAGAAAATGGGAACAAGAATACATGATCATATTGCAACACAGACTGGAAACATTAGAGGTTGAATTCAATTATTTTTTACACAACCTTTGGGTAAGGTTCCCAGCTTTAAGCATATATAATGATCTTGCATACTGTGCTTTAATGATATCTAGGTTTGATTCAAACCCTGGTAAACACTTCTATGCTCAGATCGTTGACAATCTGGGCTTACTTGTTCATATCCTTAAAGCTTTTTATTCCCCAGTAAATACCACAACTCACTTCCACTTTAGGCTCACACATCATCTTACTTTGCAGAGGGTTCACACAGAAACGTTTTGATATTGTGGATCCTTCACAAACCAACAGGTGTTTGCAGTGCCCACTTACAGCATTAGAACTAAATAAACTGGCTCATGCGAGAACCAAAGAAACATGTCTGGCTCTTTCACGCCCTTCTTTAGACTTCACTGTCAACTTCTCCCAGCCAGAGTTTATTCAGCAGCATAGCTGTTTAAATCACACAATTCGACTTTGCTGCTTTCTATCATAAGCTCCCACTTGGTTGGTTTGCGGTTAAGAAAATGGGCTAAGTGTCTAGTCACGACGACCTAGCACCAGACATATCTCAACAATTGAATGAGCTATTAGCTCTTCAAATGTGTTGAAAGTTGGGCAGAGAAGACTTTCTCTTTATAGAAGCAATCAAAGTTCATTCTGAAACATTATCCAACAGGATCCATCATCCTTAATGGACAACAATGGTTTGCTCTGTCTTGCTTCTGACCCACTAATGCAAAACTGTATGCTTGGCAAATAGGATCGATAGTAATAATGGCACCATCCAGTATTTTGGGAAAGATTCAAAATATAATATACTTATTTTTCCTATTAGAAAATGGGTGCAGAAAGGATTTGTCCCACATGAGCATCCTACATTTTAAGGAATTTGCCATTAATTTAAACAAAAAACAAAACAAAAAAATACACATTTTTTTTTACCCTCATTCTGCAGCTGTGGTAAACTGACTTTCTTCAAAATCTTTGAACACGGATTACATGCTCCCATTTCCCTCAGGGGTCTGCAACCTTTGGCTCTGCAGATGTTTTGGTCTATAACTCCCATTGTCCCTGACAGTTGTGAATGCTGTCCAAAACGTCCAGAGAGCGAAAGGTTGCAGACCCCTACCCCAGGTTGTTCAGTCTGTTGTGTAAACCCTTGCCCCCTAAAATCCACCCACACCCCAGATTACAGGGTGTTGTACCTCCACACACTTTTTATACATTCACTTTATGCCTTAAACAAATTAATCAACAGATGGAAACTTGAAATGTCCCCTCCCAATCATATGGACATGGTTAGCCACTACTTCGTCTTCTGTGTGGTTAGCATCTTCTAGAAAGATCTGGATGTTCTGCCACACACTCCCTTTGTGTTAATAAGCTTTTATGAAAAACGTTCTGAAGTAGAGCCACAGTAGTAGTCAATATCTGAAGGAGGTTGCTTTAATAAGATTCAACAGACCTGTGACAAGAAAGAATTATCTTTGAATCAGCTAATACATGTAGAACGTTCCACTTATTTTGGTGGGGGGACTGGAGTTCATCAGAATAATATTTTCCCTTTGATATCCTCCTGTTGATTTTTAGAGCTAGTTCTCTTCTAAATGAAGATGCTGCGAGCACTTACCCACACTTTTGCCATAGAGTATTCATAAATATCAGGCCACTATTTAATTTGTTCTATCACGGTGAAGTAATGGAACATAAAAGTCAACCCCAGAGCTGCATAGAATCTAACAATAGCATACTTGCTAGGCACAGTATTGAGTAAGCTGCTGATCACGTGACCAGACCCTAACACTCAGTTGCTCTGCCCACCTCCAGTTTTCATGCCTTCCAAGCCTCTACTTAAGGACTGTAGGCCAGCTCCAGGCAGACAGCATTACATAGGCTGCTGGTCACATGAGCAGTCCCTACCAATCATTTTCTCCACCCACCACCTGTTATCGTACTTTCCAAGCCTCTATTTAAGGACTGTAGGCCTGCTCCAGGCAGACAGCATTGAGTAGGCTGCTGGTCATGTGACCAGGCCCTGCCACTCAGTACCTCCACCCACCTCCAGTTTCCAAGCCTTCCAATCCATTACTTAAGGACTGTAGGCCAGGTCCAGGCAGACAGCATTGATAAGGCTGCTAGGCTATTCATCATGTGACCAGGCCTTGCCACTCAGTTGCGCCGCCCACCAACTATTTAACTAGTCCTCCTTAGGTGTCCTCATCTCCGGCGTCCTCAGCAAAGGACATTTGAAGACAACGACCTCACCTGCTTGTGCCTGTTCAGCCCTAATAGGGCCAAAGGCCTGACCCATTATCCTGTATTTCACCTACATATGAATCACTACTACTGTTACTCACCAAAATACATCACATGTGTCTCCTCCCTCCACAGCCCATCCCCACTCTCACTAGGGTTCGAATGGCTAAGTATCCTGGGCAGCCCCAGCAAGCTACCCTAGCAAACCTCATCAATATTGCCCTTGCCCCCATCCAACACCCACAGACCACATGCACATGCTCTCCCATGTTGATCAATACTTGCCCAGCAGTCGCTCACGCTGCAGAGATCGCTGACCTCATATTGTGCAGCAACCTTGATGCCCTGTTTATCACTGAAACATGGTTTACCCCACTTCCCACATGTTGTCAACGTCCTCCTACGCCAAGGCTACTGCATCCAACATGCTGACTAGCCAGGAGGGGAGGAGGCACGGTGGCAATCATCCACAGGAGAGATTGGCCATGCTCCATCATCCCCTCTGCCATAACAAGCTCATTTGAGTCATTTGCCTGCCGGTTCCATATCATACAAGGAATCCATCACCTTCCACATCATCTAAAGACTACCTCAGAGGAGTGGCTCCTTCATTGCAGATATCTCCAAACTACTCTCCTCTGCCAGATTAGCACATTCAAAACATTTCTTTCTCAGTGATTTTAATGCCCCAGAGTCACAGGCTGACAACCACACTCGAAGCATGCATTTCTTACTGAACGCTTCCAATGACCTTAAGAAAATCATGCTCTCCCCCATGCACAACAAAGGCAACACCTTAGACTCAGGGCCTCATCACGACCTCGGTGGTAACCCTTAAATCCAGCGGTAGCGCTGTTACCGCCGGATTTAAGGGTCTGCCGAATCAGGGCCTCGGCGGATTTCAACCCAGCTCTGAGCTGGTGTGAAATCCGCCGAGAATTCACGCTCATACCGCCGGCGGGAAATCCGCCGGCGGTATGAGCGTGAACTTTCCCCATTGAGCCCAATGGGGAATGGGGCATTCCCGAATGGGCTCAATGGGGAATGGGGACTTCCAAGTCCGCCCAACAAGGGATCCCGCGCTATTCGCGCCCGGGGCTATGGCGGTCGCGCTAATAGCCCCCACGCTAATACCGCCACATTACCGCCGAGGTCGTGATGAGGCCCTTAGTCTTTACATCATCCCCCTGCATCCCTTGTGCAAACCCTATACCACTTGACTGATCTGACCACGCTGCCATCCCATTATCAGTCACCCACTCAACTATGGTGCACAAAGGTCAGGCTAAATGCCCCCTCACTTAACACCACTCATTCAAAACCTTCCTGGTCAATGAGCTGGAAGCAAACTTTGCAGACTTTCCCACCACAGAGAATTATTCAGCAACTCTGCTATGAAACTGGTGGACACTCACTCATGCCCCCCTAAAATCCAGCCAGGCTAAAACCAAACCATGTTCCCCATGGTTCGCCACTGAGCTACCTTTTAACAAACACTCAATCAGAGCCCTAGAGAAACGGTGGTGCAACAACCATAACTCTGGAGGCCTCACCAACCTCAGATCTCTGCGCCCAAATTATAGGATTCTGATTACACAGGCCAAAGCTGCCTACTACTCTACCACCATTGTGGCAGCCTCTAACGGGACCAAAGCCCTCTTTGAAGTAGTAAAGCATTGTAACAAACACTCACCTGACCTTGAGGTACGAGCAACTCAGAAAATATTTGACAGAATAGATAAAATAGACAAAATCCGGGTGACGTCTAATCAACTTCTCACAGCATTAGCACCCCCTGCACTGCGGTACGCACACTGCCCTTTGGACCAAATTCTCTCCTCTCTGTTAGGGAGAATTCTCCAAAATGGCTAATTTCCCTTACCTGTTGAGACCCTCAGCAGCTTTGCTGGATTTCTAGGATTTTTTTTTCTCACTTGGTAAGAGTGTGAGCCTTTTTTCCCACTCTTTCATGTGTTTTGCTGTGCGTTGTACATTTTGTGCTCATGGACTATGTAGTCTCACCCACTCCATAGGCATCATCTTTTTCCTTTGTGTCACACAGCACCTTTAGTGCAGTGACACAGGGTTGTCTTTTTAGACTTCCCACTGTCAAACTCCATTTTCTGGGACTGGCTACTGTCTTCCAGAACATGTAAAGTTGCCATTGACTTTACTAGACTTTTTAAATTTACAGACCCAGTACAAACTATCTTCCATAGAGTACTGGAAGGGTTAATAGTTATCCCTTTTTGTCTGTTTCTCATGGAAGATTATTTCTTTCCCTTTGTCTAAGATTTGGCTGGTGGCAGTGGTATTTACCATTTGTATTCTACCGCGAACTATGAAAATAGCCTCGGTACTGTTAGAGGCTATGGTGGTAGCCTCAAACTCTAATACGCTGGACCCCTTTTAATTCTCTTTGGTTCTGGTCGGGTTTATTCATCATTTCTTTTTGTAAAGGTCTTTCTCGTGTTTTACTCTGTGCGCCAAACCAGGTTTGGTTTCATTGTTCGCCGTCCTTTGGCGGCCTTCTGCACAGAAGCCCTCCTTAGGCGCCTGAGTGTCTGGATGCACAGGATGTGAGGAAGGGGTTTGAAGCCCCCTGAACAGGGTCTCCTTGGAGACCCAAGTCGCACTCTAGTTTAATTGGCTTGGTGGCTGTCCTGCCAGGACAGCCACCCTGCTGTGTGATTGACAGCCAGGCTGTGTGAATGGGGGAAAACTGCTTAAAAGCAGGTCTCTGGGACTTGGAAAGCAGAGTTGCCACTGCAACGAGAGAACCAACAAGGAGTTGAAGGTAGATGACTGCTGCAACTCCTGGACATCCCGGTGAAGCCCTGCTGCAGGTCTGAATCGCCCGAAACTCCGACAACAGAGAAGACCTGCAAGGAATCTTCTTCCCTTGAGCTTGGTGGGACCAACCAGCTCGCCAAACACCAAATGCCGGCCTTTCTCTCCTGGTCAATTTTGTTGTGCCTCGCTGCAGTGAAGCGGATAGCCAGGAGGAACGGAACCTGTTTGGGTTTAAAGGAGCACAGCTTTTTTTCAAAGCTTTGCTTTGCTGCTCTTCCCTGGGCAGTGCAGGACCCTCCAGTTTTCCTCCTTCTTGTCACCACAACAGTTGCTTCAGGAACTGTGAGCCTGCAGGAACTGCCAGGAACAACTGCCTCAGCTACAGCATTCTTCTTCATTTAAGGTACTGTTCAAATCCAGTTGTTCGTTCCATCCGACCGCGGTGAAATTGTTTGAAATCTTTCGCCTCTACAAAGGCTTGTCCTTCTCTTCTCTTTTGAATAACTTTTCCTCTGACCAACTTTGTTTTGAAATCTTGGCAAAGACTTAACCGCAAACTACTGTGAACTGTGTGACCCTCTGCAAAGACTATGAACCATTAACATTGGCCCAGGCCTATTGACTTGAATCCTAGTTGTAGTAAGCCTTTTCTAGATTGCCCTGCCTATCGATTGTTGGTGTTGTTGATTTTGGATAACCTTGTCTTTTCCTCCCTTTTAAATGACTGGAGTGCCATTTTTCTCACACTTCATTTTGAGCCTAACTTGTCCAGAATTGATTGGGAGTTATTTTAGTGTATTCATTGTCTGCTGCTTTATGTTAGTGAACTGTTTTATAACTGATTGTGTAAATAATGTATATTCTTTTTCTCTGAAACCTTGAATGAGTGTTTGTTTTCAACCATAGTAATTGCTGTCCTTTGTGTAACTTCTGATACTGCTCACTTTACTAAGATAAGTCTGGCTGCTCAGCCATCACTACCACTTTACTGTGTAGTACAGGCTTGTACCAATGGTGAATTTGTACTGACACTTGTAGTCTTAATTTTGTGTGGTGTTCCCAAAGGGTACTGCATATGATTCTGCCTAACACTCTCTTTCCCCCAGATTTCCTAAAAATGATTGCCTCCCTCAAACCTATTTTTTACTCTGATGATATAATTCCAGCCTCCAGCATCATCAGTGCCTCTGGCACAGAAGGATCATTCCCGGACACCATCAAAACTGGTCTCATACAGACTCTTTTGAAAAAACAAACCCTATATCCGGATGACGTGACCAACTACAGGCTCATTATAAACATCCTGTTTTTTGGGCAAAATCTTGGAAAAAGAAGTTGCTACACAACTGCTCACCAGAATCGAACAACTCCACCTCCCTAATGACTATCAGTCAGGGCTCCGCCTTAAGTGTAACATCCAGACAGCCGCCATCCAGGTGGTGGTGATGCTCTCCTAATAATGGATAAGGGTGACTCATGCTCCTCATCCTCCTTGAACTCTTGGCTGGATTCAACATTGTCGACCACTGCATCCTTCTCTCCCTCCTTGCTGACAGGTTGGGATTCTGTGGCACTGTCCTGAAATTGTTTACCCCCCACTTCTCAGTAAGACACCACACAGACTGTTGAGATGAACCTGTTGCATTTTAACTGACTCCAGGTCTCCAGCAGAGTTCCCCAAGGCTCAATCCACTCACCCATCATGTTTACCTTTATGTGGAGCCTCTGGACACTCTCCTCAAAGATCCCAATATAGCCATCCACCAATAAACGGACAATACTCAGTTATGCATGAGAGTAAATAGCGTGCAGGACATCATCCATCTCTGTGATTACGTAGCCGTCAGCCAGTCTTGGATGTTGACTGCCTACCTCAAACAAAAACCAATCCAAGACTGAATTTGTCCTCATCGGTCCACCCGCTAAAAAAAGACTTGTCCAATAATGTCTCAATCCTTAGGCTTCACCATTGACAGCAATCTGTCCTTCCAGAAACCCATAGCCAAAAAGGCCCAAATAGCCTGGATTAGAATCTCTATGCTTTGAATAAATGAAACCATTCATCCCATTGCAGGACTTCCGGACCTTGCGGTCTCACACATCGACGAGGGAAAATCCTCTCCTGATAGGGCTCCCAGCTGCTCACTTGACTCCCCTAAAATCAGTCCACCACAATGCAGCACGTCTTATTACGGGAGCACAGAAATTTGACTGCATTACCCCTATCCCACACAAACTACACTCGCTTCCACTCCAAGCAAGGATACTGTTGAAGACTGCATGTATCATCTACAAACCAGTCACGAGTAGCACACCCGCGTACCTGATGGCTAAGCTCCAAATATCTGGTGGCACATGCTCCTCACATAGTAAATCGACCAACATTCTTGAATCACAAAGAGAGGACCCACAAACTATCCGTGTCTAGTCCTGCACCACCCTCTGGAATTTGATCCAGGTGTGGGCCCGGAATGGCCCCACAATTCTCCAATTTCGCAAATCTCCCAAAACATGGCTCTTTCAACAACACCTTACCAAGGACGCATTCCAATGGACGCACATACCGACACACAGACCTCATAGTACTACACGACTG
Organism: Ambystoma mexicanum; assembly: GCF_040938575.1. Lineage (NCBI taxonomy): Eukaryota > Metazoa > Chordata > Amphibia > Caudata > Ambystomatidae > Ambystoma > Ambystoma mexicanum. Next base: position 792,464,077 of record NC_090937.1, read on the forward strand.
TTAAAATATGCCAGCTCAAATGGCAGCTACCCACATTCTGTACAGCTCTCTGCTACTCTCGAGCTTCGTCCACACTTTAAACAATAAAATAAAAAAATAAAAATCAACATAATCTTTCATCATATCAATCCTTGATAATCAGAGGCGATGAAAACAGTGTTGGAGGGCTGGTCCAATTAGATCTATCAGTGGCATTCAACACCATCAAAATGTCCAAATAGGTGGGCACCACTTCAAAGGTTAATCACTATGTAAACACTGTTAATCAGTTAATAGTACTGTAGTTCAAACCAAAACATCAAGATTTCAAGGAGCCAAATGAAGAGAAAAGTCCAAGGTCACCCGGACTCCAAATACCGCAAGGCAAGAAGCTGCATGAACATCCAGCTAATCAGTTGCTCACAAACTGTACCCATTGGGCTAACTGAGTATAATTCCAAACACTCAAACTGACTTCTTGTAATCAGTATAAACGATCAATAATTTCTTTCCAAATGTTCAAAAAATGTTCAAAAGAAGGAGGTCGGCATCATGTTAGTGGTCAGAACTTGGTTTATCTGTACAATGCTAATTTCATATTTTGTCAGAGGTCAGCATTTCCATTGAATACGCAAAGGGCTCAGATGCCAATGCATTTCAGATTTAAGTTACTCTTTCATGAGGGCGAACCCCATCAGTCAACATCACATAGGACAATATCAACATTTAGCCAAATCATCAAGAATTCAAATGTTGTCAAGAATACATATTTACATACCAAAGTGGTTCCATGTGTCGCATTGTTTGTAAGGAGAGAAAGCAAAAGAAACAGAACAGGTAAATAAGCTATTGCTAATTAAACTGTGCTCATATCTGTAATAAAAAGCATACACGTACGTTACCTCTGTATTGTGTTTTAAATGTAGATCTGTGTGTCAACCATAACTTTTAATTTAGAAGTAGGCACTGGCAAAAGAGTAAGTAACCAACGTTCAGTTAATGTATTGATACTGGAGGCTGTTATGCACATAGGTATAGCGGCCTGCACTTGCCTAAGTGCCTCTGAAACACTGTACACCATGGAAAACAGTGTGCGGAATGCGCTCGTGGTTGGAAAGAAGCTTCAACAGGCTCTCGAAATGATACAGAGAATGGTGCTGCAGCTATTGTAAATAAAAACAGTAGATTTCTGTGAATATGGCATTCCAAAATGCGCCAATGTTAAAAGATCAGGGTAGCATATCAGCGTTCTAGCTGTAGACACAGCTCGGAAAGGATACTGTCTACGAATGCGCATGAAAGAACGTACTGGTGATTTAACATGTTGTCATGGCTACAGAACGCCGTTGCGAGGTACACTCCCAAGGGCATGGTCTCAAATACGGCGTCCTGAAAGAGGATAATGCTACTCAAGTATTTTCTGAGCTGCTCTTGAGGTGCAAAAATTGACTAAGGGCCTCAATACATGGAAGGCGGTAAGGGTTAATGGTCACCAGTAAGGGTTCCGGTGACCGTAAACCCTTACCGCCTTACGACGAGGTCCCTTTGCGGGACCCGACCTTATCGGCTGGTGTAGACGAGCCGTTAAAGTTGGGACCCGCAAAGGGACCTTGGTGCTAATTACGGTACCGCAATTTGCGGTACCGTAATTAGCTCCTTCCCCATTCTCATTATGACCTATGGGGCAAAAATGGGAATGGGGAAGGGCCATGGAGAAAGGGGAATTACCGCCCCGCCAACCTTGGAATGGGATGGTAATTCCCCTTTCCTCCATGGTGGTACTGGTATGGTACCGGCGACAACCATGGTGCTAATAGCACCATGGTTTACCGCCTACCGTGTAATGAGGCCCTAAGTGTGTAGTTTAAAGTTGATGTGTAGGTAACAAATGTTCGTACAAATAATGCATTGAAAGTTAATAGCTGGTATGACGAGGTCATGGATAAGATGACGCATGGGTCATGCCCTCTAATGGTCTCCGCCCCCAGCAGTGATTTAACATGTTGTCATGACTACAGAGCGCTGTTGCGAGGGAAACTCCCGAGGGCATGGTCTCACAGACGGCGTCCCGAAAGAGGATAATGCTCCTCAAGTGTTTTCTAGGCTGAGCGGCTCATGGAGTAGAGAAATTCACTTTGTATGTAGTTTAAAGTTAATGTGTAGGTAGCAGATTGCATCTGATGTTAAAAGATGGTGTGACGAGGCACAGCTAGGATGACGCATGTGTCGAGCCCCCTGAAGGTCTTCGCCCCGAGCGTCTCACGTCACAATCTTCTCAAAATAGCTTATCAGGATGTACTGTGTACCTCTAGGGTAACGTCCAATGTTACAAATCTTGTATGGTTATTAAAAAGTGGCATAAGTGATGTGATCTGTCGTGCAAGAAAATGGTGAAATGAGTTGTACTTGTGAGATACACTGGCAAATGTATCTAGAAACCTGGGCGAACACTACGTATCTCAATCTGATAAATTCACTATTTGGAAATGTGTCAATGTTATTCAAATTCATGAAACTTACAAATGGATTGTCTGCTATCAGTGACACAGGAGACTGTAAGCAATCTGTCTATACCTTTAACTGATCAGTATCCACACGCAGTTCAGAATAGTCGGAACGTTATGTAAACTGAGTTATGTTACTGATACTTTTATCAAGTTAATCACTATGAACACATCTTTCATAAAATACGATCTCACAATAATCCAACAGTGTGGAAATGTAACCATCTCAACTCTCTTGTCAGAGGTGGGATCAAGAGCAAGGTGTAAGGGATAACCATTATAAGAACTTATCTAGAAGTTGACATACATATGTTTAAATATAACAGTGATAGTTGATCTCTTCATCAAGTCCATGGGCTGTTAAAGTCCCAAGTCTGTCTATCCAGAACGTTTCCATCCAATCTAACTTGAGATTCATGTCTTCATGTGGGTTGTTTTTGAAAATCACTTAGAGGATATGAAACCTAATTTGAGACAAATTGTGTCTTTTCTTGATAAAATTACGTGCCACTGTTGAATTCACGTTAGAGTTGCAGAAACAGGACCTGTGTTCATTCCATCGGGTCTTAGCTGGGCGTGTAGATTTACCTACATAGTAATAAAGTCCATAGGGGCATTTGATGGCATATATAACGTTGTTGCTATTGCATGTTCCAAAACTGCGTATCCGTATTTTTTCACCAGTTTGTGGATGATTGACTATATCACCTTTCGTTACAAATCCACAATTGGCATAATGTAAACATGGGAAGGTGCCTGTGCATTGTGTGATTGGTTCCTTGGGTGGTGGTCTTGTTCTCACCAATTTATCAAGTAGATTACGGCTCTTCTGAAATGCAAAAATGGGAAGTTCTTTATAGGTGTTGGATCCTAACATCACAAGTAAGGATCTCCCTATTTTTCTTAATGATGCTCTTAATTCTATGGCTTTGTAAAGAGAAATTGGACACATATACCAAAGACTTAGTCTCATTCTTCACTGTTGAGGAGAGTTTCACGGTTTGTTTCATTGATTCTTTGTGTGGCTGCTTCTGTCACTGATTTTGCATCCTCGTGCCAAGAATTTCTTTCTTTCCCATTTCGGTTTGCACTTTTTTGACTCAAAGTAACTGACTGTATGGGAGATTGCGAATGAGGCTTGGTTGATGAAAACTGAGGCAATGTAATAGTTTATTTCTGTGTGTTGTTCTTCGAAAGAGGTTGGTGTTGTATCCCTCATCGGTGACTCTAATCTTGACATCAAGAAAATGAATCTCTGTTGTGAAGGCTTTGTGGGTTCAACATCATCAATCACACAAATGTTAACGGGGGCTTCAACATAAACCAGTCAAGTGGATGTCATTGTTTTCTGTCTGAGAGGCAACATGCTTTCAAAATGTATCCCTTGCAGAACCCCACAGAGCTCTGGCTTGTTGCCACTAATATATACATGGACATGATGGAACTACTGAATCATACAGCATGCAGGTTCATAGCTATACGATCTAACTGCATCCGTCTAGAGGCAGATTTACAATGTTACTTTTCTTTACTAAAAACTGTAAGGTTATTACGTAGCATTACATCCTAGCTGATATTACATGTTGGGTCAGATTACGCTAGTATATAAAAATTAACAATTGTGTTATTACTATGCCTGGAAAGCATACATATCTGAACATATGGATGTAACAAATTAAGTTTGTAATTAGATTACAGACACATGTTTCAATATACTTAGTAAAGCAACTGTATCTGATCAACGTATGGGTATTTGTTGAACCTTATTATTTTTTTCTTTCTCAGAGTATGGATCTAAAAGGTCAGATGATCTATGTTTTTGAATCAAGTGCCATCCTATTTTTGGGGTCTCCGTGCGTGGATAAATTAGAAGACTTTACAGGACGTGGCTTGTACCTCTCAGACATTCCAATCCATAATGCAATGAGAGATGTTGTGCTGATTGGAGAACAGACCAGAGCTCAAGATGGACTGAAGAAAAGGCTTGGGAAGATTAAAGCTACACTTGAAATGGCCCACCAAGCCCTAGAAGAAGAAAAGAAGAAAACTGTAGATTTACTATTCTCAATATTCCCAGGTGAAGTTGCACAGCAACTGTGGCAGGGACAGGTTGTGAACGCCAAGAAATTCAGCCAAGTCACCATGCTTTTCTCTGATATCGTGGGCTTCACTGCCATCTGTTCCCAGTGCTCCGCGATGCAGGTCATTACCATGCTGAACGAGCTCTACACTCGCTTTGATTACCAGTGTGGAGATCTAGATGTCTACAAGGTAAGTGGCATTTGCAACATTTCTCTTCCATCCTTAGAGTGATAGCTGCGTTATAATACTCAGTCTAAGCTCCCATAGATTGAATCAATGGTAACTACTAAAGGCTTTCATTTATGGTGTCTGGGCATATCTCCCTGGTTACTTGTATGATAAATGGATTATTTCCTCTACATGTTCATTTTGATTTGTGTAGATACGTAATATTGCAATAAACCACATTTAGAAATAGCACCTTCAAAATAAATAACCTCAAAACATTCAATACTCAAAATAGTACAGCACTGAGGAGACAGGGAAGTGGGAAATTTGTTTTTTCAGACATTGGGGATATAGGGGAAAAGTGTAGTGCGATGAAATTCCAGGGATTAGTATAAAGCATGGTCCTGCCACTTGTTGTTCTCTTTGTGTTTTAGACTAAAATTACAATAAGCCATAGTCAACAAATCAGTGATGCAGACTCATGGGAGCTGTAGTCCAAAATCTCTGGAGAGCCACAGATTGCAGACTCCTTGGCTAAGGGATGGTACTAGAGAGACCATGGGTGCCAGAGTTACCATCCACCTCACAAGCAGCTGACCAATGTGGTACTTTAAACCTCAATATAACTTTTCATTCTATCAATATCAAAGCAAAATAAGCTACCAAGGCTGTGATCTATATGGGGTTATGCTAGCATAATCAGGGGTTCAAAATAGTAGAGCAAGCTCATAAGCAGTGTAACCCCAAAATCATACCTGCTACTTAGGGATATTGCATGGGCTATATTTGATTTTACCAACAAAAAAAAAATACAGAGAGGTATTTTGTACCGAAACATTTACAACAAAAAAATACCAAATACTTCTTTTTAAAATAAATGTGGGGTCCCCCCAGGACCTCATTTCCCTATGTTTTTAATCCCACCCAAGGCCCTCCCCACCCGTTGTAACCTCTTGCCCACTCCCATATATATTTAATTTGAAATTCAATACTTGTTTGTTGTTAATTGTTTCGTTAATGAATACCTCTCTGTTTTTTTTCTCGATAAAATCACTGGATGCTGTTTGGAAACTAAGCTTGGCAGTGATAGGAGCGAGTGTCTCACCTTGTATAAACATTGTTGCACTGCCCTTTTGCTGGACTGGTGCACTCCCAAAATGGCATTTAAAAAAAAGAGTTGCCTCCCCCTACCTTGATCATAATGCAATCAGTCTGCCTAATCCCATATCACCTGGGGTGATGACCTAATTAACAGAGGCTGGAATATAAAGTAAAGCCTTTCCCTTTCTGGCAGAAGATGAGTTCTTTCAAGTGGTCATGGACAAACATGTTTATGTGAATGCTGAATTACCTAAATTCAGAGGTTTGGATCAGATCAAATTTCAGACAAACATTTTTAAGATGTTCATCTGAGCTCAAACTTGCGGGCTATTATTGTGCAAATACTGTTGGGGTTAGTGTTAGGTCTGAGGCAGCTTTCAGAGAGATATGAAGATATTGCTGGAGGTAGGGTAAGGAAGTTTAAGGAATGGTTTATATACTGGAGTTAAACTAGTTTTGTATGAAGAATGGTAGGGATGGTAGTGGGGACGTAGAGAGTTAGATTTAGGGTAGGTTTTGTTTGTATAGCTTTTGATATTTTTAATCTATGCTGTCTGATTTGTTGTGTTTGATTTGAGGCGGGTGAACAACACAAGTACCATCAAGTCTTGGAAGAGGGAATCCCTGAGTATAAAATCAACTTGTGCGACATTGAAAAACATGCACATGACTATTGCTTTTGTGTGATGCTTATGGGAGTCTGGAGAATATAGCAGTGATTTGAGAAGCTGTAGATTCCATGCATTCATTGCCTTTATGACAATGTTAATGACACAAGTGCCACAAGGAAGATAAACCTGTGTCTAGCCGCTGGCACCACACAAAGCACGTTGATAGCATCTGCTGCTTCCATCCCACTAAACACTGTGGCCTGGCGATCGGAGAGGAAGAATTTTACCCATTTAGATGCCAAGGTTGAGAAATTAGCAGATTGAGACAACATGATGATCAAAATAGTGTGATCAAGTAGATCAAAAGAGGCCGACAGAGATCCAGTATTATGAATAGGAAAATGCCACCTTTTTCCATAGCCTGCAAGATGTTAGCATTCAGGTCCAACATGGTTGTCTCAGTGACAAGTGCCTCCCTGAAACCTGATTGATCTTTACCTAAGATTTTCTGTTTATTGAGATGTTCCTGGACTTGGAGATACAGTTCGATGCAAGATTTTCAGTAAAAACGGTACATTACTGATAAGTCTATAATTGGCTGCGATATTAGGATCCAAGGTGGGCTTTGTAAGCAACAGTGTAATCCAGGTTTGTTTGATAAGATCCGGCACACGTCCCTCTGCAAAAGAGCTATTAATAAACTTTGTAATGAGTGGAACTAGCAATGGAGCACAAGCTTTTATTAGAGTAGAAACATACTTGTTGATATTTGAAAGGTTGATTTCATTAACCATATAAATTAATTTAAAAAAAAATATGTAGAGTAGCTGGACAGTCATCCCCTTACAGGTGGTGGGTTTGAGTTTAGCAATAATGCCTGGGACCTCAGCTTGGGACACTGACCTGAACACCAAGGGCTCTGGCATGCCACAGCTTGGCATAGTTGGAGCTAAGCTGGAGCTTTGTGCCTTATCCAGGGACCTGACCATAGTCTGTTGATCTGCAGTGATCCTAAGTCTCTTCTTGATGTTTTGTCTGATGCTCTATACCTTATTAATAATGGCTTCCAGGATAGATGCACACCATGATGTGTTTGTAGTCAAGTAGTCAACTTTGTTTCAAAAGGTGCCGGATTTTCTAATTCCTTTAGGATTTTGAAAGGTTCACTAGTGTCCGGTCTGGCATTAGTAATGCATGTGTCTTAATCCAATTTCTTGGCTTTAATGATAGCGTGTATATACCTTTTTGCTGCACTAATATAGGTCTTCTAATTTTCACTGGTTTTAAATTTGGCCCAAGCAATATGCGCTTTACGCTTTATCAATTTTAGATTGTGTACCGCTGATGAATACCAGAGTTTATTGGGTTGTTTAACTGGTAAGGTGTGAGGTATAAGCGGGGCAATTTGATCTCCCATCCTGGACAAAGAGGTCTCATATACCAAGGCCAGATCAGACTCAGTCGCATAGTCAACTACAGTACATTGCAGTGAAGCAATCTGTGGAGTTAGAGCTTCCACTCTAAGTGCCCGAGCATTCTGAGAGACAATAGTCACCTTCAGAGGCTTCTTCTTTTATGTTTTTATTTTATTTATTTTGTCATTTGTATAGCGCACCAAACCTAGAGGCATCAAGGCATTGGTTTCAATAAGCGCAATTTTAGATACGTATAGTACAGTAAATGCAGATATGTGAGTCAGTTACATGGATACAGTGCATGCAGACTTGTATATCAGAAACATATCAGAAACATTAGAACAGGCTTATAGTTGATAAGCAGAATGATTAAGGTCAGTATTAGTTTATAAGTCATGTATAAAGAGACACGTTTTGAGGCATTTGCAGAAGGTCAAGTATGAAGGTTCGGTTCTTAAACGTAGTGGTAAGGCATTTCTGTGTTTGGCAGCCACTACCGGGAAACTGCGACCCACAGTTCTTTGTAATTTGAATATAGGGATGGTGATCATTTGTGAATGGGCGGCTCTGGTAGATGTGATGGATTGGGATTTGATACATTGTTTTGCTAGGTATCTTGGTGCCCTGCTTAATAAGAATTTGTGAATTATGGTGAGAGTTTTAAACAGAATGAACTCTCAAATGGGCAGCCAAAGAAAGATTTTTCTAGCATATGATATGTCGTCTTTTTTGGGAACGTTTAAGGCTGACCTTACTGCATTGTTTTGAATGATCTGTAATTTCTTGATGTTGCCAGTGGTAAATCCTGCAAAGACGGTGTTACAATCATATAGCCTAGGGACAATGAGCGTTTTTGGCAATTGTGATGCAGCTGTCCAAAGAAAGGAAGGGACTGCAGCCGTTAATGGGTCTTAGTAGTATGGGCCACAGACGAGGCAATTGCGCTAACATGTCTAGTTAGTGAAAATGATGAGTCCAGGTAAACTCCTAATGTTTTGACTTCTTTGGAGACTGGGATAGTAATACCATTGATGATTTGTAGGCACCATCAAGTTTATTAAATAGAGTCTGAGGTAGGATGAGGAGCAACTCGGTCTTGTTGTTTTTTAGCATAAAGAATGTACCATCATCCAGTATTGAATGGTTTGGTAGACTTTGCCTAGCGTGTTGGAGTCCATGTCATAGGTACCTGAGATAGGTAGGATGATTTGGGTAGCCACCTGTGTAATTGGTGTAGGAGATACCCAGTGTGTGAGGGAGGTCTAAGAGAGGCTTTGTGAAGATATTATATAGGATGGGTGTGAAACAGGAGCCTTGAGGGACTCTGCAGCTGACTGGCATGGGAGGGGCTGATGCCAAGGTGGAGAAGACTCTCGTTGTTCTATTTGATAGAAAGGATGAGAACAGGCTGTTGCTTTAGGGGAGAAGTGGCTTGCTGAAGAAAGGTGTTGGCATATCATTTTGTGGTCCACCAGATCGAAGGTGGCTTAAATGTCGAGCAAGAGGAGTAGAGCTAGTTTTCCATTGTCTTTAATCTCATCCATTTGGATTGTTAAATCTAGGAGTGCTGATTCTGTGCCGTGACCTGGTCTGGATCTGGATTGGCGTAGCCCAAGAAGATTGTTAGCTTCTAGGTAATTTTGGATCTGTAGAGAAGCTGCCCTGTCCAGTATTTTAAGTAGGAAAGGGACAGTTCTGATAGTACAGTAGTGGAAGGGATATTTGGGTCTATGGTGGGCGTCTTAAGGAGGAGTATGGCCCAAGCATCTTTTAAGTTAGTTGGCACAGTGCCTGAGGAGAAGGAAGAGTAAATGAGAGAGGAGATGAATGGGGCAAGCTCTGTTGCACGGTATTTGATGACTGAGGCTGGACAGATGTTCCCTTGACAGATGTCTTCAGGCCTTTGATGATTTTGGTTACATCAGAGTCAGAGACCAGGTGGAACTCAAACAGGTGTGTAAGGTGGGGAGGAAGTGAGGGCTTTGAGACTGGTAGAGCCTCAATGGTAGTTAGTGAGTTTTTCTTGTAGAGGATTTTTGCTTGTAGGGATGCGATTTTATCCAATAAGGCATTTCGAATATTGGAGCAGCAGGTGAGGTCTTTAAGGAAGCTGGCAGGTAGAGGAACTAGAGATTCAAGATCCCACAATATGGCAAAGAGTTTTCGTGCACCGGAATTGGCTCTGGCAATTCTGTCATTATACGTGGAACTTCTGGCTTGAAGTACAGCCTGTTTATAGGTCTTTGCCAAGGAAGTGAACAGATCTTTACTCAAGACTGTTGGGTGATGTTTCCAGGTGGTCTCGGCAGCTTATTTAGTATATGTTTATGTTTATGTTTAAATATTTATATAGCGCACCAGGTACCCTAGGGCTTAAGGGTGCTTAAACACGAAACTCAGACAAAGGAGGACTCACACAGAACAGAAAAAGGAAGAAAACTGACGAAGACCCATCCTAAAAAAGGAACAGAGTCAAATGCTATGGAAGATGCCACTCTATGAAAAAAGAGCAGTTTTCAGCCCTTTCTTAAAAACCTTGATCGATGCAGTAACCCTCAGTATAGATGAAACAGAATTCCACTTCTGGGGAGCTGCAGATATAAAAGCAGCATCCCTCGATTTCTTAGTTTGCAAACGCGGGACAATTAGAGTGTTTGTTTCATCCGATCTGAGAGTTCTGATATTTTTCTTAGAAATAATAATTTCTTTGGGGTACGTAGGCATAGTTCCACGTACACATTTGTGTGTAATAAGGAGAAGCATAAAAGCAACCCTAGCCTGAACAGACAACCAGTGTAAATTTCAGCGTGCATCCGACTCTGACCGCTCCATTCTGTAGGACCTGGAGTTGATGAAAATCCAATAATGGCAATACGACCAGAAGACTACAGCAATAATTGATCTTCGATCCAATAATGGCCCTTGCCAGTGTTTCAGAATTTGTTTCCGACACAAACGGTCTAGGGCAGTGAAACAGCTTGATAAAATAAGGAGCCGAGGAAACGACGATGTTCACTTGTGCCTTCAAATTCAAATTCTTATCTAAGTAAATGCCCAGCGTTTTAATCTTACTCATGACATCTATTTCACAGCTGTCTACAGAGAATGACTTGTAACTGGGTCCTCGCTTCTCGAGTTTATTCTCTGACCTCATTAGTAAAAACCCAGTTTTTGAGCTTTTGATAGCTAAGCCATTTATCAACATCCAATCCTGTTTTTTTATAGAAATTTCATTAATCTGGCCTTCGTCCTCCATATATGATCCTGATATGGGGATGACGCAATGTGTCATCCGCATAATTTGCAAATATGATCCCTTCTCTTTCCAACATCTGGAAGAAGGGAATCATAAAGATAGTATAAAAGCAAGGCGAGACACAGGCTCCCTGAGGAACACCGTACATGAGCGTGGTAGGTTTGGCTTCAGCACTATCGCTAGATACTCTAACTTGCCTTCCCTCTAAGAAGAAATTGACCCACTCTACCGCATCTTGAGAAAAGTTGGCATTCATCTTTAACCTGGTGGACAAGATGGCGTGATATCACCAGGTGAAAGGCTGCTGACAAGTCCAGAATCACTAGGAGCGAGATATGGCTCCCGTCCATTTTATGAAGTAGATGAGACTTAAGAGCCAACAAGGCTGTCTCAGTGCCATGGTCCATACGAAACCCTGACTGGTACTCGTGGTAGACATGATTCTGCTCCAGAAAGATGGAAATCTGATTATAGGCAACCCTATACAAGATCTTCAACAGGAAGGGTATGTTTGTAATTGGCCTATAATGAGATGCAATGAGGGGTCAAAGATTAGGCTTTGTCAGTAAAGGTGTGATCCACGCGTTTTTGATGTTATCTGGAACTCTGTTGAGCGCGAAGGACACAATTACAAACTTTGTCAGAGCTGGGATGAGAACTGGAGAGCACTCTTTAATTATTATATAGAGGAGCAGGGATACCCTTGGCAGCTAGTGCTTTTTAGTTTAGACATGACCGTGGCCAGTTCTTGTTCAGAAATAGGCTGAAAGCTGAAGGTGGCTTGTTCCTCAGGTTTATTAGTTATGGTGTGTAAATTGTCCTCTAACACTTGCTTCGGCATGTTGAGTTTTCTTTCCTCGATCACCTCTCTTATATTCTCAAGTTTATTGGATAAGGCAGATTGTATTTCCGTACACCATACCTCATCTTTATTAATAGTGGCTTGCGTCGGGCCCGGAGTATGCGACTGCTCTTTTAAGATTTTAAACAATTCTCAGCTGTCTGACTTTGCTTCTATTATCCTGGTGTTAAAAGACACTTTCTTGCTGATTATACGGCCAGTTTGTAGTCCACTGACACTTTCCTATAGACTTTGAGATTGGCAGGATCTCTACTTTTGCATCAAATATGAAGGAGTTTAGTTTTGTTGGATTTAAGTGCTTGAGGCCCTTCATTAAACCACAAGTTGCGTGCCACTGAAGGTTGTAATTTGTTTTTAATAGGTGCACGCTTCTCTGTGATTGAACCGAGAGAGTTCGATAATGTGGTAGACATTTCTTCAAAGTTGTTTATTGCAATAATCTGATTGTTAAGGGTGGACACCCAATCAGGAAGGTGAGTAAGATTTAACTTACTTAGGATAGCGAAGGGCTTTGAGGTTGGGGGTAACCCAGGTGTTAAGGTGAGCTGCAGGCTTAGGTTTGCATTGGTCTTAGGTGCCACTTCCTCAATAGCGCATAGAAGTGATTGGTTGTATAGTTCATACACAGAACTGGGGTCCTTACTCATAGGGTGGTAGGCTGACAAGGGTTTTAACAACAAAATCAGGCTGCCTGGTGTGATATCCCTGGTATTTCTTGTGAAGGTGGCCGGTAAGGGCGGTGTCAGGGTGGCGGGATGATCAATCAAAGGAATGGAGAAGGATATAACATTGTGGTCTGACCAAGGGTATGGCACATTAGATAAGATGGTGATGTTACAGTTGAGGTCTGCCAGCAAATGTACAGTATGGCCTTTGTCAAGGGTAGGGCATGTGACACATTGGGTGAAGCCCAAGGATTCTAAACAGTTAGCTAGAGCAAGAGCATTGAGATCTGCAGGGGTCATTAAATCCTAAGTTTACATCACCCTCAAAACTTTCCTCTCCTCCTCTACTTTCTCTCTCTCCTTCCCATGCTGACCTACCTGACCTACCTGTCTGCTCTACCAACTGGTTGCTTGGCTACCCTCAGAGTCTCACTAGGTACCAGGCTCTTTCTTGATCAGTCACCCTTGTACGGCCTCCGGGCCTACCATGCACTTAGGGGCTGTAACTGTAACCCTACAGTCCTTTTATCCTCCTTGCACTACCCAGAGCCATGCGCTGGTCGCCTGGTCACCCTCTGAATTCGGGCCCAGGCTCCTGCATGTCCAGCTGCCCTTGCACTGCCTCTGGGCTCCCAAACACGTAAGGGTCTGTATCTGCAAGCCTCTAGTCACTTCTCTCTGCACTTATAAGCCACCCGCTGGCTGCACTTGTCAGTTAATGTGCTTTCCCTTCCCTTACCCCCTGGAACTTTTCCCCTTCCCTCTTCGACGCACTTGCATGATCTGAATGAAACAAGGCGTAGTAAGATCATTTTTTTGTCCTCTCTTTGTTTCCCCCTCCTTGTCTTGCCGTGCCTAGAAACACTTGTGTACAGGCATGTTCTAAATCCCACATCATATAAGATATCATATCATTATATCGTATCAAAGCACCCACTCCATGCAAAGCAAGAGAATGGCACGTATTACGAACGTTGTCTTCAATTTTAATTCAAACAGTTGAGCCACTTTTCCATTCAACATCAAAGCAACCTGAATTCTGACTTCTAACACGAACAGTCACACAATACAAACTGAGCTCAGCCGTGCAGTGTGTGCTAGTCAAACAATCCAAACTGCAAGGCAAATACACTGAAGGTTCACTGTTTCAAGCAGTAGTGATTCCTCCTGAGGTCTATAAGGCTATTTGTCCATGGTGGTAGTAGCCATATAGGGTTTGGAGTTGTAGTGGTGAAGTAAAACCCATCCTTTTAACAGTGTATAAAGTAAATTCACAAAACTTTCCAGTAAAAAAAATATGGTTTGAGAAGATAATATTTAAATGCAAGATTCTCTTTAAAAGGTATGCATTGTAATTGTAAACTGAGCTAAAGCGTATGCGTCCATTAGGTGTAATGTAAAAGTGAATTATTTCTCTATAAAAGTGGGAATAATGTTTCATGTTTTATTTCCACTTTGCTGTGTTAAATTGGTGTGGAGTCAAAATGCTTGGCATGCGCTCTATACCAGTAGTTATTGACCCCATCCCTAACATTTCGATAGACCGAGTGGACATCAATAACAACCTCCATTTGCTAATAACCGTAGCTATTTTGTAACTTTGTTATTAATTCTCCTATCTGTTGTCTTTCCCTTCATTTACCTTAAGGTTAGATGATCAAATGACCAGTTTTAGCTTCTCAACACTCGATCTCATGTCCATAGAGAAAATAGTATTTCATGATTTTGTTATTTGTAAGATTAGTTGCTTTCATGGAGTTACATAGTTCAACCTATCTGGTCTATCTTGAGCTATTTGAGATAATATGTTCATTAGGTGGCATATATGCCAATGATATCCCGCCTTTTCATTGGCCTCTCAATATGTTTGTTTAGGACGATGTAACTGAGCTCTGGTAGTAAATTCCTTATTGTTGTAGTGATTTATGCGCTGAATGATACCGTTTAGGCTGCCATTAGTAGGGCTGTGCACATGGAAGCAATCCTAATTATTGTTTAGCTTGAGATCATTCTTTATTTTCTACCCTTGTTTTTGTAAAACACTGTCTATTCCCTGACATATTTCTCAACCTGATTCAAGAATTCAATATATCACAAATATGAATGGAGCAGCCATTATTACGGATGGATGACCTCTGAGACAAATATCATGACTGTTCATAATGTGCATTTTATATATTTTGAAGTTGTGTACGGCTCTTGAAAACCCCTGGGGAGAAAAAGTACATATGCAAAAGGAGATGGGGGCAAAAAAAGAGGGGCAAACAAATGATGGAGGAGGAAGAGTATGATGTGTGGTTCCGTGCCTGAAGAAAGAAGTAGTGACAAGTCATTTAGCAGGGTGTAGTGATGATAGTGACCAGACAAAAACTTGCCAGTAACGAACGCAATCATTAACAATGAAGCAAGGGTGAAACACAGGTACAAGAAAGATAACGTTTTGCTGGGCCAATAAGGCAGCAGATTCAGGGTTAACAGGTAATGGCGCACATCTGCTCCAAAGGTTCTAAAGTGCTTAGTGATTGTTTGTATTTGTAAGTGCAAAAGAGGTGGAGAGTTCAGTTCTACTGATGTAATTTCAAAAGTGTTAGACATTGGGAGGCACACCAGGCAAGGTTGCAGTTGTTTCCTCTGCTTTTTGCTTTCACACTAGATCCACTTGCTAGTAAGCTAAGGCTATATTATATAAGCCAGGGTATTAATACAGCCATGATAAATCATATAATATCATCATATGCTGACGATATCCTAATATACATCAGGGAACCAAAATGGACTGTACAAGCTATCCTCCAAGCAATTGAAAATTATGGTGAAGCATCAGGCCTTTTGATTAATTGGTCTAAATCAGTACTATATCCTCTACTAGGGTCAGATTATCCAGGGCCAATATACAACCACAAACTCATTCAGATTCCTTGATCGTACTTACAAATGATGACTTTGAGGTGATTTACCATGAAAATATGGAAGGTTTGTTAGCTAACTTAATCAACCAGGTCAATTCTTAGAGTACCCTACTTGTATCACGCATGGGGAAAACTGGCATAGCCGAAATGCTCATGCTCCCTAAATTGGTATATTACTTTCAAGTTCTGCAAATGATAATATGAAAAGCCTTCCTTGAAATGCTGGATATGCTACTATTCAAACTAATATGGAGCTAAAATAATCCTCAAATTGCTTTATTTACATTGAAATTACCCATCGATGCTGAAGGGTTGGGAGTGCCAGATTTTTTGTTATATTATTACGCTGCGCAAATGCAGCATATAGTGTCATGGTGGGAAGCAGATGTGCTTGATCGACCTGGTACAGTGCTACTAGAAATAACTAGGGCCAAATACAAACTGAATATTCGATGGGCTGACAAATATGCAATTCCTAAATTGCCCACACCCGCTCGCACACTCCATAAAATTTGGTTCAGAATGACTGAGCACAGGGAAAACTCTCTTGTAGCTTCATACAGCATGAGGTAATAATGTATTTGTAGAACAGAGTGGGGATACTCGTCGTAAACTCTGTGGCACCAAAGAAAGTAAAACATGTGACAATTTATGTTAAAAATGGAACATCCCAAGAAATCAGTTTTTAACGTATGTCACTGCAGCTGCAACGCTCTTTTTAAAAGTATCCAGAATTCCCTAACCAACCTCCTGAACATGGGATAATGTCAACAATTAAATCTTTAATGGAAAACGGGAGGAGGATATCCATACTATATAGATGACTACTTCTGAATAATGCCCCACTGACATTGAAGAGTAAGTCAAGCTGGGAAAGAAATCTTAGCATTGAACTAGAGCATGATTGCTGAAAAAGAAACTGTCGGCATGTCAAAAAAGTGTCCATCAAGGTAAGATTGATTACATTTAACTCCAACGCTGATACACCTCTTTGCTCCCGAAAAGTCCTTCCTCTTGGCCCAGATGCAAAATTTGCAAGGCTCATTTCTTTCATATGGTATGTGAATGTGAAGATTTACAATCAGTATGGCTGCAAATAGTGCAATTTCTAACAGACATCATAGAATGGACATTACCTCTAACCTCGGAATTATGCCTATTGGGCAAGATACCTAAGAAGAGAGGGGGACCGTCAACAACTACATTTACTGCGCTAGGATTGGTGCTGCTGAAAAGACATAGGGGCCGATTCATGGAACAAACGTGCGCCGAAAATCTTTGCGCAAGCAGGCGCAAGCGGAAAAAAACAGGCGCACGCGCACGCGTGCGATTCATGGAAGTCCCTGCGCGTGTTCACCTCGGGATGTGCGCCAAACCCATGCATGGCGCACAAGTCACTGCAACATCCCGAAAGGCGTGCGCGACGCGCACAGTGAAAGCGCACAACCTCGGCGCATACACCAGAAAGTGGGCGGGACATGGGGCGTAACGCGCGGAATGGGGAACAACGCGCGAAAATAAGGGCGTAACTGGCGATGTACTGCAGGGAAGCAGACGGAACGCCCACACGCACTCGAACCACACGTATTCAAGAGATCGAATAGGGCAAAGCCACGCACAGCCAAAGACACGCACAAGCTGAAACACGTCCGCCACACGAAGGCAGGCGGTAGAGTCCCAGCGCATCACAAAAGTGGCAACATACAGCAATTGGGCCTGTGCGAGCGGGGCACGTGTATTGCGGGGGTGCGCGGGAAGCAACACACGCGATCGAGCGGGGTACGTGTATTTCAGGGGTGCGTGGGAAGTCACACACGCGATTGAGCGGGGTACGTGTACATCGGGGGTGTGCGGGAAGTTACACGCGATTGAGCGGGGTACGTGTATTTCGAGGGCACGCGGGAAGTTACACACGCGATTGAGCGGGGTACGTGTATTTCGGGGGTGCGCGGGAAGTTACACACGCGATTGAGCGGGGTACGTGTATTTCGGGGGTGCCGGGAAGTTACACACGCGATTGAGCGGGGTACGTGTATTTCGGGGGTGCGCGGGAAGTTACACACGCGATTGAGCGGGGTACGTGTATTTTGGGGGTGCGCGGGAAGTTACACACGCGATTGAACGGGGTACATCTATTTCGGGGGTGCGCGGGAAGTTACACACGCGATTGAGCGGGGTACGTGTATTTCGGGGGTGCGCGGGAAGTTACACACGCGATTGAGCGGGGTACGTGTATTTCGGGGGTGCGCGGAAAGTTACACACGCGATTGAGCGGGGTACGTGTATTTTGGGGGTGCGCGGGAAGTTACACACGCGATCACATCAGGGTACGTGTATTTCGGGGGTTTGCGGGAAGTTACACATGCGGTCTCATCAGGGTACGTGTATTTCGGGGTGCGGGGGAAGTATCCCACGCAACATCAGCAGGGTACGTGTATTCCAGGGGTGCGCGGGAAGTTCCACACGCAATTCCATCAGGGTACGTGTATTACAGGGGTGCGCGGGAAGTTCCACACGCGATCTCATCAGGGTACATGTATTACAGGGGTGCGCGGGGAGCAGCACACGTGAATTGCACGTGTGGGTCCTCCCAGGTGTTCCCTCTACACCCTCCACGGCCCCTGCAGGTGGCTCACACCAAAGGGGCCTACCCTGCACATGTCCTGCAGGCACCCCATCCACCATGTAGTTTTACAAAGGTAGCGGGCGCCCCTCTCTCGCAAGAACAGACATGATAACCTGTTCAGTGGTTATTAACCACTTGAGAGTTCGCAGCCACTGCTTTTACTCACTGTGCCTTTCACAGATGGGAAATATCCATTTGCATATCAGTCTTTGTCCTGCCCAGGGGCAGTCCAGCACCGAAATACAATGGCAATTCCAATCTGAACGAGAGTACCACCAGCAACCCCATACACGTGTTTCACCCTTGTTGGGGATCATCAGTGAGGTGAAGCTGATGCCTCTCTAAGCACAGTGAGAGGGAGACCACGTCTGGTTGCCCCCAGGAGACCTAGGGTTACCAATCCCAGGTTCCTTAACAAATAGTTTTACAAAGGTAGCGGGCGCCCCTCTCTCGCAAGAACAGACATGATAACCTGTTCAGTGGTTATTAACCACTTGAGAGTTCGCAGCCACTGCTTTTACTCACTGTGCCTTTCACAGATGGGAAATATCCATTTGCATATCAGTCTTTGTCCTGCCCAGGGGCAGTCCAGCACCGAAATACAATGGCAATTCCAATCTGAACGAGAGTACCACCAGCAACCCCATACACGTGTTTCACCCTTGTTGGGGATCATCAGTGAGGTGAAGCTGATGCCTCTCTAAGCACAGTGAGAGGGAGACCACGTCTGGTTGCCCCCAGGAGACCTAGGGTTACCAATCCCAGGTTCCTTAACAAATAGTTTTACAAAGGTAGCGGGCGCCCCTCTCTCGCAAGAACAGACATGATAACCTGTTCAGTGGTTATTAACCACTTGAGAGTTCGCAGCCACTGCTTTTACTCACTGTGCCTTTCACAGATGGGAAATATCCATTTGCATATCAGTCTTTGTCCTCACTGATGATGCCCAACAAGGCTGAAACACGTGTATGGGGTTGCTGATGGTACTCTTGTTCAGAGAGGAATTGCCATAGCATTTCGGTGCTGGACTGCCCCATCCACCATGGCCATGCCCCCCAGCCAACCCACATGTCAACTTGCACTACTGCCCACCAACGCATGTCCCCCTGCACCCCCAGCCACCAGGGGCACCCTCCACCAGGCCCCCACCCATGTCTCCCACCACCCCCACCCCCCAGCACTGTGGGGCACCTGCCAGCAGGCCCCCACCAATGTCCAACACATGTTCCCCACCACCTCCACCCCCCAGCCACCAGGGGCAGCCTCCACCAGGCCCCCACCCATGTCTCCCACCCCCCCCCACCCAGCAGTGCAGGGGCAGCCTCCACCAGGCCCCCACCCATGTCTCCCACCACCCCCACCCCCCAGTCACCAGGGGCAGCCTCCACCAGGCCCCCACCCATGTCTCCCAGCACCCCCACCCCCCAGCCACCAGGGGCAGCCTCCACCAGGCCCCCACCCATGTCTCCCACCCCCCCAGCAGTGCAGGGGCATCCTCCACCAGGCCCCCACCCATGTCTCCCACCACCCCCACCCCCCAGTCACCAGGGGCAGCCTCCACCAGGCCCCCACCCATGTCTCCCAGCACCTCCACCCCCCAGCCACCAGGGGCACCCACCACCAGGCCCCCACCTATGTCTCCCACCACCCCCAACCCCCAGCCACCAGGGGCAGCCTCCACCAGGCCCCCACCCATGTCTCCCACCACCCCGACCCCCAGTCACCAGGGGCAGCCTCCACCAGGCACCCACCCATGTCTCCCACCACCCCCACCCCCACCCCCCAGCACTGTGGGGCACCCACCACCAGGCCCCCACCCATGTCTCCCAGCACCCCCACCCCCAGCAGTGCAGGGGCAGCCTCCACCAGGCCCCCACCCATTTCTCCCAGCACCCCCACCCCCCAGCCACCAGGGGCGGCCTCCACCAGGCCCCCACCCATGTCTCCCAGCACCCTCACCCCCCAGCAGTGCAGGGGCACCCACCACCAGGCCCCCACCCATGTCTCCCAGCACCCCCACCCCCCAGCCACCAGGGGCACCCACCACCAGGCCTCCACCCATGTCTCCCAGCACCCCCACCCCCCAGCCACCAGGGGCAGTGTTAGGCGGAAACCTGTGCAGTTCCCTCTGGGACCACTGCAAAAGATTTAGGACTACAGGCGTTGGCGGTGAACCCACTTGGTAGCAGTCTGCACCACACAGATTCACTTGGTAGCTGTGGCTGAGCAGTCAGACTTCTCTCAAGAAAAGTTGAGCAGTATGTGGAGTATACAAAATAGGGCAATTCTTCACAGCAAGACAAGCAAACACGCAACGAGGCTTAGTGTAAAGATATCAAGGTATTTATTTTTAACACAACATCTAGGGAAAACACTAAAGCAAAACACGGCAAACCAATCAAACACAATTACTCTACGTAGTAGGAAATGATCAATCCCCCTAGCAAAATATCGACAACTCTAGGTTCTACTGGTACCACTTATTTTCAGACAGAGGTGTATACCTCAACCTAGATGACACGCGAATATTAGTTAGGAAGGGAGAGAAAAAGATAGGCAGGTCATGAAATCAACACAGTTCAATCCTACGCGGATAAAATGCAAGGCGGGTTGGCAAGAATCACAATAGATCATAAAGTTCAGAGGCCAGGCCCACTCGGAGAGAGGCAATGCGCGATGTCCCAAAAAGTCTCTAGTGGAGATGCATTCAAGTCTTTATAGCAAATTGTTATCGGCAGATTGAACCAGTTCCGAACAGAAAATGAGCAAAGCTTGGAGGCGACCCAGCGGAACGGAGAGGATTAAGACACCTCACTTGAACCGAACGAAAGGGAAGCCAGGCGGACACGGTACCTTGTTGTGGAGGGCAGCTCCGGCGGGGGCAGTTGTTCCTGGTGGTGGATGCACGTCGGGTCTTTGCCAAGAGTAGAGGTGATCTCGTCGTCGAAGGAAAGTGAAGTCCGGTGCACCACCAGGGAAGAGACCAGCCGCGGAGTGCTCCGTCACAAGGCACCACCTTTTGGTCGCGGTACAGGGGTAGTGGCTATCCGGTTGTCGAGGTGCTCTGCACGGGCAATTCGACCACTGCGTCCTGAGGCGAATAAAAAGCAAAGGGGACTGGTTGTTCCCACCAGTCAGGGGAAGAGACTCTCCGGCAGGGAGATCTCCTCTGTGGTCGGGAAGTGGTGTCGGCTCAGCAGGGCTCCACCGGAGGTGTCGTCGTTGCAGGTCGGCTCAGCGTTACCCTCGTCGGATTCTTAGATCCTGTGGCGACTTCTGAAGATCCAGTCCCAAAAGCCCTGCTTTTATGCAGAAAACCCCCATTCATTCAGCCTAGCTGTCAATCAACACATGCTAAGTGGTGAGCGGGGACGCTCACCACTTGGGCCAATCACTCCAGAGTGCGACCTGAGTTGGCAAGGCAACTCGGTCCAGGGTGCCTAAACCCCCTCCCACACCCCTGTGGTAACCCAGACAGAATGGCATCACTTTGGAGGGTCTCTGTACAGAGGCCCGCCAAAAGTGGAACAAAGGGCCAAACCTTTGGTTTACGAGTCACAGAGACGAACATAGACGCCATTTTAAAAACCGAGTTCTGGCAGAAAATACCATCCGATAAACTTATTTAGGATAAGTAGACCGGTGGTATGTTGGAGGTTAACGAGAAAAAGTATCAATCTCTAACAATGGGACGAATCCCAAATGGTTATGCTCGGGGTCGAACATAACAAGTAGTTTCCACTGCCACCAGCCAAAACTCGACGAGGGGGGACGGGACAGTGCCCCCTCGAGTAACAGATCCAGGAGTAATCGAATTACCCCTACTAGTACGTCCACAATAAGATGGTTTGTACTAGTTCTGTTAGTAAATTTAGGTCTAGTAAAGCCAATGGTGACTTTACATGCCCGGGGAGACAGTAGTCAGTCCTCGGGTATGGAGTCTATGGTGGAGGTCCGCTAGGACGCCCCAGTGTCACGGCACGTAGGGTGCGGTGTAACACACATAGAAAAACATATGAGACCCTATGGAGTAAAAGACCCCATAGCCCATCGAACATATTGACATCTCAAAGGAATTACACACACATACATGTCCAAGAGTGGGAGAAAAGAGTCTCACACTTGGCAGGATGGAAAAAAACAAACTCCCGAAATCCAGCAAAGCTGCTGGGGGACTCACTAGGTTAGGAAATTCAGCCTAAACAGAGAATTCTCCCTAACAGGCAGCCTCCACCAGGCCCCCACCCATGTCTCCCAGCACCCCCACCCCCCAGCCACCAGGGGCACCCACCACCAGGCCCCCACCCATGTCTCCCACCACCCCCACCCCCCAGCCACCAGGGGCAGCCTCCACCAGGCCCCCACCCATGTCTCCCACCACCCCCACCCCCCAGTCACCAGGGGCAGCCTCCACCAGGCACCCACCCATGTCTCCCACCACCCCCACCCCCCCAGCACTGTGGGGCACCCACCACCAGGCCCCCACCCATGTCTCCCAGCACCCCCACCCCCCAGCAGTGCAGGGGCAGCCTCCACCAGGCCCCCACCCATGTCTCCCAGCACCACCACCCCCCAGCCACCAGGGGCAGCCTCCACCAAGCCCCCACCCATGTCTCCCAGCACCCCCACCCCCCAGCAGTGCAGGTGCAGCCTCCACCAGGCCCCCACCCATGTCTCCCACCACCCCCACCCCCCAGCCACCAGGGGCAGCCTCCACCAGGCCCCCACCCATGTCTCCCACCACCCCCACCCCCCAGCCACCAGGAGCACCCACCAGTAGGCCCCCACCCATGTCTCCCAGCACCCCTACCCCCCAGCCACCAGGGGCAGCCTCCACCAGGCCCCCACCCATGTCTCCCAGCACCCCCACCCCCCAGCAGTGCAGGGGCACCCACCACCAGGCCCCCACCCATGTCTCCCAGCACCCCCACCCCCCAGCCACCAGGGTCACCCACCACCAGGCCCCCACCCATGTCTCCCAGCACCCCCAGCCACCAGGGGCAGCCTCCACCAGGCCCCCACCCATGTCTCCCAGCACCCCCACCCCCCAGCAGTGCAGGGGCAGCCTCCACCAGGCCCCCACCCATGTCTCCCACCGCCCCCACCCCCTCCCCCCATCCACCAGGGGCAGCCTCCACCAGGCCCCCACCCATGTCTCCCAGCACCCCCACCCCCCAGCAGTGTAGGGGCAGCCTCCACCAGGCCCCCACCCATGTCTCCCAGCACCCCCACCCCCCAGCCACCAGGGGCAGCCTCCACCAGGCCCCCACACATGTCTCCCACCACCCCCACCCCAGCCACCAGGGGCTCCCACCACCAGGCCCCCACCCATGTCTCCCAGCACCCCCACCCCCCAGACACCAGGGTCAGCCTCCACCAGGCCCCCACCCATGTCTCCCAGCACCCCCACCCCCCAGCAGTGCAGGGGCACCCACCACCAGGCCCCCACCCATGTCTCCCAGCACCCCCACCCCCCAGCCACCAGGGGCACCCACCACCAGGCCCCCACCCATGTCTCCCAGCACCCCCACCGCCCAGCCACCAGGGGCAGCCTCAACCAGGCCCCCACCCATGTCTCCCAGCACCCCCACCCCCCAGCAGTGCAGGGGCAGCCTCCACCAGGCCCCCACCCATGTCTCCCACCACCCCCACCCCCAGCCACCAGGGGCAGCCTCCACCAGGCCCCCACCCATGTCTCCCAGCACCCCCACCCCCCAGCAGTGCAGGGGCAGCCTCCACCAGGCCCCCACCCATGTCTCCCACCGCCCCCACCCCCCAGCCACCAGGGGCACCCACCACCAGGTCCCCACCCATATCTCCCACCACCCCCACCCCCAGCCACCAGGGGCACCCACCACCAGGCCCCCACCCATGTCTCCCAGCACCCCCACCTCCCAGCCACCAGGGGCAGCCTCCACCAGGCCCCCACCCATGTCTCCCACCACCCCTACCCCCAGCAGTGCAGGGGCAGCCGTCACCAGGCCCCCACCCATGTCTCCCACCACCGCCACCCCCCAGCCACCAGGGGCAGCCTCCACCAGGCCCCCACCCATGTCTCCCAGCACCCCCACCCCCCAGCAGTGCAGGGGCACCCACCACCAGGCCCCCACCCATGTCTCCCAGCACCCCCACCCCCCAGCCACCAGGGGCACCCACCACCAGGCCCCACCCATGTCTCCCAGCACCCCCATCCCCCAGCCACCAGGGGCAGCCTCCACCAGGCCCCCACCCATGTCGCCCACCACCCCCACCCCCCAGCACTGTGGGGCACCTGCCAGCCGGCCCCCACCCATGTCCAACTCATGTTCCCCACCACCCCCACCCCCAGCACTGTGGGGCACCTGCCAGCAGGCCCCCCACCCATGTGGCAAAAGACGTGCACAGGCGTCAACGCTTCCGACCACACGAAGGCAGGCGGAGGCGTCCCCGCGCACAGCATAAAAGTGCGCGCAAACAACAAACGCGTATATACAGCTACGATGAATGCCCCATTTGTCGCTGCACTGATCGTGGGACACCGCAGGAGGAGGAGAATAGCCAGGGCACGCATTTTTGCACCACAGACAAGCCTTTTTGGGATGCCTGACGACCAGGTCTACGGCAGGTATAGGTTTCCACCCCATATCATCCTAGACCTGGTCAGGGAGTGGGAAGATGACCTCACATCCCCCACCCTTTGCTCCCAAGCATTGAGCCCCTTGGAGAAGCTGCACAATGTCCTGCACTTTTTGGCCAATGGGTCATTTCAGCGGACCACTGCCATAGTGGGGGGGGTCTCACAGGCCACGCAGTCACGCTGCCTACACCAGGTACTGGCAATCATGACAGCGCGCCCCTCAGTCCGCAGGCACATATACATGCCCAGAACACCCGCAGAAAGGCAGGCCGTTGTCCTGGATTTTTTCAGGGTGGCACACTTCCCCAAAGTGCTCGGTGCCATAGATTGCACCCATGTGGCCCTACGTCCACCTAGGGCCATTGAGCACATCTACCGAAACCGCAAGCACTGGCATTCCATCAATGTACAGGTGGTATGTGATGCAAAGGGAATCATCACCTCTGTCTATGCAAACTACCCTGGCTCCACCCATGACAGTTTCATATACAGAATGTCTGCCCTGAGCCGGGCCCTGGAAGCTGGGCAGCATGGCGACACATGGCTCCTAGGTCAGTACAAATGCCCTTGCACATGCATGCAAGTCACACAATGAAAAATATCCAAACCCTAATGATCTCAACTATTATCACCTCCCCAGGGGACAGTGCCTACCCTCTGAGCAACCACATGATGACGCCAATCCGGAACCCCACCACACCACCCCAGGTAAGATACAACGCCGCCCATATTGCAACCAGGGGTATAGTGGAGCGCACATTCGGAGTGCTCAAGTCACGTTTCCGCTCCCTTGACCTCTCTGGTGGGCAACTACTCTATGCACCACCAGTAGTGTGCAGGATCATTGTGGCAGCATGTGTCCTGCACAATGTTGCAACACGGCAGAGCGTCCCGGTGGACATGGTGGTGCCCCCACATCCCCAACCACAGGCACAGGCGCTGCCCATGGGAGGGGACAGGGCACGTGGCGAGGAAGCCCGGACCCAGCTTGTGGCCACATTTTTCACCTAAACTCCCACCCCTGCAGAGTGCACACAGGCCTGGCACATACCAGGTGACAATCGATGATGACAAAGAGACAGTCAACTGTCACAACCCTACCACCCTGAGATAGTTGCCATGGAAGTGCCACATCTTCTGCATCCCTAGCTACTTAAACACAAGCTATCCTGTGTGACCAAAAGGCACACATATGACATATGACATGATATGGGCCATACACAAGTATTTCAAGGCGCAATGAGGCAGGGAGGTGGGAACAAGGGAAGACAGACAACGGTACTACTAGGCCAGGTGTCATTGAGATCGTGCAAGTGCAGGGGTAGGGGGAAGGGAAAAGTGCAAGGGGAAGGGTGGGGGGGAGTCCAGTACAGGGGAAGTAGCCCAAAAAAATAATACATAGGTCGGCTGGTGGCAACTGCAAAGGTAAGTGCAGACAAGTGCTGGGAAGGGAGGGCTGTAGGGATAGAGAGACAGTACTGCAGTGCAGGGGTTGCCAGGGATGCAATGGAAGTGGAGAGTGGCTGGGCCAGGGACCGAGGTCGGTGAGAGTGGCCCAGTTGCAGCTCCTGTGCAGTTCCAGTGAAGAACTCTGCAAGGGAGAGGCAGAGAGTAAGCAGAAGCAAAGAGGAAGGTCTTGAGGTGCTTCCAGAACTGGAGATGGTTCCCCTCAAGTTCAAGTCAGGCAGGAAGTCTGTTCCAGGGAGAGGGCCCTGCTGCGGAGAGAAATCTACCCCCAGCTAGTTGCTCTGAGAAGCGGATGACCCGGACATGCAAGGTGTGCATCACACACACATGCAAAACAGGCCATGGCCATCACTGTCATGTCACTCAAACCCTCCCAAACATCAACATGACATGGCAAGCAATACCCATACACCAACACAGTAACGATAAGCTACACATTGTCATGTCCTAAATGTACAGTGGCATCGGACAATGATGCCTGACCCGGAATCAGATGAAATGACAGACCAACAAAATCTCCCACCCAAAATAAGTCATTTCCAAATGCATTACAACAGTCGTAGACGTAACATAACAATGAATGCCTGTCTACATGCACATTATGCATTGCAAAATCAACACTGCAGCTCATGTGTGCAGTGTCCTACTCCTGCATCACACTGCTCAGCGCACAGCACAGTGAACAGCCATTGTGTGTGATGCACACCCTGAGCATCACATCTAAGTGACAGACCACATCAAACATCAAATTAGGCATGTACTGGATCCATAATCGGTCACAGAACATGTGCTTCCGGGACACAGTGGGCACCAGAAGGCAAACAGTGTACACATGGATATGCAAGGGTGGGAGTACATGTAGTGCATCAGAGTACAAGTGTGTGGTTCTGCAAGGACATGCACTCCACATATGCATGTGCACTCAAGTGACCATCAGTGTTCCCTACACATCACATGTGAACATCCACCATGTGTACACCCCAGCATGTCAAACCACAACTATCCCCTCGCACCTGAAAGGAAAACACAACACATGAACAGGCATTGATCAGCAGAACACAACATGTACATAGGATGCCACCATTACTATGTCAGAGTTCCCATCACACTGCAGGGCAAGGCAACTATCAACAACAACCCCCCCTCCCTCACAAATGACCATGACCCACTGAACAACTGCACCTGGGTCATGGAGCCCCCAACCCTCAATTCCACCTGGCCACAGGATCACCTTTACCCTTCGTCACCATCTCCCACCTTGTGTGTAAAAAGATGCCTGAACCCTCAGAATCCACACTCATTTCCAAAATCACAAAATCCAAGGCATAAAAATGAACCCGAACACCCTCCAGTAGATGACTTGACATAGCAGTACCTCACAAAGGCCAAGTACTACCACAATGATGCAACAACCAAGGTAGCACAGCAAAACAATGTCACGACAGGATGTGAGACATGTGTGGTACATGACATAGGATGATGCACCATGAATGGATGTGTACTGTCACAGGTCCCCTGTACAGGCGCGGGAGTGTCACGAAACAACCACCCCCACCATGTCCCGGGTGCCTGCAAGGTCAAACTCACACAGGCCCCTGAGACCCTGGTGGGGAAGGAGGTTCAGGGATATGCAGTCGGGACAGGTGTTGACACACTGGATGACTGGAATGAGTGGCAGGAGAGGGGAGGAGGAATGACACATGAAACTAGGGAATGCACGAAAATGTACAACCTGCATGAACACATACACAATCCAAACAAACTTGGACATCATTGTCATGGCCTTCTGTAGTCCAGGCTCAGGAGTGGTACGAACCAACCACCCCCTCTAGGGTTTTGGCGCCTGCAAGTTCGGGGCTTACACAGGCATCCGCAACCCCAGTGGGGAAAGAGGGTCAGGGAACGTTGCTTGGATAGGTACGGGAAGCAGGAACACCGGGTAGAGGGTACAGGTTTCAAAATTGCATAGGATCACAGGTGATTAGGGAGAAAAAACATACCAAATTGAACCACACATACATCCATGCATCAGTACACTCCCCAGCAAGCCTATGCAGAGCAGTTCGAAAGAAAAACAACAAGACACTTAGCTCTGGTTTTGAGTGCTGGCCTCCTGCCTGCGCACTCTCAGGTCCGGTTACAGGAGCACTGCAATGCTGCAAAGAGAGCCACAGTCAACAACCTGTACGTGCCAATTACACAAAAACACAACACCAAACATGCCCCATAGCAACAAACTACTCTACAAACAGACAATCTGTGGTCGATGCTTCGTACCCATATATAACATCACCCCTGTGACGGGTCATACACAGTCAATGCAGTAAGTCAGCCGCTGGTGGGTGCGTGGCAAATGGAACACCAATGTGTCACAATTCACACAACATGCAATGTTCCCTGGGTAAGCAGACAGACCCATATAGCAAGCCATGACTACAGAGCAAGTTGCGTACCACCATGACCGAAACAAAGTTGGCAGTGCATTTATCATGAAGTACGTGGAAAAGACATGCACTGCACCCGAGTATGTCCCTTGCTGTATGTCCCTGTGAGCTGCCCCTTTCCATGTCTCGGAAGGCTACATGGTTGATACAAGTGCCTCAATGGACCTTGGTGTACCGGAGGGTATGTGCCACTGCCCCTGCATGTGTCCCAGACAACCCTACTATCAACAGCCATCAGTCCACAAACACATCTGAGCTGCATTGTGTGCTTCAACACCAATATTCGTCTAAGCTCACCCTCAATGCTGTGACTAAGCCTGCATGTGCAACTCGCCTGGTGCAAGCTTTGCTGTGTTGTGGCCCCCCTGTGATGCTCACCTTGCCTGGAGTTCCTTGGAACATGTCAGCAGTTCTAGGATGTGGGTCTGCAATCACTGTGCCTCTGCTTGTGCACACATGTGCATGTGGGCACCAACAAATGGGTCCAGAATTCCGTCGTCCAATGGGCCATGTCTGCTGGCAAAGGTGCTCTGGAGGCTCATCCCCCTGCAGAAAGGGCATGAAGCACATGATTAATGCTTCAAAGTCATCTGTGTGTGTCTCATCAGGGATCTCATTACTTGACCATGTCAGAGAGTCACATCACAAATCACACCATCAGTCCGTCTTTCACCTCCAAAGTGTGGAACACTATCTACAGCATGAATTGCAACAAGCACGTGTACAGGAAAGATATGAAACATACTACACAATGCATAGCAATCAATGTACACATTAATCATGACACACCCCATCTAGCAAAAGCTGAACAGTGGACAATGACACCTAAATCATCCCCACTAGGGGTGTCAACACAAGTCACACAGCACCAGACATGCCACAGATATGACAGTCCAAAGCCCTTGTGTAATATTCTGTAACACCGAACCATCCTTGCGAGCACATGGATAAGGGAGGCAGGAGTGGCATATGTGAGTCAAGGACCCCAAGCAGCAAACACATACACAAGACAACCATGAAGGGCCCAGCTGGAACAGACAGTGGATGCCTTCAAAAGCCACAAAGCACCGCACCGTCACATGAAAGCACAATAGACTAGCAATTTTAAACTAACTCAACTATTAACTAATTACACTAACAATGGAAAACCTACATTACCTATTTAAACTAACTATCAAACAGAAACTTAACTAACTAAACTAAAAGAAAAATCAAAAATGGCCACATACGACCCGGGAGGGAGGGGAGGCACCCAGGAGGGGGGAGGTACAGGGTGCTGCTCAACATCCACATGCGATGATGCTGAGCCAAAAAAGAAAATCCTCCATGGGCTCAACGCCTGCACAGCCCGACCTATGTGGGAGATAGATGGTCGTCCGAGTCTGGCTCATCCTGTCAAGGAGGATGTGGCACAGTAGCCTGGCCACACCTAGCCGCAGCTTGCCCCTCGTCGGCAGCAAGTCTGCCGGACGGGTGAGCCTGGTTCTGTGTGGCGATGTGACATAGGTCTGCATGCAGAACCTCACGTGATACACGTGTTTCCTCTTGCAAGGTAGCACGTGTAACACAGAGTTCCTCCTGCAAGGCCTGGCTGGACAACCGCTGCACCTCCCGGCAAGCCTGTAGCTCAGCCGAGATGGTATGCTCAAGCTGTGCAAACCTCTCCTCTGCCTGCTGCCTCTGGGACATCATAAGGACACCCAGAGTGGATATGAGGGAAGCATACTCCTCCCTCAGGGCATCCATGTGCGCCTCTGCGTGAGCATCAATTGCTTGACGCAGAGACGACATTTCAGCCTGGCGTGCCCTGTCTGAGGCCGCCATGCCCAGCCTGAGCGAGCGGGCCGTGGACCGTGCCGCCTGCTGCTGGAGAAGCACCTGCCTAGCAGGGGGGAGCACAGATCGGGCCACACGCTCCATGCTCTCAGCGATGTTCTCCATTGCTGCCCCCTGCCGTTCGGAATTGGCAGTCATGTCTTGCTTCCACTCAGTATACAGCGTTTGCGCGCGGCAACCGCGTTGCCGGGCTTGACCCCTGTGGGACCCAAGGACCGGGGGTCCTCGCTGTGTTGGCACCGCCTGCGGCTGCACGACTACATGCCCCCATCGACGTGATGTCCCAGGCACATCAGTGACTGGTGTGGAGGGTGACCCTGCGTCCCAATCCACCACGGGCGGAGGAACCAAGACTGTCTGATCCCTCAGTGCAGGTGTCGCAGACAGAGGAGTGTCCACATCAGAATCACTCACCCCTGACACATGGACTTGATGCTCATCCAACTCAACATGGACGTCAGAGTCGTCATCAAGGCTGGACTCATAGGCAGCCAGAGACAAGATGGACTGCAGCACTTGGGGGTTTTCGTGGCCTACCACCCCATGACCCCCACTAGTGCCAGGTTGATGTGGTGTTACCAACCCTGTGTCTGGCATGACAACACCATCCTCCGCCTCCATTGTGTCATCACCTGAAAAATAGAGAGAAAAAGGTCACTACACATGTCGGAAGCACACGACACACACACACACCGACAGCAGAGGCATCCGGCAGACATGTGACACACAACATATGACCTGGCATGCATGCTGGGTCTACTTTGAATAGCTTCTGTGATCAGACCTGTTGAAAGGTGGCAGTTTCCATGGAAGTGGGTCTATGCAGTGCAGAAAATGTGTACGCCACTCACTACCTACATGTACAAGCACTCCATGGTGTGTGCCAGGAAATGTGAAGGCAGTGCAATGTCAAATTCAGACATCACGTGCATTGTGCATTCAATGTGTACCATGTCTAGAAGCCAAGCACCCCTCCACCCGAGTACCAAAGCAGGGATGCCTAGCATGGTATCAAAAGGCTGACCATACACCTGTGTATTGACAGGCAGTGTTGACTGGCATCAACAGCTTAATGTGATTCAAATTACAACACTGCAAATGATGCTGGGACAGTGGGCAGGACACATGATGAAAACTCTGGAGGCCGCCCACGTGTGAAGAAGACACAACAAGAGTTGGACAGAGTCATTGGCCATTGAACAGGCTGAGGCCTGTGAGCCACACAGATTGTCAGAGCCTAAACATGTGTGCAAAGCAGGACTGAGCCACAGTTGACATGGGGAGGCCGATGAGATGGCAGGCAATGTATTTAACCAAGGACTCATATTACAGTGATCATCCAGTCAAGGACACATAGGGGCATGCGTGCAATGCACATGGAGCATGAATGGGCGCTCATGTCCCTGCGGGACATCTGACCCATGCACAGTACAAGTGGGATACCCTGCATCGAGTACTAAGGCTGTACCACACGGCATATGTCTGGCAGTTTCTACGCTGGAAGTTAGCATCTACACAGGACACATGAACAAGAAACTACACATTGGCAAGATTGAACTGGGGTGCAGAGTGGCGAGGAGGGGCAAGGGAGCATGCCCACATGGAGTTCCACATGCAGGCAGAGGAGACATGCATGACGGTAGCATTGCATTACTTACACATCAGAACCATGTACACGTCACATGTAGCAGCAATCATGCACAACACATCCCACAAGTGAAACACACACGTCCTCAACAAACACCCATCAACACTCACTGGACTGGGCATCAAAGTCCAGCATCTCTCCCACTCCTTCGACCAATTCAGGTGGTATGAACTCCACAACGAGAGCCTCATGCAGAGTGAGTTCTTCCTCCTCTGGTGCAGGCCCACCGCCAGTCACCAGAGTCAAGTTGTAATTTGAGGCACGCTTAGCCTTAGTGCTGCGCTTGATGTCATTCCAACGCTTTTTGCACTCCTGCGCCATGCGCAACTCATGGCCGAATGAACTGACATGTTCCGCAACATGCTTCCAGTGGGTGTCACGTTGGGCAGCCGTAGTCTGACTATTGGCACCCACTAGCATGTCACGGCTGTGGCCCTGCATGTAGTCCACGAGGAAGTCCAGTTCCTGCTTACAGAAAGGTTTCTTCCTCGACGTGCAGGAGGTTGTGGCTGTGTGTGGGGTCCCAGCCTGTGCTGCAGGTGCAACCTTCCTCCTCTTGGACTGTGGCGCAGACCCTGGCTGGCTAATGCCGCCCTGACCAGTATGGCCAGTGGGTTCGGTGGATTGAGCCATGGGAGTGGCAGGTGGAGGGATGACCAAAGGCCTGACTTGTGTCAGTGGCAGCTGGGTGCCCACTAATGGACCCTGTGCAGCAACATCAGCTGTGGCAGGGTCATTGACCGCAACGGTCCTGGTTGGCAGACTCACAACCGAGGTGCTGTTGGGTGCATCTGCCCCTGCACTTGCCAACACCCGGCTGTTCGGGGCAGCAGATGACATGACTGCCCCAGGGACATGTGTCTTGGTCTGAGCAGCCCGGCGTGCCCCTATGGTTTCCCCCCTGGCCTGTTGGAGATCTACCAAGGGCTCTTCAAGTGCCAACGCAGCCTGCGCTGGCAGACCCTGAGCCTGGGTGGCGGTGTCCACAGCTGCACCTGCAGCTACCACTACCCTTGGGCCCGTGGCAGTCGATGGAACGGACTGCCGGGTCATATGGGTGCCAGTGCCAGATGCAGGAGCTGCATCCCCCGGAACCACAGGGGGTGGTGGCATGGTTGCACCGACACATGGCACAACATTGTGCTCAAGTGGCGCACCCCTGTCTCTTCCCCCTCTGTGGCACGGCCACGTCCCCGACCACGCCCGCCACGAGGAAGACGCCCAGCTGAGGCGCCCCTCACCTTTGGTGGCCTCCCAACCATGGCACAGATGTAGTAGTGCTGGCACAGATGGAGTGGTGCCAATGGGAGGTGTACACCACAATTGAACTGGGAAATTGGGGTGAAGGGGGTGCAAAGCAAGATGTTAACAGCCCCCCTGCACCTGCAAGGCTGTATGTGACCCCGGTGATGTGGTGACGGGTCACGCAACGCTCAGGCACCCCAAAACTGCATTAAAACTGTGCACGCAACCCTGCAGCCTACGTGCGTGGATTCAACCTCCCGCAGTACGCGGTGGCACCAAGTAACACGAATAACGCGTACGCATGGGAAACGCAGGCTACTATGACATCGAAAATGGGTGCGATACACAGGGGCACCCGCAGTGGGAAAAAGAGCATGTGCGACTCACCGTCTGACTAGCCCGATGCAGAAAAACACGCGTAGCCAATACCCCCGCCAAAAGAAGAGATACGTCCTTAACAGCTGTGAAGTTGTGATAGCGCGCGAAACAACAGGAAGCAGCAACACACGTCGGTCTCCACGAAAGGCACGTACAGCGAACTGCTGGGCCCGCTCACCTTTAACCCGTGCTGAGGGAAACGCACGCGCGCGTCACGTTACTTACGCGCATGGGCCCTTTCCTCGTATTACACGCGGACGTGCAGTTTTCCACGAGCGCTTACGCGCATGGGCGCTTTCCTCGTATTGCACGCGGACGTGCAGTTTTCCACGCGCGCTTACGCGCATGGGCCCTTTCCTCATATTACACGCGGACGTGCAGTTTTTCACGCGCGCTGAAATGCCCATGCACGTCTGTACGCGTCACGTCACAGGGGCGCTTGCGCTTGAGGGGCCTTCTGTCCAATGAAAATGCGTATGCGTGCAGACGCGCTTACGCGCTAAGGGCCTTTCCTCGAATTACACGCTGACGTGCAGATTTTTCACGTGCCAAATCACTCCGTATCAAGCTGGCCACGCGTAAGCACACGGAAGACCACGCTCCTGCCCAGAAGGCCAAACTACTGCCCCCCAGAGCCCCGAGCACGCTCCCACCTGCCATCTGCTGCTGCCTGACTGCCTGCTGCCCACGTGCCCTGCCATTTGCTGCCTGCACATCAGCCAGGGGTGCTGTTGCTGTGACCACCCCTGCTGGAACCGAAGACTCCCGACTGGGATTCCATCGCTCCACAGCCCAGCCCCAGGACCCAGTTGCCCACCCACTCCTGCCTCTGGGGTTGTCATGTTGGGGCAAACACCATCTGAGACCACTGACAAACCCCGGCCAGAGAGGCAGAGGGGCACCAGCTTCAGCGCCACCGAAGTTGGTGTCCTGGTGGAGCAAGTCCTGGGGCAGTATGATGCCCTCTTCGGAAGTTCCCACGCCGACAAGGAAGGACGGACTCGGATCTGGACTGACATCGTGACTGCCATCAACGCGGAGGGGGTGGCTCTCCGCGACTTACAACATGTCAAGAAGTGCTGGGAGGACTTCAGGTCCAGGACCCTGAACAAGGCCCGGCACCTCTTGAAGGCAGCGGATGCCAAGGGGCGTCGGGGCCACTTGTCGGAAGAACAGATGAGGGTCCTGGAACACATATCCCCAGCGCTCCACGTCCAGGTCCTTGAGAGGCAGACCCGTCTGGAGTCAAGCGGTGAGTGTACATGCATCCTGATTGTGTGGTGATTATTCAGTAGTGTGCAGGTTGCACATTTGTTTGTATGGGGTCGAGTATGGGTGGGGGTACAGGGCCGTGGGGCTAACACATGCGAGGGCTGGTATGTGTGAGACATGGATGGTGCTTGTGTGTGTAGGCTTGCATGCCAAATGCAGTTGTGTGGGCACACATGTTTGGATGAATGTGTATGTAAGTAGACATGTCCGTGATGACACGCATGTATGTTGTTTTCGGCTGCATGTATCAGCACTGTGTACATGTGCATGTGTGTGTATTTGACAAGGGTGCAACAGTGATGCAACATGGATGCATGTGACAGCGGTATGTGGAAGCCTGATTGGCAGATGTGACATGGATGCCCGTCTGAACACTGCGACACTTGGCAGAGGTGTACACATGCATGCAAGTGTGGTGGTGTGTGTACATGTGTGGTGCACTTCCTGTGTTGCATGTGATGTCTGGCTCACCTTTGGCTGCTCATGCTGTTGTATGTGTATGGATGGTGCTGGCAGTTGCGATATGGCTGTGGTATGGCTCATGTGTGCGAGTTGAAATGACATGTGTGTTGGGGATTGTGATGACATGTCTGAGGTTTGCCAATGCCACTCATGTACAACTGTCATGTGTGTATGTGTCCATTGTACAGTGCCCTGATGCCTGTGTTTTGTTTCTCCCTGTCTGCAGCGTCAACTGATGAAGAGGGCGGAGAAGGTGCTGTGGAGCACAGCGGCGGGGATCCCACCGCCAGCCGGAGACGCAAGGCCCGGCTCCCCTCCCATGTTGTGATCTCGTCGGGGAGTGAGGAGTCCGGTGCCGCGTCCCAGGTCGCAGCTGCCGGGGGGTGGTCCAAGAGGCAGAGGTTGGAGTTGGACTCCTCGGCAGCAGAAGGGGCAGCTGGGACCCCACAGGGCCCAACAGGGGAAGATGGCACGGAGTCATCCAGGTTGGTGGGGGGTTTGGTGGAGGAGGAGGCCGTGCAGGCACCAGAGACGGGGTCTGGAGGTGGGGATCCCACTGGTGCTAGTGGTGCAGTGCAGGACCAGGGACAGGAGGCAGCACAGGCCGACGCGGAGGTGCCTGTGTGCAATCCTGTCCCTGATCCTGTCCCTGCATCATCTTGCACCCGCAGGGATGCCTACGTCCAGACCCGTTTTCAGGCAGGGGATGAGCTCACGTCAACTGGCCTTCCTCTGCCTGCGGACGTGGCTATCCGGGTCCGGGTTGAGCCTGTCCTGGCTGGTGTGGCATTGCGTCAACGGGCCATGCGAGGTGACCTGCAGTCTTTTCATGAGGAGACTGCACGTCATCTCGAATGGCTCGTTGACCACGTCAGCCTGCTGGGACAGGTCACCCAGGCCGGATTCCTCCGTCTGATGGGGCTTGCTACAACCCCCTCCTCAACTGGACCCCCTACGCACCAGTCGTCCTCCGTGCCATCTTCCCACCCATCAGTCACCTGGGTGCCCTGTGGAGCTGCCTCTGACGGTGCGGACAGGCTGGTGGAGGAGGCATCCCTGCCACAGTCAGGAGTCGGACGTCCAGCAGAGGTGGCCACATCTACGACTGCACCCCAGCCGGCGGAGGATGTGCAGGCAGCAGGAGGCATTTCACGGGCAGATGCACAGCAGCAGCAGCAACGTGGGTGCAGCCATGAAGGCTCGGGGCCTTCAACATTGGAGGGGCAGGCATCGGCCGGAGGGCAGGAGGACCCAGGACAGAGAGTGTCTTCCGTGTGGCAGCGGTTGGGCCACGCCATAGATGCGGAGCGGCAGCGGGCGGAAGAGGCACGGCTCACAATGGTCAGGGCGGAGAACTCCATGCGGAGGGCCCTGAGGCGGGCCGAGTGCCTCGAGGCAATCCGTCGGGGTTTGGAGGTGGACACGTCGACGGGCCTGCGGACCCTCTGGGCCATGGAGGAGGACCGCCTCCGGGACATTGAGGAGG
This sequence comes from Ambystoma mexicanum, assembly GCF_040938575.1. Lineage (NCBI taxonomy): Eukaryota > Metazoa > Chordata > Amphibia > Caudata > Ambystomatidae > Ambystoma > Ambystoma mexicanum. Next base: position 792,501,109 of record NC_090937.1, read on the forward strand.
AGTTCGATGATGCCCTGGCCCGGGACATCCACAATTGAGCCGTGAAACTAGCCCGCTGCCCTTGTACATAGTTATGTAGGTAGTGTTAGGTTTCATTTTTGTTTTGATTTTATTTGGACCTTTCGGACATTGGCCACATTTTTGTATATAGTTTATTTTATTAGTTAGTGTAGCTAGATAGGTTTCCTTTCTTTTGTTGGGATAATGGACCCTGGCTTGTTCCCATGTACATAGTTCACTGTTGGATTGTATTTATTTTTTCACATTTTAACCATGGAGCAATGGCTTTCTTTTTTATTTCCCATTGGATTTTGTTTTGTGGACATTGACTTTGGACAACATTACTTTGGAATTTTATTTTTGGTTTTGCTTTTTTTCACGGACATGCTTCTTTTAATTTTTGTACATTCACATTGCTGTTTCTTCATTTTTGATTCTATTTATGTTTCCTTTAATACATATTTTTTTTGGTGAACTTCAATGTGTGGTATCTCATTGGTTTCATGCATTTCATGATATGTGTTTTGAGATTCACTGTCACCCATTGGGTGTATGTGAGGGAAATGTGTTTGTTTCGGAACTTGCAATTGGTGTTCTGTGATGTAATTGCAAATTATGAGTGGGTGGATGCAATACTCGGGTGGGTGTTTTGCATTTGGAGGCTGACCATAGGGACCAGGGATCTAGATTGTGATGACATGTTGGCTGGGGAACATGAGTTGCACATGGGTGGGGGCCTGCTGGCAGGTGCCACACAGTGCTGGGGGGTGGGGGTGGTGGGGAACATGAGTTGGACATGGGTGGGGGCCTGCTGGCAGGTGCCCCACAGTGCTGGGGGTGGGGGTGCTGGGAGACATGGGTGGGGGCCTGGTGGTGGGTGCCCCTGCACTGCTGGGGGGTGGGGGTGCTGGGAGACATGGGTGGGTGCCTGATGGAGGCTGCCCCTGGTGGCTGGGGGGTGGGGGTGGTGAGAGACATGGGTGGGGGCCTGGTGGTGGGTGCCCCTGGTGGCTGGGGGGTGGGGGTGCTGGGAGACATGGGTGGGGGCCTGGTGGAGGCTGCCCCTGGTGGCTGGGGGATGGGGGTGCTGGGAGACATGGGTGGGGGCCTGGTGGAGGCTGCCCCTGCACTGCTGGGGGTGGGGGTGCTGGGAGACATGGGTGGGTGCCTGGTGGAGGCTGCCCCTGGTGACTGGGGGGTGGGGGTGGTGGGAGACATGGGTGGGGGCCTGGTGGAGGCTGCCCCTGGTGGCTGGGGGGTGGGGGTGCTGGGAGACATGGGTGGGGGCCTGGTGGTGGGTGCCCCTCGTGGCTGGGGGGTGGGGGTGCTGGGAGACATGGGTGGGGGCCTGGTGGAGGCTGCCCCTGGTGGCTGGGGGGTGGGGGTGGTGGGAGACATGGGTGGGTGCCTGGTGGAGGCTGCCCCTGGTGACTGGGGGGTGGGGGTGGTGGGAGACATGGGTGGGGGCCTGGTGGAGGCTGCCCCTGGTGGCTGGGGGGTGGGGGTGCTGGGAGACATGGGTGGGGGCCTGGTGGTCGGTCCCCCTGGTGGCTGGGGGGTGGGGGTGCTGGGAGACATGGGTGGGGCCTGGTGGAGGCTGCCCCTGGTGGCTGGGGGGTGGGGGTGCTGGGAGACATGGGTGGGGGCCTGGTGGTGGTTGCCCCTGGTGGCTGGGGGGTGGGGGTGCTGGGAGACATGGGTGGGGGCCTGGTGGTGGGTGCCCCTGCACTGCTGGGGGGTGGGGGTGGTGGGAGACATGGGTGGGGGCCTGGTGGAGGCTGCCCCTGGTGGCTGGGGGGTGGGGGTGCTGGGAGACATGGGTGGGGGCCTGGTGGTGGGTGCCCCTGGTGGCTGGGGGGTGGGGTGGTGGGAGACATGGGTGGGGGCCTGGTGGAGGCTGCCTGCCCTGGTGGCTGGGGGGTGGGGGTGGTGGGAGACATGGGTGGGGGCCTGGTGGAGGCTGCCCCTGGTGGCTGGGGGGTGGGGGTGCTGGGAGACATGGGTGGGGGCCTGGTGGTGGGTGCCCCTGGTGGCTGGGGGTGCTGGGAGACATGGGTGGGGGCTTGGTGGTGGGTGCCCCTGCACTGCTGTGGGGTGGGGGTGCTGGGAGACATGGGTGGGGGCCTGGTGGAGGCTGCCCCTGGTGGCTGGGGGGGTGGGGGTGCTGGGAGACATGGGTGGGGGCCTGGTGGTGGGTGCCCCTGGTGGATGGGGGGTGGGTGTGGTGGGAGACATGGGTGGGGGCCTGGTGGAGGCTGCCCCTGGTGGCTGGGGGGTGGAGGTGGTGGGAGACATGGGTGGGGGCCTGGTGGAGGCTGCCCCTGCACTGCTGGGGGGTGGGGGTGGTGGGAGACATGGGTGGGGGCCTGGTGGAGGCTGCCCCTGGTGGCTGGGGGGTGGGGGTGGTGGGAGACATGGGTGGGGGCCTGGTGGAGGCAGCCCCTGCACTGCTGGGGGGTGGGGGTGCTGGGAGACATGGGTGGGGGCCTGGTGGAGGCTGCCCCTGGTGGCTGGGGGATGGGGGTGCTGGGAGACATGGGTGGGGGCCTGGTGGACGCTGCCCCTGCACTCCTGGGGGTGGGGGTGCTGGGAGACATGGGTGGGTGCCTGGTGGAGGCTGCCCCTGGTGACTGGGGGGTGGGGGTGGTGGGAGACATGGGTGGGGGCCTGGTGGAGGCTGCCCCTGGTGGCTGGGGGGTGGGGGTGCTGGGAGACATGGGTGGGGGCCTGGTGGTGGGTGCCCCTGGTAGCTGGGGGGTGGGGGTGCTGGGAGACATGGGTGGGGGCCTGGTGGAGGCTGCCCCTGGTGGCTGGGGGGTGGTGGTGCTGGGAGACATGGGTGGGTGCCTGGTGGAGGCTGCCCCTGGTGACTGGGGGTTGGGGGTGGTGGGAGACATGGGTGGGGGCCTGGTGGAGGCTGCCCCTGGTGGCTGGGGGGTGCGGGTGCTGGGAGACATGGGTGGGGGCCTGGTGGTGGGTGCCCCTGGTGGCTGGGGGGTGGGGGTGCTGGGAGACATGGGTGGGGGCCTGGTGGAGGCTGCCCCTGGTGGCTGGGGGGTGGGGGTGCTGGGAGACATGGGTGGGGGCCTGGTGGTGGTTGCCCCTGGTGGCTGGGGGGTGGGGGTGCTGGGAGACATGGGTGGGGGCCTGGTGGTGGGTGCCCCTGCACTGCTGGGGGGTGGGGGTGGTGGGAGACATGGGTGGGGGCCTGGTGGAGGCTGCCCCTGGTGGCTGGGGGGTGGGGGTGCTGGGAGACATGGGTGGGGGCCTGGTGGTGGGTGCCCCTGGTGGCTGGGGGGTGGGGTGGTGGGAGACATGGGTGGGGGCCTGGTGGAGGCTGCCCCTGGTGGCGTGGCTGGGGGGGTGGGGGTGGTGGGAGACATGGGTGGGGGCCTGGTGGAGGCTGCCTCTGGTGACTGGGGGGTGGGGGTGGTGGAAGACATGGGTGGGGGCCTGGTGGAGGCTGCCCCTGCACTGCTGGGGGGTGGGGGTAGGGGAGACATGGGTGGGGGCCTGGTGGAGGCTGCCCCTGGTGGCTGGGGGTGGGGGTGGTGGGAGACATGGGTGGGGGCCTGGTGGAGGCTGCCCCTGGTGGCTGGGGGGTGGGGGTGGTGGGAGACATGGGTGGGGGCCTGGTGGAGGCTGCCCCTGCACTGCTGGGGGTGTGGGGGTGGTGGGAGACATGGGTGGGGGCCTGGTGGAGGCTGCCCCTGGTGGCTGGGGGGTGGGGGTGGTGGGAGACATGGGTGGGGGCCTGGTGGAGGGTGCCCCTGGTGGCTGGGGGTGCAGGGGGACATGCATTGGTGGGCAGTAGTGCAAGTTGACATGTGGGTTGGCTGGGGGTCATGGCCATGGTGGATGGTGTGCCTGCAGGACATGTGCAGGGTAGGCCCCTGTGGTGTGAGCCACCTGCAGGGGCCATGGTGGGTGTAGAGGGAACACCTGGGAGGACCCACACGTGCAATTCACGTGTGGTGCTCCCCGCGCACCCCTGTAATACACGTACCCTGATGGAATTGCGTGTGGAACTTCCCGCGCTCCCCTGAAATACACGTACCCTGCTGCAATCGCGTGTGGCACTTCCCGTGCACCGCTGAGATACGCGTACCGTGCTCGCACGGGCCCAATCGCGTCTGGAATTTCCCGCGCACCCCTGAAATACACGTACCCTGCTGAAATCGCGTGTGGCACTTCCCGCGCACCCCTGAGATATGCGTACCCTGCTCGCACGGGCCCAATCGAGTGTGGAAATTCCCGTGCACCCCTGAAATACATGTACCCTGCTGAGATTGCGTGTGAAACTTGCCCCGCACCCCGAACTACACGTAACCTGCTGAAATCGCGTGTGGAAATTCCTGCGCACCCCTGAAATACACGTACCCTGCTGCAATCGCGTGTGGCACTTCCCGCGCACCCCTGGGATACGCGTACCGTGCTCGCACGGGCCCAATCGCGTGTGGAATTTCCCGCGCACCCCTGAAATACACGTACCCTGCTGAAATCGCGTGTGGCACTTCCCGCGCACCCCTGAGATACGCGTACCCTGCTCGCACGGGCCCAATCGCTTGTGGAATTTCCTGCGCACCCCTGAAATACACGTACCCTGCTGAAATTGCGTGTGGCACTTCCCGCGCACCCCTGAGATACGCGTACCCTGTGGAAATCGCGTGTGGAACTTCCCGCGCACCCCTGAAATACGCATACACAGCTTGCACGGGGCCAATCGCGTGAGGTACTTCCCGCGCACCCCAGTGATACACGTAGCCCGCTTGCCGTGCTGGTACAGGGTTAGCGCAGCCCTTTGCGCTGGATTGGGTATATTGATGGCTTTTCCCTGCGCGAGAGGCGTTCTTGGGGGCGTAACTGGCGCTGCTGCAGGGTCGCTGCGCCACTGTGCGCCACGGCTGGTTTTGGTGGCTGGAATCCATGAATACGCTGTGCGCGGAAATGGATTTTAGCGCACGCGGCTGGCGCAGGGATTCGCACGTGCACACTGTGCGCCAGCCGCGTGCGCCACTTGTGCGCTGAATTCTATGAATTACCCCCATAATGTCAAACACTGGAAAAATGCCAACCATCCAGGTTTTTACGATTAGAAATGGGATTTAGTAAAATGGTTGACAGCCCAAAGAGACCTACATACATAGAGAATAACTAGAACAAGATCTGATCAATTCTACTCCTTTTTATTTATTTATTTATTTATTTTATTTATTTCTACCGCGCTGAAGCCCGCAGGCATCAGGGCGCCACATATACACACAGAATCTCATTAGACACAAGTCACAGGACAACATTAATCTACAGATTTTCAGGCAGACTTTGGAATAGATTAAGGGAGTTATCTTAACAAGTGGGTCTTGAGTTTCTTTCAGAGGGTATTGTATGAGGGCTCTAGTCTTATTTGGGAGGTTATTCCATAAGGTCGTAGCTTTGGTGTGAAAGGCTTTTCCTGAAACTGGTGCTTACGAGGTTGCCCAGAGCTTCAGACCTGAATTCCCTTCTCGGTACATAGGTAACCAGTTTCTTCTTGAGGCATACTGGGGCTTTTCCATGATTGCACATATGGCCTAATTTCAGGGCCTTGAACTGAATTCTATCTTCAATGGTAAGCCAGTGTTGATTTCTCCTATCTTCACTGATGTGTTCTGTTTTCCTTTTGCCTTTGATGATTCTCGCAGCCCTATTTTGTATTTCTTGACATTTTGCAATGGGCCTTGTGTTTGCTCCTAGTAGCAGGGCATTGCCGTAATCCAGCCTGGATAATATGGTGGCTCTTGCTACTGTAGCACAATTTTCCTTGCTTAGATAGGGGCATATTGTGTGTAAGAGTCTCAGGTAATATGAGCAGTTCTTAGTTGCATGACCTGGGACTCTGCGCTCAATGATGCTTCCATGTGCATCCCCAGAGTTTTGACTTTGTTCACAACTTTTATTTGGGACTCATTGATATTGAAATACTCGTATTGATGGCTCAGTCTTGCTCTAGCAGAGTTGGTCCCAAAAATCATTAATTCTCGCTTTTTAGCATTGAGACAAAGGCAGTTGTTGGTCATCCATATTTCAATTAACTTGCATAGTTTTTTTACATTGGCATTGTCTTGGGTGTAGTCACCGCTTAGTTCTATGACAAGTTTGGTGTCATTGGTGTTATTGGTGAAAAAAATGCTGATTTTCTCCAGGATCATACAAAGAAACCTGATATATAAGTTAAAAAGAAGCTGTGGCCGTCTGACTCCTTGCGGTACACCACAGATAATTTTTCTGCAGAAGTGAAGTTATCCCCCCAGTGGATCTTTGACTCTCTGTCGGAGAGAAAGGAGGATATCCAGTCAAATGCCTCTTTGGAACAGTTTGCTCCTCTCTCTAATGCAAGTCTAAATTGGCTGTGGTCAAGAAAGTCAAAGGCTGCGCTAAGATCTAATAGAATTAGGAGCCCTGTTTTTCTATTCTCCACTATGTTTGGCATGTGGGATTGGAGATCTAGCATTGTCGTCTCTGTACTGTGTGCCGACGGGAAACCTGACTGTTGGCTGTGAAGGATCTCATTGGTTTCGACGAATGCCTGAAGTTGGTTTGTGGCGATTTTGTATAAATTCACTCGATTACCCCTCCGATACGATGCCCCTGTAAAACACGTTACTCGCCCTTCTGATACGATGCCCATGTGAAACACGTTACTCGCCCCTCTGATACGATGCCCCTGTGAAACATGTTACATGATTTATGTATAAGATAGTAAGCATGAAACATTGTGAAATGTTAAACAATCAGCAGATTAACCTAATAATGTATTAACTGGGTACACTCAGGAAATTTGATCTGTACATTATTTCCTCAAACTTCTCACACTGTATCCAAGATTGTTTTTCTTACCGTTTAAACATTGCTAACTAATGTTTTTATTTTTGTTTTTATGTTTGTCTTGGGTCATGAAAATTTAAATAAAAACACTTACATCTATGCTGGAGTTTGTATTTGATTACATCTTTAACCAGTAGGCAGAACGTACAGAAAATATGTAATTCTTGATAATAATGTGTTGTATGTGTGATTTAACTTGGGGGGGGGGCAACTTGCCCTGTTCTGGAGGGGGGGCATGTTACCCACATCCTTTTCAAAGGGGGTAATGGAGCAATACATCTTTAAGGGCATTAGCTCGTCTCGCCTGTCATTGGTGTCTGTGGCACAGTCAGAACTTATCAAAATTGTAACCGAGTGAATTAGGTTTTGTTTCTGATTTTCCCAGCAGCGAGTAGGCTTTTTCGAACCAAATATTTCACCTCTTTTGTCTTCTGAGACATAAGATGTATAGGTCATGTTATTGGTGAAACAGTTTATTTTCTATTGCCTTCATCCAACAGATGCCAATTTCTTTGGCAAGGACTGTGCTACAAAAACAATCAGCCATGAGATTTTCATGTGCTCCTAATGGCCACGGGTTGAAGATTACATTTTTCTGATAGCAATGGCCATATGCCCCCGACCCCCTACTTTAAATCACAGTACCTTAAGCACACTGAGATAAACACAGGTCAGACATTTTGCGCCTGATTCACACAGCGTTTTCCTATGGGATTGCACCATTATAAAATGCTTCTGCAAGTCAGGCCCTTTGTGTCTTTAAATGCACTACAGTACTGATTGAAAAGTGCTTCATTGGCATCTATTCGACAAAATATGGACGATGATTTGTAACTAATGTGTTACTTGTCAGACGGCAGATGGAATAGGACACATGGCTGTGTTGGCTGCAGTCCCCAGGCCATCTTCAAGGTGAAATGGAACCTCCCCTAACCAAAACAAAAATTGCTTTATCAGTAAAATCGCAGTTTCTGTAAGTGCCTTGGAATATCATCATTCCTGATCACATTTACAGAGCTGATTTTCATATTAAAATAAACATTTTCAAAGGCAGTAGGTCTGGAAGTGGAAATGTAGAGGGTGTTATTTTTTTGTGAAGTCCCCACTGGACCAAACAATATTGTCACTTTTGTCTGCAAATCTAGACCAATTGACTTTATTAATGAATGTTATTGTTTTTATCGAGGAGAATCCATAGTCACCAACATGGCTGAAACCTTACTGCAGTTTCTATTAAGAACAATTAGGCACTGACAAATAAGGTTTTTTAGCTAAAAGAAAAAAACACACAATATAGTTTGTTCAGTTGGCTCCAATAATATTAAATAATTTTTTTATTGTGAATATGGTATTTGTTGGTGCTCAAGTGTTATTCGTAAGACTTGTGATGTACTTTTTGCCCAGATAAATCCCTTGTCACCAAATGTTTCAAATCAAATAGAATATAATCCTGCAACACTAACAAATATTAAAAAATATTTTTGTAGTATGTGGTTTTGTGCCAGTCCCGGCATCGTCTTTTGTTACTAAAAAAACATCCTTCATCATAATGAGAGATCTCTCCTGATTCCAAGGTTACTTCAAATATTTTTAAAACATGCTGCAAACATGTTACAACATTATGTGTTTTCTAAAAAAACGGTTTTGTCAGTGCTCAATGCAAATTTGTTTACAAACTGTGATACGTTTCATTTGTGCTATTTCTGTGTTCTTTGGTGACACACACCGGGGCCAGCAATATGTCTCAAAATGTATTTAATCTCCTAAAAGTAACAACTCAGACACATAATTGATCCTAGCTAAAGCAAAATGATGCAGCATTGTGTTTGTTGTAGGGCATTTGGCAGCTTTTTTCTACTGAAATAGGGTCTTCATCAACCTGACACCTAACTCACATTACAAGATGGTCACCAGATATTTATTGTGCTGTTAATGCACAACTGCAAGAGACATTAGGAAAGATGGCAAGGGGAATTTCAATTAATAAGAAACTAATATATGCCTCTCAGGACCACTTAAGGCAAGCCAACAGCACATCATAATTCAATAGCATATAGCTTGAACTTAGTTAAAGCAGCATGTGCAGAGCTATGGAAGGTATAAATCAGAGCCACGAGGAGGCCATTGACACCATGGTCCCTCTAGACACTGCAGAAACAGCTCTGGCAGAGATTCAAGCACTCTGCAGTAGATCTAAGAGTGCTGTTCTCTATTTGCAAGTTCAAATACGTGTGTGAAGCTATTTGAGAATATTGAGAAAGAAATGGGCAATACAGAAGGGCCCGGGGTTTGTAGCTAGGTAGCTATCTATAAAGTGCTAAACATCTCACCTCGGAGGAGGAATCATGGCACTAGGATCCTAATATCTTACAACACCCAGGAACAGCTGACATCACAGTTTTCTAGGTAACATAATGATTTTCAAATGGCTTTTAACCTCGAGATGGTCGCCGATGAAGTGCAGAAGTGATGGGAGCAAGGTTCAGAGTTTTGAAGTCTGAACTGAACTGGTTTTTGAATCTGGCAATCTAAGAATCTGGGAATAGCCAATAATCATGCTGATTTGAGTTGCCTGCCTGTAATATAATGTGAGAAAAGGTTACTAATAAAAGATGGTCCTTTGTTATTGAATGCCTTGTGTACCAGGCGCAAGACTTTATACTCAACCTATGCAGGTCTTGGTGGTCTGGTGAAATGCGGTCTCGACTGCTCAGACGGCACAGCAGACTTGCAGCAGCATTTTGAATTCACTGTAGCTAAGTTAAATCCTTATTAGGGGAACCAAGGTAGATGACAATACAATAGTTCAATCAAGCGCACAGTGTATTGAAATATAAAAATATATATCTTTTTTTAATTAAAATTCGTAAAACTTTAATATTTTTATATATTTTTATATTCTCATTGTGAGCACCACAAACTTTCACAACACCTCAGTCATGTAAGTATTTTCTGTATGCAAAACGATGGAACCGAAAAGATGTGCAAACAAAGGGTGAGTGCTGTGCCTAAACAACATCAACCTAAGGGCCCAGAAATGTCACCTAATTTACTACAATCTAAAATAGCCGTTAAAATATGTTTGCTTAATTAAAAATAAAATAAAACATGCGTTAACAAAAACATATATACAAACATATTTGCAATTGCTTGGCCCATAACAAACTCACATCCAATGTCTAAATGAACGTTTCAACACAAAAACATTATTTTCGGATCTTCACCAGGATGACTCTCCCACTTGTTTCCTCACAAACTAATTTGTGTTCTGTTCATAAATCTTTAATCTGCAATATGGGTTGCCCACTTACGTATCATAATGTTTTGATTGAATCTACATATGCAATTTCTTTACAATGTATGCTTTTTCTTTGCCGTATTGAAATGTTAGATCATTGTATTATGTCTGCAAAAGACACATTATTTCTTCTTACTTACAAATCTTTACACATTTTAAGATTGGTTATACCATATACCTTTCAGTTACTTGACACTCAAATTTCATGCTGTTATCCTTCTCATGATATGATATGACATGATTGGTTATTTATAACGCACTTAATACCCAGAGGTTTCTAAGCACAGACCCGGGTATCGAACCTGTGTTGCTCCTGTCATTTTGCTTCCAAGGCAAGAAAGTTGGTGCTGAGCTATCCTCCAGAGATGATTGGTGCATATTCATATTCCTGCATAAACGCTTCTTCTAATATGTGTTGAAATATGTTTATGTCAATGGGCTCTTTAAAAAAATATCCACATACATTTTAATATTAATAAAGGTACATGGGTATTTAAAAATATGTTTTCTATTTCATAATATAATACCCTTGACCCCACTATAAAGCAGAGCCAAATTGTAATACACTTCAACTATTTTGAAATCCATATATGGTGCTCAATGATATGATATGATATGGCATTTATAACGCGCCTATACTTAAGTGTTTCAAGGCGCAACGAGGCAAGGGAGGGGGAACAGAGGGAAGACAGAGACATCGATCTTACTAGGCCAGGTGTCATTCAGATTGCGCAAGGGAAGGGGGAAGGGAACAGTGCAGTACATGGGATCATGTAAAAAAAAAGAAAAAGGAATGAGTGAAGAGTGTGGCCAGCTGGTGGCAAGTGAAAGGGTAAGTTCAGACATCAGTGTCAAGTGCTGGTAGGAGACTGTAGGCATACAGAAAAACAGTCCCCAAGTGCAGGGGTTGCCTGGGAGGCAGTGCAGGTGTGCAACTGGCGGGGAGGGGACCTGGGCCCGAGATCAGAGGGTGGCCACGTAACCAGTGCAGTTTCAGTTTCAGCCAGGAGTTCAGCAGGGGAGAGGTGAAGAGAAAGCAGAAGCAAAGAGGAATGTTTTGAGGTGCTTCCGGAACCTGAGATGGTGCTCCTCAAGTTTCAGGGAGGCAGGGAGGCTGTTCCAGAGGAAGGCCCCAGCCGAAGAAAGAGATCTACCACCAAGTCGCTGAATGGAGAAGCGACTGACCCTGAGGGAGTTGGAGGCAGATAAGCGAAGAGCTCGAGAGGGAAGATATTTAGGAAGAGAGAGTAGAAAGTATTGAGGCTACAGGCCCCAGAAGGCCTTGTGGGCAATGAAGAGGATTCTTAACTTAATCCTCGAAGCCCTGGGAGCAAGTGCAGAATTTTCAGTCCTGCAGAGATACGATCCCTGGGCTTGAAGCCAAGGACAGGTTTCACAGTCCTGTTCTTAAAGAGTTGCAGGGGGCGGAGAGTAGAAGCAGGCAGATTAAGAAAGAGGCTGTTGCAGTAGTCCAGCTTAGAGCAAACCAGAGCTCTGGAGACAGTGGGCTTCTGGGGGAAGGAGACAATCCCTTCACAACACCTTATGTCGTATAATCATGAAAACATTTAAAATCTTGTTCCTCTACACATTTCTTAAAAGGAAATATTGAGCCTCAACATGTTTCAGTTCCTGGTGTTTAGAACCTTCTTCGGGGGAACTCTAGGTAGCATATATGATATGATATGATATGGCATTTGTAATGCGCCTATACACAAGTGTTTCAATCATGTGGTTGACAAATGGGGCATGCTCAGGAGTACTCTTCTTGTTTCAACTATGACTGTTACATTTATTTCCTCCAGATGATCATATTAAAATTAATGTTGCTAGAGAACGTGTATAACTAGGTACAACTAATCGTATTATTATCTAATGTCATGGACTTCTCCTTTATGTAGACCACCGATTAGGACATACAGTATAGGTTTCTGAGGGAACTAGCCTGAAGGGAAAATCCCCAAAATAAAGGGTCATGATCATGCCCTTCTGCATGTGAAGTATGTAATAGCTTAGCCTAGAAAGCTCTATATCCAGAGAATATTATTGCATATGTAGTCAAGGAAACTTATATGAAATTACTACTATTTGATTATGGTGTTGTAAAACCAGCGGAAGATTAAACTTCATAGCTTTACAATTGTGGACACTAGGAACACTTCTTTTCTGAAGCTTTCATGTTGGTATGCAAGTGGTAGCTGACAAACTAAACATTGTAAAAGTAAACAAAGGGAACCTGGGAAGGATCACGATTCTAGCTGCCATGACATAGCTATGACCTCCTGACATCCTAGAAGTTAATCAGTAGTAAGACAGTGTCCCTTCCCTCTAAGTCGCTCCTCACCCTTCAGAAATAATGTGTGCTCCTAGTGTTTGAGCCGAGGATTGGTGTGGGTGGGGATCACGCTATTTTGTAGACATTTGTATTTGTTGTTAAAATTGGAAAATAAAACTAAAAAGGTTATGCAGCATACAGTAACTTGCAATCAAATCAATGACAAAACAATATTATGTTCATCACATTCTGATTATGTCGTTGTGCCATTCATTCGTAAAATCTGTACAGTCTGGTGAATAGATAGGGAATAAGCAGAGCGGAGTTTATTGAAAGGTTTTCTAGTTTGTAAAAAAAAAGAGATGGACAGATGACTAGACTTTGCACAAGATAGACCTTTGGAAGAGAATCAAACCCACACTCCTTGATGTGTCCTTTCATTTATAAGTCAAGAATACAAAGGTTGAATGGCTTTTTACAAATGAAACTTTGAAAACAGAGTTGCCTCTATGTCCTACTCCCACTCGACTGATCTGTCATTTCTAACAGAGAAATACATGGAGGGCTAAACTTCACATAATACGCCACTTTGAAATGGTGTTTCTTCGTATTGCAATATTGTGCCATTCATTTGTATGCTAGAGATGCGCAGGTGACCAGACTTTTCAAGGAAGTCCTTTCAAGATATGCTTGGTTCTTCTTGAATGGCTTATGTGTACCTTTTTAAAAAAGTTACTGCATATCAGTTGCTTTCCTTCGCGATTGATCATGAGAAGGTTTTCCAAATGAAGTTTGACCACTCATCTACACACGCTACTTCAATGGGCTGTTTAACTCTATTGGGGCAAGATAAGTATATCATTAATTTTAAAGAGAAAACAATGAAACATTCGAGTTATCATTTGTAACAAACTCACTTATTGTTGGGTTCTAGTAACAATTTACCATAGTTTCCCAGTTAGCTGACTCACAATCAAATTCATGTAATTTTGCCGTTGGTGCAACTGACTATATTAATCTAATGCTATCCTGGGTAAAGACATCTAACATGCTAGCACTGTACCTGTTTAACATCGTACAGTATTACATTTTAACATTGTTATTTTGAATCCACAATACTGCCCACCCAACACATTCTAAGACTAGTATAATTATATAAACAAGCTCCAATCTTAATATTAATGGGAAAAGTTCTGAATCGTGGTTGAAAAACCACATTTCTCATGTGCAGTCTTAAACAGTTGCAATATGGTCAAATGTTACAGTTAGAACTGCATTGAAGAATACTTGCTGCCCATTGGACAGGAGTAAGAGACGCACACTTGACATAATTATGCAATAGAGGGATACTTTGTGCAGGTTTGTTGCGTCCTGTCCTGTAGATAGTGTTGACATGGGTTGTCTATTTTCATAATGTGTTTTTGTCTATGGATTTAAAGTAAGGTAAAGTGGCTTTGTACACAACACTTCTGCCATTTTGTTGACTTTGCTGAACATGAACCTGTAAGAAAAGAGGGGGGAGTGGGTTGTTAGTGGGAAAGGCAGATGTGAAACCTGGTCTGTTGATGGGTGCCACCCACAGGAACCCTAATCCTGAGTACAGATATGGTCCTATGGGGATGGCTGTGATGTTTGGGCATGTATGTAGCTGGATAGAAGAGCCCACGAGCCAATAAACTACATTACTGTGAGGTTAGCCTCTGAAATGATGGTGTATGATAGAGCTAGAAAAGAGTGTTTTGTCACAGTTCAATTAATGTGGTAACTGATAGGCATTCTGCTGCTATGTGCTGTGGATATATGTGTGTAGTGTAAGGTCAACAGAGAGTTTACAGGTGAGTTGCTTAGCCTGGGAGAAGATGGGACATATGAGGTGTACATGTGCAGGGGGAGCATACATGCATTGGTTTCCACCCTGGAGTGATATAGTCGAGTACCAAGAAGGAATGTAATCACTATGGTCTGGTACATGATTTCAGCAGTATTGGTTCAATTCCATTTAGCTAACATGGATTTCAAACTCTAAAAGTTCCCTGCATACAAGTTTCATGCGGTATGCATGCATAACCTGTTTGTACGATTTCATTCAGTCCAAACAAACCCTGACTCCATTTGCTAAGAGCTCTTTGCTGATATGTTGTGTGCGGTTTAACACTATGGGCCTCATTACACGGATGGCGGTAAGGGTTTACCGGTACCGGTATCTTACCGGTACCGGTAAATCCTTACCGCCTTACTACGAGGTCCCTTTGCGGGTTGGGGAATTTAACGCCTGCTTTTTGCAGGCGTTAAAAACCAACCCGCAAAGGGACCCAGGTAGCTAATTACGGTACCGCAATTTGCGGTACCGTAATTAGCGCCTTCCCCATTCCCATTATGCCCTATGGGGCAAAAATGGGAATGGGGAAGGGCAATGGTGGAAGGGGGAATTACCGCCCCACCAACCTTGGAATTGGGCGGTAATTTCCCTTTCCGCCAAGGCGGTGCCGGTATTTTACCGGCATGAACCATGGCGCTAATAGCGCCATGGTTCTCCGCCATCCGTGTAATGAGGCCCTATGTTTGTAATATATGAGAACCTCCAAGAATGGGTCGTTCAGGAGGGCCTACTATATGACCTACAGGCGGTATTCCAGCCCAAGAAAAGCACAATTGACCAGGTGTTCCGCCTGAATCTGATCACGCAAAAGTATACAGCCTTGAGGAACATGCACCTTTACGCAGTGTGTGTGGACCTCAGGACTACGTTCAACTGCATGTCAAGAGACAAGCTGTGGGCCATTATGGTCAGGAGGGGGATTCCTGGTGACCTCCTCCAGATCTTCATGCACCTATATTCAAACAACACAACAAGGGTACGCTATGGTCCGGGGTAGAATTGACCAAACCCTTCTCTGTAACAAGAGGGGTGTGCCAGGGGTGTGTCCTTGACCCCCTCTTTTTCCACTTATATATCAATGAAGTCATCCATCATGTCAGGTCAAGGAGAAGCGATCAACCTAAATTTGGGTTGGACGCTATTCAAATCCTTCTTTTTGCAGATGACTCTGTCATTTTATCCACATCTGTCAAAGGGCTGGAAGTTACCCTGGGTGCATTTTTGGAGAAGTTTACTGACCTACAAATGGAGGTCAACATCGAGAAAACAAAGGTGGTCTTCCTACCAAAATTCCGAAATCTTCCCAAAGTTAAACTGAGCATTAACGGTAGCCCCCTGGAACAAGTACGCAACTATGACTACCTGGGTGTAAGGTTGCATGACTGGGGAAGCTGGAACAACCAGTTGGTCAAATCAAGTGCAGCGCTAAACAAATACAACAGGTGATCTGGAGAAATCTAGAAGTCACACCCCCCTTAGCCCTTACACGAGATTCAGGATGAGTCAGCTAAATCTGGCAGCCCGCACTTCCAGATGGACTGCAGCAAGAAATGATACCTGCCGGATTTGCGGGCAAGCAAGGGAGACCATAAGCCACTTTCTGTTATTCTGTGATAGATATGCTGGTGTGAGGAATGGGTACCTGAAATCACTCTTTAACAACTATGGTGTTCAACGCACAAGGTATGCTTTAGTACCATTACGCCATTCCCAAAACATCAATATAGTGTACTGTGTGGCATGCTACCTATATCAGGCATGGCACATCAGATCAAGTGCAATGAACAGCACTTGTCCGTAACCCACAATGTAGGTTTTAATTACCCAGGCACTGACCATGTACAAAACCCATTCCCGGAGGCACAACAGTGCACTAAAAATATAGATATGTGAGACATGCTTGCACTTTATAATATCTGCACGCCCGTACTATTATGATAATTTGCACAAAAGTTCTGGTTCAAACAGTACCTGTGGTTGATTGATCCAAATGGTCACCCACAATGTTACTTTTGGCAATACTAAACAGAGATAAACAACCATTGTGCTAGGGATGAATTGTTTTTAATACACTTTTGTTGACAAGTGTTTTCAGATTTTATTTTTTAAAATTTCTGTCCCACTATGTTTTAAATGCACACATGCTATCTATATGGTCATTCATGACTTATTATTCTATGTATAATGCACTGTATGTGTATGTGGCTAATGACTACGTCGAATAAAGCCTTGTGTGATGACAATTGTCTCTTGCCTGCTGGAAGCTTCTCCCTAAGAATTCCCTAAGACTGGCTCTGATGCATAAGATTTTTAAGTGCCTGATGCTCACTTGTCAACTCTGCAGACATGAACATTTATAATTGTATTAAGTTACTTCTCAAATCAGCTATTGTTGTCCATGTCAACTTGCAACAGAACATTACGAGTTTGGCGATAAGTGGTAAAATTGACAGTAAGTCCATTAAGCCACTTTTACCACTCTGCTGAATTACATGCCACCGTAAATGGGCACTAATTCTGCTGGCGGAATTATTTCCACTGGAGTTACAGCCAGAAACACAAATGCTAATTCTGCCAAATTACAAGTGCAATTACCTCCGAAATACCACTAGAAATTGGCGGTAATTCCTCACAAAATGCAGGGCAGTTACCTGCGCCCCTAAGGTGGATGTAAAAGCGCCCATGTGATGGAAATCAAGCACAGGTGCCAATAATACTCTCCTAAAGTGTATTTAAGGCCCACACCCTCCCCAAACACAATTCCAAGCAACATGCCGTCACAAGTGAATTACGGCATCCACAATCTGCTGCTGTTTGTTGAGCTCTAGCGGTATGCAGGGGAACCACATAGAAGGATACAGGCTGCACAAAGAAAGAGAAGATGTGTGTTGCTGAGGCCACCCGTACCACCTGCATGTCCATCCCCCAGGGGTCTGACTGATGGCCAATTGGTCTCAATGTATTGCTTGGACAGGAACACCATAGGAGAGCAGCTGACCCTCATAGTGAAATATCTCCAGAGCGCCATACACATCAGAACAGCAATTCCACCTCTGCATAGCCTGGACTCTGTTCTCCACTTCAATTTCACATGTGCATTCCAAGCAATGCCTTGCCAAGTGTTGGACACACTCATGAAGCATGCCCATCGAAACATCTTGCTGCCCACCACCCAGGCCCAGGTGAATGCAGTAAAGGCAAGATTCTATTCCATCACCTTTTTCCTAATGTCATAGCAGCACTTGAGTGCACACATGTGGCATGTGTGCCCCACCAGGCAGTAGAGCCTGCATACAGGAATCGTAAACAGTTCCATTCCATGAAAGTAGAGATGACCTTCGAGGCAGATCTGACCATCAGCCACTACTGTGCACGATTCCCAGGTTCCACACGTGATTCCAAGCTTCTGACAAACAGTACCCTCCCTGCGTATATGCACACACACCGAGAACAGAAAACCTGGCTCTTAGGTAAGTATTGCATCTGATGATGCAGAACAGAGCCACACATGGAGAGAGGCATGATATGACATGTGAGGAATCTACATGTCCCATGAAACATATTCCATGTGGCACCCAGTAGCCCATGAACATAAAACCAACTAACACTGAGCAGAGACACCGGTGAACATACTGCATACTGCTGCATTTCCCCACACACAGCCACTACAACCCCTCCACCCCCTGCAGTACAAGGACTCAGCCTTACACAAATGTCAGCACACAAAGGCCACCAGGACAATCATTCATGGAATTAGCATGCAGAATCACAACTGTAATGCTAAACACTCTCTCCCTACATGCCTAAGTTTATTCAGGCTATACGCTGCTACCGTGGTTTTTGACAACTGTGAGGAACGCTGCTACACTGCAGAAGACAGCCTACAATGAGACACACATAAGGACCAGGACATGCATAGAATGTGCACTTGGGCTACTCAAGGAGCCTCCACCAGAGAAGTCGGGGACTAATGTACACTAATATATGAAAAGTGGGTAAGATTCATGTCACTTGTGCTATGCTGCACAACATGCGCATATGCCAGAATATACCCATGCCTCCAGATGAGGACATTTAATGCCCCGACTCAGATCGTGAAGAAGATGCAGGTGATGACAGGGCATCTCACAATAGACATGTGTAATTGAGGAAAGGATGTATTGTCTAGCAAGACATCATTGACAACTATTTCTGAAAGCACATGTGTCACTGTACATTTAACTTCAAATTCAACTCTTTTCACATGTATCACTCTAATAAAATGAGCACTGTATCAAATGGCTGCAGTTCAAAGTGATTTATTGTAGAACTGAGCACCTAATCCCCAACACCACCCCCCTCCAGACACCCTCATCCCCAACACCATCGTCTCCACACACCCTTCCCCTCTCCACACCCTCATCCCAACACCAACACTTTCCCCTCTCCACACCCTTGTCCCTATCACCATTCACCTCCCCATGCCCTCATCCCCAACACCATCCTCTTCCCCACACACTCATCACCAACACCACCACCCTCTACATACCCTCATGCACAACACCATTCCCCTCACCAAGCCCCTGTCTAGTCTGTCGTATGAAAGTGTCCACTAGCTCCTCCTTTTGTCCCCATTCTGTGTAGGTATGGTTGCACAAATTGAGCAGGGCTGGGAGCACCTTAGTGCCATGCTTGCCACTGATCCCTCAGAAGGGGTGGATGACACAGGCCTACCAGTTTCACTGCACCAGAGGTGTTGCATTGTAAGGGTGATGGACCTGGCTATTTTCTCATGTGAGGCTGACATTTGCTCAGCCAACTCCCTAACACTCTGACTGATTATGGTGTTTCTGGCACTGGATTCTACTGCACCCCGACACAGATGGTTCAGAGAAGTGGTCACCTGCCTGGAGGCACCCAGCACCTCATCATACATTGCCTGGGAGTGTCCCTGTTGCACTGGGGCTAACTGCTGCATTGCCTCAGGCCTCTACTCAATCAGGGTGAGCCTCTCACAGATGACATTTAGTGTGTGGTCCTGCACTGGCCAGGTAGATGGATGGGGTGCCTTCCCTCAATGCCCGATGCCCTTCCTGCTTGCCCCTCATCATCCCGACCTTGCAAATCCATGTCCTCAGGATGGCGATAATGGAGGGCATGGCGAGATGAGAAAGGGGTGGGCGAGGACTGCATTGGCAATATGCTGAGCAGAGGGGAAAATCAGAGAATATCTGCTTTGCTGGGGAAGCTGCAGAGGTTGAGGCAGTGGTGGCAGAGTCCAGTGGCACAGTGGCAGTAGGTAGAGTGGCCTGGTTCTGTGCCTGCATGTTGTATGTTGTTGGCACTTGGCTAGGTGGGTTGGTCCTCTGACTCCCCAGTAGTGGCGGGGGTGGCTCCGTGGTGGGAGGCACTGCAGCCTCCATCATGTCTGGAGTTTGTGGCATGATTGTTGCAGGGGTGCTAGTTCCCCCAGAGGTGGCAGAAGCAGTGCCCTTTGATAGGGGTGTTTGGGTGTCTTGTGGGCACTCTCCTTCCTGGGTGTGGGAAGTCCTGTGACCATTTTGCCACTTCCTGGGGTAGTTGTGCCGGACCTGCTACTGCCTTCCATGGGGTCCTGGGTGTCTTGTGTGCCTGTTAAGCGACAGGAAATAGTTCATCAATACCTTGATTGACTTTAGTAGGGTACGCTCTCATGTAGTGTTCTATGTACTGTGGTGTCACAAGGTGCTAGGGCCCTATGGGGGCCTACTAAATGTGGCAGACAGTATGATGGTTTACTGCCTTGATAGTTTTGTGTGTATATGGACAGACGGGAATGTGTGCCTTGCTCGGACTGTGGTGTCATGTGCTTCACTGTTGTACAAGGTCACATGTGCCCATGTAGGACAGGACCAATTTTGCTGCATATCCTGTTGTACTGTCAGCTGAGGGGTGTCTGCTAGCTATGGTGGTGTGATTGCGATATTAGGAAGGACACAATCTTCACAGAGGCCTTGTAGCTACTCGTCGGTTGCACTAGTAAGATTGAGACACACATCTAGTGGTGATGATTGATTGCCATACATTACGTGTGTAGCAGCAGTATGGCTGATGTGTCCGTACATGGGTGCATGGCATGCTGGCAAGGGTTGGTGGTGATGTGACATGTGATTGGGTGACTGTCCATGAATGATACTTGCTGTTCTGTGGTAGATGTGTCCTACATCATGGAACCTTCATTCTACATGGTGAGTATTTAAGGGGATCCACACCTTCCATGCCTCCTGGTGTACTGACCTCTGGTGTCACATTGATGGGTTGCGCATTGTCCGGGTTACTCTCCGCTAGCTGCATTGAAGTGTGTGTCTGTCAACATGCTATTGAAGTTGTGCAAATGGACAATCATTCATTCATGTACTCACCGGGGTCTTCCTGGCTGCTGGCTCTGACCTCTACCGAGCCCACACCCTCCTGGCATGCCATGTGGAGGATGCTGCTCACCGTCTCCTCCCATGGGGTCAGCTGCAGTGGGGCATCTTTTCCTGAAACAGTGGCTGCTGTCTGCCGATGGTGGTTGTCAATGAGGGGGAGCAGACTTTGCCTTTCAGGTCATTCCACCTCTTCTGCATGTTGTTGCTGTCCTTAGAACATGGCCTACAACCACCACCTTGTTGCTAATTTTCCCTCTGGAGTTCTTACATTGCTGGGTTATTTTTTAGTTTTGTGACCCATACTGCTCCTCTGCATGGGCCACCACCTACTCCACAAGCACACTGAGCTCCTGTTCAGTGAACTACTTGTGTTGCCATATTTCTGGTACCTTTCCCTTGCCTTTGCCGCCTGACATTTTTTTTGGGTGTTTTTTGGGGTTGGACTGCACTTCTTTAATGGTAAGGTTAAATGGATGGATTTCTAAAGATGACCATCGGCAAACTTCCAGTTCGCGTCATGACGACTTCAGGTCTGTTTGGTAATTCCATCAATTTATGGCAGTAAGAGTAATTCTGCCAAATATTGGAGGAATTACCGTTCATTTTCTGGTTTTCTGCAGTAATTCGGCCAGCAGAATTACTGTTACAGATGATGTGTGGTGCATGCCCCTGCCTATTCTTGATTCAGTATACATTCAGTATACATAAAATAAAATAAAAACAAATTCTGCCAGGATGCTCAGTTGTAACGGTAATTGCGCCACTGCCATTCTAACAGCCAAACTCATAATGAGTGCCTCAGTATGCAGTACAGGCAGCTTGTTAGGGGAGAGGCAGTGACATTTAATGTAGTACCTAGTATCAATGCCAGTTAATTCTGAAGGTTGATGTCATTATGCTATGTATGTGTGCATGAGCTGGGGTTTATATAATGAATTCCTAGCTTTGGCACAATTGAGCACTCTAGAACAAGAACAAGGGGTTTCAGTAATAGGTGGCACTTTCATGGATATACTAAGAAGGATAGACAATTAAGAGGACACTTAAAAGGATATGGAGCGAGGGGACAGAGGGTTATAGGAAGCAGATTCAAGTTAAGGATCTGCAGCTTTGCTCCCGTAGAAGTTATTTTCCAGGTCTAGGGTCTGCCTCATTGGTTACCTCATTTGCCTTAATCTGCTACAGGAAGGAAGCAAAGTGTGTTATTTTTTACTCCCCCAGAATACTCCAAAGAACTGCAACTGCATTGCTTTGGCAAAAAAAGCTAACGATGGGTATTCCATTGCACATTATCTTCCTAAAAGCAAAACTGCACGTAAATACCATCTAATATGTCAGAGTAAATCAGACAGGCGCAACCACCAATCCCATCCCAATTGGGGTAGGGATCAAGTAGGGCTGTAACTTGGTGGCCACACTTTTTAATTTGTACTTACGCGGCATTAATGCTATTTGGGCGCAACAAATCAGCTATCCTGCAAGATTAGCCCATCTTAAAATACACTGGCTTGCCTTCTACGATGATATTGTGATATTTGATCGTGAACCTTCCGGCTTGCAAACAAAACTGTCCTTGTTTGCTGAATACTGCTCATCACACAATTTACTATTCAATGCAGAATAATGTTATATATTTATGTTTAAGAATCTCAAGAGCCGTTCTTGTTCTTGGAAGTGGACCATCGGCACCACCTCCATCCCAAGGGCCTCCACAATTAGATATTTAGGCTATACAATATCTGATTCTATTACAATCACAATGTGGAAGAATGTTCTAAATGAAAAGTCCAAAATTCTTGCTACTCAAATGCGTATGGTATTTAACAAATATTGTACATTTTCTTTACTTCCTCTCTTTGGCCCTCATTAGGACCCTGGCGGTAAGGGGTTTGCGCCAGCGTTAGCTGCGCCGACCCCTTACCGCCAACTACGAGTTCCCATAGCGCCATGGTCATTTTTCCGCCCGCTTTTTGCGGGCGTAAAAATCCATGGCGCTATGGGACCTTGGTGTTAATTACGCCACCGTAATTTACGGTGGCGTAATTAACGCCTTCCTCACTCCCATTGAGCCCTATGGGGCCAAAATGGGAATGGGGAAGGGTAAATGGGTCAATGGGGACTTACCGCCCCGCCGACCTCGGAATGGGGCGGTAAGTCCGCCATCCGCCATGGCGTAAAGGGACTTTGCGCCATGGCGGAAAAGTCCGCCGACGGCGGAAAAAATCCGCCAGGGTCCTAATGAGGGCCTTTGAATTTTACACCCTCAAAGTTGAGTCTATTATACCTTACGCACTGGACATGTGTCTAGCGGACATTGATCAATTTCTTGATCAATTGCAAGGACGCCTATGGAAGGGGGTGCTGCGCTTGGCTAATTCTCTGCCCAATGTGGTACTAAGACAGGAGTTGGGCTTAACGTCTCTGTCTGCCCGCTATAATTGGCGGCAACTATCAAATCTGGGAAAGATGTTATTTCCTCCCAAAAACTCTTTATATGAAGCCTTGGGGTTAATGATAAATGCTGCCAATCCTCCATCTATTGGAACCTTCTATTAAAAAATGGTTGCATTATTGGCTGATCTATCTTTAACTCCTGCTGATCTAGAATTTCTGCAAGCGCACGTAAAGCTCCACTTATTTGCACATGACTGGTGCAAAACTCTAAATACTAAGTGGCTAAATTCTATACAGGTCATTTACCGCATAAACCATACTTAATGCAATTTCCTTGCCCCAAAGCAAGAGATTGATACTTGAGGTTTAAACTAAATCAATTGCTCACACTAGATAGAATAAAAAATTGGTCAATGTACACTGCAGTTTCTTTTGGTGATGGTTGCAGATTCTGTAAGGTTCCCAGTAAGCATGAGACCCTAAAGCATTTGACCATTGATTGTGCATACTTTGAACAGAACATAATGAAATATTTGTAACTGAGATAGTGGGAGCTTTGGTTGTTACAAGGGAATGGCTTTGGCTCTCATGCATGTGGGCTAACACCACTAAAGCCATTTTACAGCTTAGGAGGTTTTTGTGCATTCTAAATACTGAATTGGAAAAAAAAACAAAATAAGTTGCCTTCTTCCTAAATGCTGCTTGAAGTCGTTCCCCTAATCCTGTAGATATTTGTTATAGAGCTTTTGTGGTCTCATATACATTCCAGTGATACAAAGACTCACAGTAACTAAGACTTGTTATAGCAATCAGTTTAACAGCTCAAATCTCTGAATGTGAACTGGAGAAATCATGGTACATGCAGATACTATTCGTTGTGTGTGATTATGTTGTTGTTGAAATGTTAACAAGTAGCTTCCATTTAGTGTAAATATTTTATTTTAATGGAGCGAATGTTTTTTTTTTTTCTCATAGCGGTCTGTCTGCTGTTTTATATTTTTATTGTTTGAAAATTGTATGTAAAACCTGTATGTGAAACAAGAATTGTAAATGAAAGTTGTAAAAGTTTGTTAAACTAAAAACAACGTTTGAATAAAAAAAATAAAAAAAGATGTTATAATGGCCTTAGGGATAATAAACCATGCATAGACATTATCTTGAAAAAAAAATGTTTAGGATTGCTGTCTAGTTTTAGCTTTGATTTTCACTTGTTCTGGGGATCATATTTTTGCACATAATCATTTTCTGCTTCATCCAGAAAAATCAACCTCTGTGCACTTGACAGTCCTAAGAAGAATCCTCCCTTTCTGTCATTATTTCTGTTGTAGACTTTGCTGACAAATTCTGTCCATTGTCTTCTTGTGAGTAGGGGAATTTAATTTAAACCACTTTGCATCATCTTCAAAGCTGTATCTTGCAAGGCACCCCCGTTTCTGCAAACAAAATTGAAAGACGCTTTTCAATCCTAAATCTTAGCTTTGGTCTTCATGCTGCATTTCCAAAAGATTCCAAAAAGAAAATTGGAGGTTCAACCTTCTCCACATTAGCACTGCAGCTCTGAAGTTCACTACCCATGGACAACAGAGCAATCCTTGATTTTGCTGTTTTTAAAAAGCAATCTAAACTTTTCTATTCCTGTACCAATGGTGATGCATTTACTTTAGATGATTATTTTGTCTAGTAATACAATCCCTTGTGAATTCCCAACTCTTAGTGAACCATGGTCAATTTTATGATATGCACATCACGACATATACTTAGCATATGTTTTTCATATATCTTTGAACTACTAAGGCACTTCACAATAATGTTCTCGTTGATGAGTAATTCCATGGTGTGCATGTTCAGTTTTGCCCTCGGCTCCGTTCTCCAACCCCCACATTGTAATTACATTCTCACGTTAGCTTTCCCCATATAACCAAATACACAAATGTATTCCAGTGTCTCCTAAACACACGCTTTTCTGTATCATCATGAAATCACACTCATGTGTGTTTTTCTATCTAGCGAATAATGGTATTTTTAGAAACATTGTCCATGATGTCAATACCAATATGTGCCAGTGTCCACCTGCACCATCAGACTCCTTCATGTATAAAACAACACACTCATTTTAACTTTCTTATCTAGCCAGTAATGCACTCGTCACAAAACTCATGATGGTTATGCATCCTAAGTGCAGTATGATGTTAGAGATTTTTTCTAAATTCCTCCTGTGGCAGGACCATAGGAGACTCACTATTGGGTGAACAGGGGTCCAACTCTTAGGTTTGGCCTGAACTATATAAAATGTATGGTATCAATGGCCGAGCAGCCAGGCTTAGTCTAGGAGGGAGAAGGGCCATAGTTGAGTACAAAAATCTTTGAGCACACGTCTAGTCAAGGAAACAAATACACACGGTAGTTTTATAAAAATATGGTAATTTATTATATATACTATGCAATGTTATATTCAAAACAATTCAGGTAAATAAAAACACTTCACACAGATAGATTATTTACACTAGATATTTACTGTAGCAATACTCATGTCCAACAGTAGACCTTAAAATGATAATCAGGTAAGCACACACGTAGTTTCAGGATAGCAAATGATACATTAACCAACATCTACTGAATTAGCAACACTGGTATGTTAACAACTCTAGAAGAGTGTTATCTTCAGAGGTCTAACACTATCTGGGGAATGAGCTTATCAAAAGTCAGATGGGGACACTGTGGGACAAGTATCCCTTGGGCAGCTGAACAAAGGAAGGTAGACACTGTCAAAGTTGTCAAATGCACAGGTGAGGATTTTCATAGAAGGTAAGTAACAAATGTTGATTTAAACTGTTCAGGGGGGCTAAGTAGGCCACCTGAACGAGTTCAGGCACTAGGACAGATGTCCTTTGCCACGTTCGTCCACCCCAACGTGACACAAGAAGCTGAGGAGTGAACAGCGGGTGACAAGTGATGTAACAAATGGTCTCTTGAGGTTTCTACAGTGGAAGTCTGTTTTTTTATAACCATTATTCCTTGAGGATTTGCTTGCATAGTGTGTGCATCTGCAAAGCAATATAATCCCCATTACAGAGCAAAGCGCCACAGTAGTGACAAGTGGTGTTACAAGTGGTCTCTTGTGGTCCGTCATAGCGCAGGAGAGACCGGAGAATCAACGAGTTTCATAATTTTTCAATTGTTTCAGTTGTTGCTAAATTGGTGCTCGTCAATATCCACTAACATCCATTGTGCTTCCTCATTACCGAATGGCGTTAGTGAGAGTGTTTTATATTGTACTTTTGGTCAAACAAGTCTGGATTCCCCAATTGTATTGTGATAATCTCAATAATGACTAGTGCAGGAAAGCTGAGTTAAGGCTGGAGCTGATCCCCTGTGCAGTGCACTGTCACACAGAGAGTGTGAATTGCGATGGGAAAAGAAATTGTATAACTCCTTTGGAAAAAGAAAAAGAAAAAGAAAAGTGAGACTATTGTTTTGAGCTAGTGGAGTAGTGCCATTTGCTCTCCTTTCTGATAACTGGTCTAACAAAATATTTGCAAAAAAATTCCTTTTGAAAACCGACATCCTAATCCACTAGTCCACCCTCTGTTTATGTATCCCTTACATTGTATGACACCAAGGCTCGCAGCAGTCCTTCCTGATTTGGGTAGATGAATCGATAAAGATGAATGAACGTTTAGGTTTTGAGGACTCTCACCTTGCACAGACCCGTAGTTCAGCGGTAAGCACATTTATTTCCCAAGACCAGGGGGTTAGTCAGGGTGATTAAATATTGGATGTGCTGTCCATCCCTGTATTATCAAGAATAATGAATTTTATGGAGAAGGGGCAGGACATTTTACACTACGAGATACGAGAAGTGCAGGCAGTGCTGAAGGACTTGGTGGGAACATTTTGTAGAGGATTTTTTTATTTTATTTTTTTTATTTGAAATGTTATAGTTTTTGTTCAAAACTTTTCATTTATCCAAACAATCATACATTTCCAAAATGTACAATAAAAAGTTTCAACACAAGCTTTCTTTCATTGTCCGTACTCTCCATAATTCCTTATTTCATTTTCCTTACTACTTCAAGTTCTACTTTAAGTCCACCATTCCAGCTGTTTATGTGTTCTTCATGGCGATAATATGATTCCAAAATTGAATAATGACAGTAGTAAGACTCCTGTTGTTCCTGACAGTATGAGATTCCATCTGACCTGGCTATTGAGTTCGAGCCCAGTTGTTGATATCATTTCTCGAAACCAATTTCTCTTTTCAACTAACACAGGACAAATTATGATAATGTGATGGATATTCTCGAGCATCTGTTGTGTTCTCGCAGAATCGACCGAAGGCCTCCTCTTTAGGGATTTGCCTATTATTTGCCATCAGTTCCCGTGTGGGTAATTGGTTCAATCGTAGTCTAATAAATTGGTCCCTGATCAGCCTAACCGAAAATTGCTTCAAATATCCGGGTAGATCATTAAGTGCACGGCTATCCAACTCACAGATCAGATTAATCTGGTATTGTGATTTCTCTGTCAGAGTGCGTATCCAATCATTTCGCTGTACTCTTTGTTTAGCACATTGAGGGCGATTCACTAGCATCTCTGTTGTTATACTATTTGCTGACAACACGTCTTTCATGACGTTCTTCCATAGCGCTAAGGCCGTATTAGCCACTGTGTTATTTCTTTGTTGAAATAATTTGTATGCTGGGATTTCATCCTCATTAATCATCTTTCTGTACAAGTCGATTTTTTTCCACTCGACTATTGATCGGAACGATTGAGTCGCGATCTCGTGTCTGATTCTTTTGATCAGGAAGGAATACGATAACCCAAGAATTTTCCTCCAAAAAAGGCCTTCCAAGATGTCCCAAATTGATTGGTCGAGATTTATCATGGCCTCACTCCCATAACTAAGGATCGCAGTCACTTTTTGTCGATAGAATATGAGGATAGGTTTTAAAGAGTATTTTCCAAATTTTCTATGTAAAAGTAGCCCTTGTCTCGCCAATGAGGGCATTTTTGTTCTTAAATGATTTATCCAGGGTGCTTCTACTTCTGATTGATTCACATGACTCCCAGATATTTGATTGCTGTCACTGTGGTCAATTTTTTGTCATTCATGTAGAATCAAAATGGTTGTTGATTTCTTTTTTTGTGGTTTCTTTGCCGAGAGTGCCATGATTCTTGTTTTGGCGGTGTTTATCTCTAAGCCATTTTCCAACATGTATATTTCCAACTCCCGTAGACTTCTTTGTAGCCCTAACTCTGTTTTATCCAAAATGACAATATGCAGATAATATCATGATGAAGGGAAGAGCTAGTTTCTGGAAATCAGCAGGGTTTATGGAATGCAGAAAGCTCATTACAGTGAGGAAATTGTTCCTGTATTGCTCTAGGGAGAGCATTCCTAGTTAGAGTTGTTTTCCCATTGAATAGACAGTATGTAATTGCATTATTTAGGGAAATCCAATGGCTGAAATTACTCACTACGAAAGATTTAGCATAGGTGGAGTGTGTTGATAGTGGTAGAGTCAATGTAGTAAGACTGGGGTTTTCCTCAGAATTGGTAAAAATTGCTGTCAAACACAATGGCATTCAATAAACTGGGTTATGTAATAGCTGATGCAATTGATCCTGTAATATCAGCTGCTAGGATAGCGTTAACATCAAGTGATCAGATCTTAATGCTCAGGGACACTTTAGTAATTCAAGTCAAACAGTCAATGGACAAAGAAAAGGGGGTATTTGTGAGGGAAAGAGTTGTAACGTATGATTGGGCCTTTATCCTGAATTCTCTGCATGGGAAAGGAATTGATGCACAAAAAGAACATGCAAGTGATTTTGTAAAACCTGCTTCGTGGAACACTTGTGAATTTAAACATGTTTGAGCGAATAACGATGTTTGGCTATATTGTGATATAATTTGCCTTCAGGAGACCTGGATAATTGATATTCTTGGTCTGAATGGCTTTGACATTTGTTTTAAGCCTGCAAAAACGCGATGTAAAGGGCTAGCTTATTGAGGCTTGTTGTGTGCTGTGCGGGTAGTTTCCGACATTGCAATAGAACATCTGGATATGGGTATGAGTAATATCCTGGGAATAACATTGTAATGGTGGCACACATTAAACTTAAAAGAAAGAATGTGTATCATCATAAATGTATACTATTATCCCGCCACTATGGCCTTAAGAGATCTACTGGAACCCATATCAGAGCTGTCAGAGGTGTACCTTTTGGAAGTATACACAAGTGTAATTCTTGGTGCCGACTTGAACAGTGAATGTTGAGAAGCCACATGTTATACAATTGGAGGGGGGGAATGTATCCCAAGACTCACGAGAGAGAGGGAAAGTAATGAGAATGTTTTAGATGAATGGGAAATTTGTGTATTAAATGGTAATTTGTTGGGTGATATTCCACCCAACTATGCATGGTCAAATGCAGTTGCGAAATCCACTTTAGTGTCCCGTGTGAGCTGGTCTCATTATGTTGTAGGATAGAAGTCATTGACCATGGGGGGAGTGACCACTGTCAAATGATTCTAACTTTGTATTGGTATTGTGAAACAGCAATTAGGGATATGGTCCTTAGTATTGATGTTAGGCCAATAGATCAGGCAGTTATTTGGCACCCTCAAATGGTATCTAGGTTTAACTGAAAGGTTGAAGCCTATTATAATAGTGGGCGTATTGTAGGTGGGGATCCCGCAGACTTTGTTCCATATTTGCAGTATGTTCTGAGAGGTTGAAACTAGGAAAGGGGTTTGAATATAAGCTCTGGGAATACAGCATACACTAATACATTTGATATATTAGTTAAGGCGAAGGAAATGCTGCTTAGGAAACAGGTGAAGGAGGCCCAGAAGGAAGGTATGTCTGGTATTTCTAAGACTAAAAAGTTAAGACAAACATATACAAATTGGGTCAAAGGTTATAGGGATCTATTATAGCAGAAAGATTCAGAAGCAATGCTAAATTCAAAAGGGGCAAGTAATGGTGCAGCCTTTTGGACCCCGTTAAAATCAAAGTCTTTAAAATACTCTATCCAGGTTCAAATAATACATGGTGCAGCATGGAAATCGTATTTTACAAAGCTTTATTCTTAATAGTCTAAGAGGATATTGCATATTGACTAATAGGGAAGGGATTACCCATCGCATTGTTTTGTAAATTCTTCATCTTTTGTCTAAACAGGCTAAGGGCACAAAAAGACAGATTTACCTGGCATTTTTACATATAAACGTGATGAGAGCAACGTTATGGGAGACGATGAGGAAGCAGGAGTTTCCCAAGCCTTTCCTAAAAATGTTATCTCTATTACACACAGACACAAGAATGAAAGTAAGGCTGGATTTGCATGGAACATTCTCTCCTTGGATGCCAATTTAATGGGGCCTATGCAAGGGGTCCGTATGGGCCCCATTCTTGTTTAATACATATATTTCAGATCTGAATGAATGCTTGTTTGATGTAGGGGCAAATCCTCCAAGGTTGGGTTCCCTCCCAATTCACCTTCTCTATGCAGACGACATTGTGCTCTGCGATTATACGCCAATTGGTGCAAGAGATCGTTAACAGCAGTACATAAGTATTTCCAAAATAAAGGTTATGGTTTTGAATCCAACTGGCAATTTAAGACATCAAAATACTGGGTTTAGTTGGAGGATTGTAAATGCAAAACTAGAGTGTGTGCAAGGCTTCAGATATCTAGGAATTAAAATGATTGGCAAAGAAACACTGGAGTCCAGAAAGGTTCATTTAAATAGTGTGAGTGTTGTTGCTGCTGCACATCTTCGCGCTTTGGATAAAAAATGTGGTCTCTTCTCGTTGAATCCAGTAGTTAAACTATATAACCATAAGATGGTACCAAGAGTAATATATGGAGCAGAGACCCAGGATACTGAGGTAGAATGGAAATAATTTGAATCCAAACTATGGAAAAAAGTATCGACATTGCCTCCTGGAGTACCATTGGCTGCAATCCGAGATGAACTAGGGATTACATTATTAAAGGCTTGTATTAATTGGCAGCGAATGCAATTGTTGAGAAGCCTGCTTAGTCAGCTGGAGGGTAGACTGTAATTTAAATGAGTTATGGCATAACGGAGCATGCAAAATACTGTCATCATGGATATATGTGGGTTTCATATTTTGGGTTTGGTGGAATCCTCCATAGAGGAAACACATTTTATTTACTAGATTGGATAAATAACTGCATTTTATTGGGTTGCAAGTTATTTGAACATTTTAAATTGGATATTAAACCACTGAACGTTATTCAACCACATTTAATGAGACACCCTTCTTTGAAATGTATAAATTTGCTACTAAGGATACAATTGAATATGTTACCAACTTTAGATATGGTGGCAGCAAGAGGCGAAATTCCTAAATAACAAATGCTATGTCGTTTTTTTGGTGAACATGTTGAAACATCAAACCATTTATATGAGGAATACATTGTTTTAGCAGCAGCACAAACACTTGTATATAGTAATTTTATGATCAAATTGGGGATATCATCTTGGGAGCGGCTGTGGCTTTCTCTTGTATCTGCACCTATGGATGAATTATGTATAGTGGCAGGGCAGTTTGCAAATTAAATATTTGGGAAAGAAATATTTTAATAGATTGAAGTATTTTAATTGGTGGGTGTTTTAGAATTGTTATGAATTTTATGCAGCAATATTATTGGGATTGTAGATATACAATGTGTATGATTGTAAAGGTTTATTTTTTATTGTGTTTTTTCTTTGATTGTGTTTTGTAGAAATTGGACAGTGTGAAAAGTATTGCATGTGGATTGGGCTGGCACGAGCAGGTTACGCGTATTCTGAAGCGTGAGCGGGGAGTTTTACATGCAATTGGGCTGGCGCGTGTGGGGTACACGTATTCTGAGGGGTGCGCAAGGAGGTTCACATGCGATTGGGCTCCCGTGAGCGGGGTACACGTATTCCAGGGGTGCGCGAGGAGTTTCACATGCAATTGGGCTGGCGCGAGTGGGGTATTTGTATTCCGGGGGTGCGCGGGGAGTTTTACATGCGATTGGGCTGGCACAGAGTTTCACACGTGATTGGGCAGGCGCGAGCAGGGTACGCATATTCCGGGGGTGTGCGGGGAGGGTCAAATGCGATTGGGCAGGCGCAAGTGTGATATGCATATTCCGAGGGGTGCGTGGGGAGTTTTACACTGGATTGGCCGGTGCGAGCGGGGTAAGCATATTCCGAGGGGTGCGTGGGGAGTTTTACATGTGAATGGTGTTGGTGCGAGCGGGGTATGCATATTCTGAGGGGTGCGCAGGCAGTTTTACACGCGATTGGGCTGGTGCAAACGGGGTACGTCTATTCCAGGGTTGGACAGGGAGTTTCACATGCGATTGGGCTGGCGCGAGTGGGTTACATGTATTCTGTGGGTGCACGAGGAGTTTCATACGCAATTGGGCGGGCGCAAGCAGGGTACGTGTATTCCGGGGGTGCGTGAGGAATGCGTACCCCGCTCGCGCCAGCCAATCACAAAAAAAATTATGTGTGCGCTCGGATCACTCGCGAATGCATCTCGCAAGCAGACCACGCCACAACGGAGCCCCCATCACCCGTGAGCATGAAAGTAGGCATGACTCCAATCATGTTCACCCAGAGTGACGGCAACCTGCCAGCAGGCCCCGACTCATATGACCCCCACATCACCCCCGGTGATGGCAACCTGCCAGCACGTCCGGACTCATGTCCCCCACACACCACCCCCAGTGACGGCAACCTGCCAGCAGGCCCTGACTCATGTCCCCCCCACACCACTCCCAGTGACGGCAACCTGCCAGCAGGCCCGGACTCATGTCCCCCCAACACCACCCCCAGTGATGGCAACCTGCCAGCAGGCCCAGACTCATGTCCCCCCCCATATCAACCCCAGTGATGGCAACCTGCCAGCAGGCCCCGACTCATGTCCCCCCACACCAGCCACAGTGACGGCAACCTGCCAGGAGGCCCCGACGTATGCCCCCCACACCACCCCCAGTGACGGCAACCTGCCAGCAGGCCCTGACTCATGTCCCCCCACACTACCCCCAGTGACGGCAACCTGCCAGCAGGCCCAAGCTCATGTCCCCCCAAACCACCCCCAGTGATGACAACCTGTCACCAGGCCCAACTCATGTCCCCCCCATACCACCCCCAGTGACGGCAACTTGCCGGCAGTCCTGGACTCATGTCCCCCCCACAACAACCCCAGTGATGGCAACCTGCCAGCAGGCCCCGATGCATGCCCCCCACACCACCCCCAGTGACAGCAACCTGCCAGCAGGCCCCGACTCATGTCCCTCCACACCACCCCCAGTGACGGCAACCTGCCAGCAGGCCCAAGCTCATGCCCCCCCCACACCTGCCAGCAGGCCCTGACTCATGTCCCCCCACACCACCCCCAGTGACGGCAACCTGCCAGCAGGCCCAGGCTCATGTCCCCCCACACCACCCCCAGTGATGACAACCTGTCACCAGGCCCCGACTCATGTCCCCCCCACACCACCCCCAGTGACAGCAACCTACCAGCAGGCCCCGATGCATGCCCCCCACACCATCCCCAGTGACGGCAACCTGCCAGCAGGCCCCGACTCATGTCCCCCCACACCACCCCCAGTGACGGCAACCTGCCAGCAGGCCCAAGCTCATGCCCCCCCATTCCACCCCCAGTGATGACAACCTGTCACCAGGCCCCGACTCATGTCCCCCCACACCACCCCCAGTAACAGCAACCTGTCACCAGGCCCCGACTCATGTCCCCCCACACCACCCCCAGTAACAGCAACCTGCCAGCAGGTCCCGACTCATGTCCCCCCACACCACCCCCATTGACAGAAACCTGCCAGCAGGCCCCGACTCATGTCCCCCCCACAACAGCCCCAGTGACGGCAACCTGCCGGTATCAGGTAATATTATCCCCATATATATGGTCGCCGTAAATAATATTGCCGAAAAAAAAACAATAATTAATAAATAAAATTTGGGGGTTGCGGGGGTGTCCCCCGGATGTTCCATGCAATGATGTCGCCACAAAAAACGGCCTTTTTTCGGCGATATTTTTGTATGGCTAGATTTTTGTGGCAACATTATTACATGGAACCAACCTGCCAGCAGGCCCCGACTCATGTCCACACAACCAACAAATTGTCACAACATGCATGCATGTAGCAAATGTCGACCCAAATCCCACCCTAGGCTGTCACCCCCACAGTGCAACTCCAGACCCATCCATTGTCCCCACTTCCCAGTACAGGCGCCATGCACAGAAGCACATATGCATGCACTCAAAGACATGCCCAACATGGCCACACGGCAGCGACACATGACTGAGGCAATGACGACTGACACATGCACCAAACTAATGAGGGCAGACAACACAAATATGTGAACTGATGAAAATGTATTAAAAAACAGAAATCTCCCAAACGAAAAACAACCATGACAAGGAAAAATAAATGAATGTGAACTGAACTGAAAGGTAAATTTAAATAAAAAATGTGAATAAAACAAAATGAAAACCTCCCAGTGGTCCATGTCCAGAAAACAAAATTCAGAATCCAAAGGGTAAAAAAAAAAACATTCCATCATAGGTGTCAAAAACATAAAAGAATAAAGTCCACAGTTCCAGAACTACTTACAATGAAAGTTCTTAGGGTCCATGATCCCAAAACCAAATGAAACCTAATAAAAATCCTACAAAAATACAACTATGTACAAAAAGTGGAGCAATGTCCATCAACTCCAAAATAAAAATAAAACGAAAGGAATCCTAAGCCTAATTAACTATTTACAATGGCGGCCGGCTAGTCCTACGGCTCACCATTCTTACCAAGAGTCTTGGCCAGGGCATCATCGAACTCTGAGTCTATGTCCCAGAGGCAGGACTGGGCTATGTCCTCGAGTGCTCGCAGGGACGCTGCCATGCTCTCCTCCAACTCCCTGCAAGTCTCCTTGAGAAACTGTGCCCGGCTCAATGCCCGCCCCATGGAGTTCTCTGCCCTGACCATGGTGAGCCGTGCCCTCTCTGCCCGCCACCGCTCTGCATCCATTTGCTGGCCCATCTGCTGCCACACGGAAGGCACACATAGTCCAGGGTCCTCCTGCCCTTCGGCCGATGACTGCCCCCATGATGTTGTATGCCCCGAGTCCAGACGCCTCCTACGTCGAGCCTGGTGCTGCTGCCTTGATGTCATCTGCCTGTGCCACTACAACTGGTTCCGGGATGCTGATGACCCCCAGGGCTGTCGTGGATATGCCCTGCTGGAAGTTGCCTGCACATCCTCCATTGCCAGGGATCCTGTTGCTTGGGTGACCACCTCTGCGGAACCTCCAACTCCTGACTGTGGCAGGGATGGGATCTCCACCAGCCTGGCCGCAGTGGATGAGGCAGGTCCACAGGGTGCCTTGGTGACATCTGGGCCAGACAACGGCATGGAGGATGACTGGTGCATAGTGGGTGCAGAGGAGGAGAGGGTCGCAAGAGCGGCCAGCACATGGAGGAACCCTGCAACAATGAGCCGTCCTAGTCAGTTCAAGATGGCGCACAGCTGTTTGTGATGATGTGCGTTGTCCTTCCTGGAATCACGCACATCGCGAATAATGCGTGTGCGCATTGAGACACCGACTAGGACTGGCTCAACCCTGTCACGGATTGCCTCGTCCACAGGTACGGGAAGGTCAGTTGATGTGGACACATCCTCTACCTGCGGACAGGCCTGAAATGAGGCATCCCTGCTGGTGCAGAGAGATGCAGTTGCAGAATCAGGGACGGGATTGCGCACAAGCACCTCCGCGGCGACCTCTGCTGCCTCCTGCCCCTGTCCCTGACTGCACCACTTGTACCAGTGGAATTACACCCACCAGGCTCCATGTGTGGATCTAATGCAGCCTCCTCCTCACCCACCACCGACCTGAATGCCTCTGCACCGTCTTACGCATTGTCTTGCCCCTGTGGGATCACATCTGCCCCTTCCACTGCTGAGGAGCCCACTACCAACCTTGGCCTCTTGGGCCACCCCTCAGCAGCTGCAGCCGTATTGCGGACGAGGCACCAGTCCTCTCGCTCCCGGAAGATAGCATAACCTGGGAGTGGAGGCATCCCCGCCGCTCTGCTCCACAGCGCCGTCTCCGCCCTCTTCCTCACTCACCACTGTGGAAAGGGAGGCATTGAACACAAGCATCAGGTTACTGAACGTAAGTCTGGTACACACAAAGCCAATGCACATGAGTGACACTGTCGTCTGTCATAGCCATCATCATCTTCCACACCACACAGGTCCTTGCAAGCAACACAAATGCACATTCACCACTGCACAGTCATGCATCCGTCCTTGCATCCGTCCGTGTCCACCTTCCATCACAGTGCAATCATGGACAGCTAGGCCACAACAGTCAATGCACGCATCGAGATGTGCATGTGTCATGCATCCATGGCGTTTCCCAGTCACACACTCACCACTTAGTAACACACACATGTACACCATGCATGTCCATGAGGGTGACATCAGCATCCATGATTCACACAACAGACATGGCCAGGTACAGACACAGGCATGCAATCATGTGTGTGTGTCATCACATGCAGGTGCACATCATGCATAGCAACACACACACCATTGTCGTTGCACACGCTTGACCGGACTCACATGCTTAACTGTCATGTCCCTGCACACAGACATCCATACATGGGGCATGCCAGACATACGTCCAAGGTACACACACCTGAGACACCTCAACATGCACTACACTGGATATGAACACATGGACACTTACCACTCGACTAAGGATGGGTCTCCATCTCGGGGACCTGGTGGTGAAGCGCTGGGATAATGCACTCCAGGACCCTCATCTGGATGTTGGGCAGCGGTCCCGGCGCCCCACTTCTCCACGAGGATCAACGAGGCGCCAGGCCTTCCTGAGGGCCCTGGACCTGAAGTCCTCCCAGCGCTTCAGGACACGGTCGTAGTCACAGGATGCCACCCCCTCCGCATTGATGGCACCCACAATGTCTTTCCAGATCCTCCTCTGTCCATCCCTGTCGAGGCGCGTACTTGAGAAGAGGGCATCATAATTCCCCAGGACTCGCTCCGCAACTTGGTCCTGGGGATGGGCTGTGGAGCACTGGTACACCAGTCGGGAGTATTCTGGGTCAGCAGAGGTGGTCTCAGGTACAGGATCCCTGGCTATGGCATCCGTGCAGGCACCAAATAGAAGGGCACCATTGGCACCAGGCAAGCTGGCAAGAGCAGATGGCTCGTAGGAGGCTGCTTGGGGCTCTGGGGGGAAGGTAAATGGCCTCTGGGCAGGAGCGTGGTCTTCCGTGTGTTGTCGCATTGCCTGCTCAATGCAGAGTGATTTAGCACGTGAAAAAACAGCACGTCAGCGTGTAATTCAAGGAAAGGTCCCTAGCGCACAAGCGCGTAAGTGACGTGATGCGCGCAGGCTTTTACCCTCGGCACGGGTGCAGAGTGAAAAAACAGCACGTCCCCATGTGAATGCGTGTAATTCGAGGAAAGGGCCTAAGCGCGTAAGTGACGTCACGTGCGCGGGCATTTCCCTCAGCACGGGTTAAAGGTGAGCGCGGCCCAGCAGTTCGCTGTACATGCTTTTCATGGAGACAAACGCGTCTGTTGCTACTTCTTGTTTCACGCGCCATCACTTCACAGCAGATCGAGGACGCACCTCTTCTTTTGTCGCGGGTCTTGCCTACGCTTTTTTTTCTTTCCCACGCTAGTCAGACGGTAAGTCGCGCACGCTATTTTTTCCACTGTGGGTGCCCCTGTGTATCGTGTACCCATTTTCAAGGTCCTAGTAGCCTGTGTGTCCCACGCGTATGCATTTTTTGTGTCCCTGGGTGCCACCACGTACTGCGGGAGGTTAATTACACTCACGTGGGCTACTGGGGGTTGTGTGTACGTTTTTATTGCAGATTTGGGGTGCTTGA
The DNA here is from genome assembly GCF_040938575.1 of Ambystoma mexicanum. Classification (NCBI taxonomy): domain Eukaryota; kingdom Metazoa; phylum Chordata; class Amphibia; order Caudata; family Ambystomatidae; genus Ambystoma; species Ambystoma mexicanum. The sequence goes on from NC_090937.1 coordinate 792,539,162, forward strand.
GTGTTGCGTGCCTGTCATTTTCTCACAGGGGTCACATACAGCCTTGCAGGAGCACAGGGGTGCTGTTTACATCATGTGCCCCACCCCCTTCACGCCAATTGCCCAGGACAAGTGTCGTGTACACCTCCCATTGGCACGAGTACATCCGTGCCATGGTTGGGAGGTGACGAAAGGTGAGGGGCACCTCAGTTGGGTGTCCTCCACCTGGTGGGCGTGGTCAGGGATGTGGCCAGGGGACCAGGGAGTACAGGGAGTCCAGGGTGGCCAGGGTGGCTGCAGAGGGGGAAGTGGCAGGGGTGCGCCACTTCGGCAGGATGTTCTACCATGTGTTGGTGCAGTCATGCCACCACCCCCTGCGGCTCCGGGAGATGCAGCTCTTGCATCTGACACTGGCGCCCATGTGACCCGGAAGTCAGTTTCATCTACTGTCACGGGCCCAACGGTAATGGTAGCCACCACAGAGGCTCAAGGTCAGCCAGCGCATGATGCGTTGGCACCTGAGGACTCCCAGGCTGCATTCCCGGTGGTCAGGAGGCACAAGCAATGTGTGCGCAGGGATGCTCTGACCGTGGCACATGTCCCTGGGCCAGTGTTGTTAACTGCTGCCCCAAGAAGCCGGGTGATGGCAACTGCATGGGCAGATGCAGCCCACACCACACCGGCTGTGAGTCTGCCAGCCAGGACTGTGTCGGTCACAGACCTTGGCACAGCGGCTGTTCCTGTCAAGAGCACCCAGCAACCATTGACACAAGTCAGGGCTTCCGTCCCAGTTCCACCTGCCACTCCCTTGGTCCAGTCCACCAGCACCACTGCCCCTACTGAACAGGGTGGCATTTGCCAGCCAGTATCCGTACCACTGCCCAAGAGGAGGAAGGTTGCTCCTGCGCAAGAGGCTGGGACCCCAGACACTGCGCCAGCCTCCGGCACATCGAGGAAGAAGCCTTTCAACAAGCAGGAACTGGACTTCCTTGTGGGCTACGTGTTGGAACACAAATGCAATGTGCTAGTGGGCCCAAATTGCCATACTAAGCCTGCCCAGGGTTGGGCACACTGGAAGCATGTTGTGGATGGTGTTAGTGCATTCGGATATGAGGTGCGCACAGCTCAGGATTGCAAAAAGCGTTGGGATGACCTCCGACGCTGTGCTAATCTAAAGCGTGCCTCCAATTATGCCATGACTGGCAGTGGGCCACTACCTGATGAGGAAGAACTCACTCTGCACGAGGAGATTGCTGTGGGGTTCACCCCGGCACAATTGATCGAAGGAGTGGGAGAGATGCAGGATTATGATGCCCCGTCCGGTGAGTGTTGTTGCATGTTTGTCCAGCCCATGTGTTGTTTGCTTGTGTGATGTGATGTGCTTGACTGCCACTACATGCTATGTGTACATGGTTCTCATGTGCGAGTCATGCAATGCTTCACTAATGCGTGCCTGTTGTGATGCATGCTGCACATGTGAAGCAGACAGGGACTGTCCTCATCACCCTACTCACATGCTAGTCACCTGGCTGCCCCTCCAAACTATGTTCCAGCTCACTGACCTGTCTGCTTGTAGCCTTTGGTGTCTTTCAACTCAGCACTCGGACTATGTCATCGCATGACTGACGTGCATGTGTGTTAGCCTGCATGTGGGTACTCCACGCGGGCATGCTTCCTTGCCCCTCCGCCCCCCTGCACCTCAATTTCACCATGGCACTGGTGGGTAACATGTTGGACTACTGCAATGGCCTGTTCCACGCTCCTGTGTACATGCACACTTCCCCCTGAGAACCTGCCAGATACATACTGTGGGGTACATCCTTTGTCCTTGATGCATGGTGTCTCACTTGGACTGTGCAGATGGCAGATGCTCCCCGGGGACATGAGTGCCCATTCATGCTCCATGTGCATTCCATGCACGCCCCTATGAGTCCTTGGCAAGATGATCATTGTAGTACGTGTCCGGGATTACATACGTATCATGGCATTTGGTCATCCATTCCATGCTCACTATGGCTCAGTCCTGCATCACGCACATGTTTAGGGTGGCATTGTCTATATGGGGCACAGGCCTCCCCCTGTTTTAGGCCCTCTGACTCTGTTCAACTGGTGTAGTGTGTTTAGCCAACACTGCCAATACACAGTTCTCTGGTCAATCTTTCATTGCCATGCAATGCCACCCTGCATTTTCAATAAGGGGTGTGGGGGGTTAACTGTAGCCATGCAACCCAGTGCATGCATATTGCACATGACGGCTGAACCTGCCGTTACACTGCCGTCATGTTAAGTGATTGACATCAAAACTTACATGTTGATGTAGATTGTTGGTAACGTACACATGTACTGCACTGCACCCACCCACTTCTGAGCCATGTTACACCGTTCTACATGCCTACTCACTGCTGCAATGTCAAAGTGACCTGGCTTGTATGTTCCGATGTTCATCCCTTCACTGTTATGTAACGCACTAGCACAGGTGTATCCTGTGGCACATGTACTCTATATTGGAACACCCTAGTGGGTGTTTAGCAAAGTTGATTGATCAATCTGCAGCCTATACTAACTGGTATAGGCAGCAGATTGATTATAGGCCACCAATTGGGTTGTAATTACTGTGGAGCTGCCTGCATGTGTGTATGTGTACACTTTCACTACATCAAAGCAAGCAGCGTTGAAGCTGCTTGCTTTGCTGTATAGGATGCTGTTCATATACACCATACGGGTGTTTATGAACACGGGTGTATTTGAACACTTTCACATACACATATGCAAGCAGCTTCAACGTTGTGTTGTGCAACGATGCAGCTACTTACTTAGGTGTGTGCGAAAGTGTTTATTTACACATGTGTTCTCATTAGCGTTTTTGTTCAATAACTAATATGTAATTATTTTACGTAAATGCTGCTGAGATTTCAGCATTGCGCCCCTTATGTAAAACCAGCATAATCCTGAAGGTGCACTGTCGTGCACTACAAGTGTGCCCAGGCCCACTTTGTAATATGGGTGGAACCTGGGCGTGGTGATTTGACACACTGATTCATGTTTTTTGGCACATTAAATGCACAAAGTGCTGAATCAGGCCCTGAGGGGTGTTCTAGAAGCTTCATGGACCGGCAGCTCGGACCGTACTGGGCGTTATGGTCCCTCATACCTCACTGAAGGCCCTCACTTTGCTCGAGAAATTCACTATGTCTTCAGGGCCCATGATGCCTGGTACGGGCCGAGCTGCAGATCGATGAAGCTATATTGGTGATGATGATTTAGTGATGCATGTCTACATGCATGTTACGTGTGTCATGGTGTGTTCTGATTCACTTGCAGCTGTGGCCATTTGGCTGTTCAAACATGCTTATACCACATGCTCTCTTTGTTGCCATCTGTCATTTCTGCCTGTGATATGTGCCTGCCAGAGGTGCTGTGTGATGCAGGTGATATACTACATTCAGTACATGTGTAGGCTTTGCAATTTACACGCATCCATTTCTGCTTTCGGGTTGCCGTTGCATATCAATGCCACTGGATGCATGTCGGAATTTGAGTTGTTTGTGACATGTCTGCTTCATGTGTTGGCTGTCGATGTAGTCATGTGTATGTGTGTGTGGGTTATGTGCTGCTGACATGTGTACTCATGTTTGCTTTGTTCACGTTACAGGTGATGACGCAATGGAGACAGAGGATGGTGATGTCATTCCAGACACGGGGTTGCTTTTACATAAGCAACCCGGCACAAGTGGGGGTCATGGTGTGGTAGACCACGAGAACCCATTTGTGCTCCAGACCATCGTGTCCAGGGCTGGCGATCAGTCCAGCTCTGATGAACACTCGGAGCACAATGTTGAGTTGGATGCGCATCATGATGATTTGTCGCCGGTGAGTGATCCTGATGTGGATGATCTTCTGTCCGCAACACCTGCAATGAGGGGCCAGACAGTGTTGGAATGTCCGCCTGTGGTGGTTCTGGCCACACGGTCACACTTCACAGCAGTTGCTGATGTGCATGGGGCATCATGTAAACAGAGGGATGTAGTCCTGCAGCCACGGGCGGTGCCAATCCAGCAAGGACCACAGCTCCTTGGGTCCCACAGGTGTAATGTCCGGCAACACGGTGGCTGTGCGCCACCGGGGAATACTGAGTGGGAGCAATCCACAGCAACAGGGGGCAGCTATTGATAAGATCTCTCAAGGCATGGAACGTGTGGCTCAATCCATGCTCCCCCCGAAAGGCAGGTGGAGCTCCAGCAGTAGGCAGTGCAGTCCATATGGCACTCACTCAGGCTGGGCATGGCAGCCTCAAACAGGGCACGCCGGGCTGAAATAGTGTCTCTGCGCGAAGCACTTGCTGCTCAGGCAGAGGCACAGAGGGAGGCCCTGAGGGAAGAACACCAATCCCTCGGATCTACTCTGGGTGTGCTCACATGACCCAGAGGCAGCAGTCAGAAGTGAGGTTGGAGCAGTTTGAGAAGACCATCTCGGCTGAGCTACGTGCATGCCGGGAGGTGCTCCAGATGTCATGTGAGGCCATGCAGGCAGAACTCCTTGTTACAGGTGCTACCTTGCAAGAGGAAGCACGCATATCATGTGAGGTGCTGCATGCTGACCTATGTGCCATTGCCATACAGGACCAGGTTTACCAGACCGGTATGCTTTCTGCCCTGGAGGGGCAGGCCACGGATAGGCGTGGTCAGGCAACTGTGCCATGTCCACCTTCTGATTTTCACCCAGAGGGTGAGTAGGACGATGACTTATCTTCCACACAGGTCGGGCCGTGCAGGCTTTGAGCCCATGGAATTTTTTTGTTGTTGATCTCAACATCATCGCATGTGGGTGTTGAGGTTCACCCTGTATCCCCCCTCTCCTGGGTGCCCCCCGCCCGGGTTGTATGTGGCCATTTTTAAAAAAATAATAATATTGTTTGTCTATTGTGCATTCATGTGACGGTGTGGTGCTTTGTGGCTTTTGAAAGCATCCACTGTGTGTTCCAGCTGGGCCCATACAAGCTTGTCTCGTGTATGTGTTTGTGGCTTGGGGTCCTGACACATATGCCACTCCTGCTTCCCCTTTCCATGGGCTTGCAAGGATTGTTTGGTGTGACAGCAAATTACACAGGGGCATTGGACTTTCATCATATCTGTGGCCAGTCTGCTGTACTATTGTGTATACACCCCTAGTGGGGATTATGGCTTGTCTGCAATCAATTTTGGTGAGTAAATTTTTGAACTGTGCTTTTATTGAAGTTGATTGGGATGTTTTTTTTTTTATTTCTTGCCTGTATACGTGCTTGATGCACTTCATCACTTCATGCTGTAGATGGTAGCCTGCATCCTTTAGCTGTCATAGCTACACTGACGGTGGGAGGGGGCAAGTTGGTACGTGTTAGGTTCAGCCCCTGGGAATTGTGGTAAAGGTGGAAGCATTAGGAATGTGACCCAAGAACCACAACTTACGGTCCAGTCCTCACCTGAGATGTCCACCTAGACTACTTCTCTGCTCTGTTCCGTTTGGACAGCACGTTGTATCTGTCTTCCCTCTTGGACTTTGCAGTTGTCCTACTGGACTACAGCTCTTTTACCTGTTTTTCACACTCTGGTGCCTTTGGTCCCTGTTTTTCTTTCTGCTACTGTCCTTGTTGCAAATCTGTCTGTCCGTCTCTCGGGCAGTTATTTCCACAAACTGGTACGCTGCCTCTGTTAGCCTCGGTACACTTCTGTACCACAGCATCTCTCTCTCTGGCTCTCTCTCTCGCTCCTCCTATCTTTCATCTATTACATCCATACCTTTATGTTGACTTTGGCCTTTTACCTAAGCTATTCAACTGTTCTGGCTATTAATTTGCTGTCAGCTGTTTCCGGCAATCTTGCATTCACTCTGCCTTTCCAGACTTGTGCTGTCTCTGCCTTTCTCCATTCACACAATCAAGGATTGATTGGGTTTCAGTTCAACCATCCAGTTGTGCCAGCCTCCTTGGTTATTTTCTACTCAAGTTCCAGCTCTACCCATCAGTTGCAGCATCCTCATTGATTATTGTCTACTCAAGTTCCTACCCATCCTGCTGAACCATATACAACTGTGCAACCTTGGAAGTTATTCTATCATTCAGCTTTGACATGTACTTGGCCATATTCTACAAATTCAAGTCATCTACTGGAGACTCTTCCAGTGTTTTCTGGCGCGTTGGGTCTTTTTCCCTGGTGTGGGGGTTTGGCTCCTTGGAGTTCTCTGCAATTTAGTATTTTTACCAGTCAAGGTGGCCTCTGTGGGAGCTAGACCCTATTTACACGAAAGGAAGAACAAAAAAACCAAGGGGAAGGGGGATCCTGAAGCCAGGTAGACTAGAAGAAAGAAGCCGACGGACCCCAGAGTCAGTTCTTCTGATGGTCAAGGTGATGAGGAAATGAGGGAGGGGCTTTTGTTGTCGGACAGTACGCTTGGGCTACAGTGATTGGTCACTGTCTGACATTGTCAATGTTGGGTACTATGTACATGATGTGTTCTGCTGGTCAATGGATGTTCCTGTGTTGGGTTTACTTTTCAGGTGTCAGGGGATTGGTGTGATTTGACACACTGGCTGTCCACATGGGCAATGTTCACATTTGATGTGTGCAGGACACTGAGGGTCAGTTCATTTCACATGCATGTATTGATTGCATGTCCCTACTGACACACACACTTACACAGTGCACCACCACACATACAACCACCTATCCATGTCCACACATGCACACAGATTGCCTTCTCTGCCATGCTGTGTCCCTGCAGCGCATGATCACTTACAATTTACGGATCGTGTACATGCATAACTGGGTAATTTTAGTTGCTTGTCCTTTTTTACATGATGCTCACGGTGTATCCCCAACACAATGGCCGCTCACTGTGCTGTGTGCTGAGCGGTATGTTGCATGGGGGACACACAGCACACGGTTTTGGGATTTGCGGATTTGGATTGCCCAATGTGCATGCCAACAGGCATTCTGTCTTTTGTTGATGATACCGCTGGTGGCATGCATTTGTGTATGACTTTGTATGTGTGGGAGGTTGTTGGTCAGTCATTTCATCTGATTCCATGTCAGGTGTGATTGTCTCAGGCCTGTTTGCATTTATCATGTGGCACTTTGTAACTAATTTGTCATGTGTTGTGCATTTGGTTTGCTCTTTTGCTGTTGCATGCCGTGGCATGGTGTGGCCGACAAGGGTTATGGGGGTTGTGAGGGTTTGGGTGACATACCAGTGATTTTCATGGCCTGTTTTGCAGGGGGGTGATGGGATATGCACCTTGCATGTGTTCTTTTGGTCACACTGGATTCTGTGGAAACATTCTCAGGGTGGTAAGGTTGTGACAGTTTACTGTCTCTTTGTCATCATCGATTGTCACCTGGTATGTGCACTCTGCAGGGGTGGGAGTTTAGGTGAAAAATGTGGCCACAAGCTGGGTCCGGGCTGCCTTGCCACATGCTCTTTCCCCTCCCATGAGCAGTGCCCGTGCCTGTGGTTGGGGATTGCCACAATGATCCTGCACACTACTGTGGGGTGTATATAGTAGCTGCCCGCTAGAGCGGTCAAGGGAGCAGAAGCGTGACTTGAGCACTCTGAATGTGCGCTCCACTATGGCCCTTGTTGCAATATGGCATGCGTTGTATCTTACCTGGGGTGGTGTGGTGGGGTTCCGTGTTGGTGTCATCATGTGGGTGCTCAGAGGGTAGGCACTGTCCCCTGGGGAGGTGATGATGGTTGTCATTAGTTGGGTTTGTGTATTTGTCTGTGTGTGACATGCATGCATGTGCACAGACATTTCTACTCACCAATGAGCCATGTGTTGCCATGCTTCCCAGCTTCAAGGTCCCGGCTCAGGGTGAACATTCTGTATATGAAACTGCCATGGGTACACCCAGGATAGTTTGCATAGACAGAGGTGATGATTCCATGGGCATCACATACAACCTGTACGTTGATGGAATGCCAGTCCTTGTGGTTGCGGTAGATGTTCTCAGTGTCCCTAGGTTGACATAGGGCCACATTGGTGCAATCTATGGCACCGAGCACTTTGGGGAAGTGTGCCACCCTTTAAAAGTCCTGGACCATGACCTGCCTTTCTGCAGGTGTTCTGGGCATGTATATGTGTCTGCGGACTGAGGGGTGCGCAATCATGATTGCCAACACCTGGTGTAGGCAGTGTGACTGCGTGGGCTGTGAGACACCCCCAACTATGGAAGTTGTCCGCTGAAATTACTCAGTGGTCAAAAAATGCAGGACATTGAGCACCTTTTCCAAGGGGCTCAGTGCTTGGGAGCACAAGGTGAGGGATGTGAGGTCATCCTCCCACTCAGTGGCCAGGTCTAGAATGACATGAGATGGAAACCTATACCTGCCATTGACGTCGTCATCAGGCATCCCAAAAAGGCTGGTGCTGGGCAAAAAAATGCAGGGCCTGGCTGTTCTCCTCCTCCTGCGATGTCCCACGATCACTGCTGCGAGAAATGGGACATTCATCGTAGCTGTATATGCATGTTTGTTGTTTGTGCGCACTTTCACACTGCGCGGGGCCGCTTCCACCTCCCTTCGTGCGGTGGACGTGTTTATGCCTGTGCGTGTCTTTTGGTGTGCGCGGGTTTCCCCTATTCGATTCCATGAATACGGGTTGTTCGCATGCATGTGGGCATTCCATTTATTTCCCAGCAGTACTTCCCCAGTTACACCCTCATTTTCATGCGTTGTTCCCCATTCCGCGTGTTCCGCCCCCTTTTTGGTGTGTGCGCTACATGTTGTGCGCTTTCGCTGTGCGCGTCGAGCACAGTGTTCGGGATGTCGCAGTGGCGTGTGTGCCATGCGTGGTTTCGGCACAGCTCCCAGGAAAAACACACGCACAGACTTCCATGAATCGCTTGCGTGCAATTCGCACACATGTGCTGGATTTTTCTCGCTTGCGCCACTGATTTCGGCGCACAATTATTCCATGAATTGACCCCTTGGACTCTTTCTTGTTTTCAAAAATTTCAAAATGTGTTTCTTTACTACAACAAAGGCCTATTGGATGGATTTATCCCAAACCCACAAAGGATTTGCCATACTTTTTCCTTATAGGAAAGCAAATGTAAAAAGTAAAAAACACATAATTTATTTTACCCTTAATTTCTTTTGAACTGTGATATAATATCCAGTTTGGAGGACCTGGCCAAACATGTTTCCTGCTTATACATCATATAGGTCAAATGTAACTAGACATAGAATTTTCCCATTTTCAATGGGTGATAGGTTGATAGGTTTCACTTTCACAACAGAAAGATCAGCATCGTCCCAATCACTGCTCTATAGTTAAGCAAACATCAATCATTTTGCATTAACATTTCCCAAAAAATGCCTGGCACTCTCCTCTTCAAACTGAGAATTTTAGGGAAATGTGTTAAACCGTTCACATGTCATAAAAAATCAATCTGTTTAAAGCCTACTCCCATTGAACAACCTTAGTGTGAAAACCACATGAAGGACATCCCCAAATAAGAAACAGAAGCATTGCTGGGATTTTTTTTTGTAATTTAGTTTAAATCTGTCTAACAGTTTTCAAAAAAAGTCAGTAAAGAAGGGGTGTCCAGATCAAACAAGGTTTACACAGGTATAGCGCATTGCAGCACTGAGACTTCAGAAATGAAAATCCACCTTGGTTTGTTATTGGCTCAATGCAAGTGATTCCCACCATAATTCAGCAGGGACCAAAAAGAGACATGGCCTCCAAATTATATTTAGAGGAGGGAAGGTGACTGTTTTTACATCAGGTTAGTGTTGTGGAGAGGAAAGAGGAGTAACTAGGTGGCCACTTGGGGAGGGATGGAGAGCCTGTTTTAAGTAAGTTCATGTTCTTCTTACCATGGGAATCCCTCAGGATACCCAAAGGATGCACACAGGAATATATCAGAAAGTGTTCAGAAAAATAAAATGGGTCACACAAACGTTGAGTGAAAGCGAATAATAAGAAAGTGTCAGGGAGGATTAAGACAGTGGTTGAGAGGTGGGAAGAGTGGTGCACATGGAGAACGGCAGTGGGGGCAGGGAATCATTTTACATGTATTCCCATTACTGTTGTTATCAGCAATTTCTCCTTTATCACGGGAATTCTTACTGATGTAGTACAAGGAGGAGTTAGGTGACAGGGGTATGTTTCTTTGGACATTTTCTGGGGTATTCTCAGGGATCTAAAAAGAGGGGCAGAGAGGGAATGTCCACTGGCCTTGGCTGAAGACAAAGGTCAGTGGCCCATGCTATTTTTGTTGTATTTGTGCAAGATGAACAGTGGCCTTGGCCGGGGGATTTAGGGGATGGCTGAAAGACATTGGGGGTCATTACACGGTAGGAGGGAACAATGCCGCTAATAGCGGCATAGCTACCCCCTTACCTGGACCGGGTCCAGGTTCCTTAAATAAGGAATTACTGGGCCATTCCAACCTTGGAGGGCGTGGTAATTCCTCATTCAAGGAACCCGGCCCAGTACATCTCCATTCCCATTCGAGCCCACATAGGGCTCAATGGGAATGGGGAGGGCACTAACTACGGGCCCGTTGTTAGCACGCTTGTCTGCTCGCGCGGCCCGCTAAGGGTACCTGGTAAAACCAGGCGTCCTTAGTGGGTTCCCGCGAGCAGACTCGTAATGAGGCTGTAAGGTGTTGACGGCTCCGGCACCTTTACCGGCGCCGTTAACCCCTTACCGCCTCACTCGGAATGACCCCCATTGTCTCTGGGTGATGCTCTTTTTTGAGCAGTTGGTGCATAGTGTACAATGGCCATGGTTGGAGGCCATCGCCCGTGGAATCTGGTTATTTTTTAGTGAAGGGGATATGGTTGATGAGCATAGGACATGATAACTGAACATGGCAGAAAGTTATGACCAGTGAGCCCTGCACTTTTTTGCCTAATTATTGCAACACAGACATTGGACCCAGCCAAAGGCATCTGTTTATTTAATAGACAGGGGGATATAGGCTACGGCCAAAGGCTGGGTCAATGACCATAGCCAAAGAACATGGCGAGTAGGCCCAGGAGAAGATGTAATGTAACGAAACCCTTGAAATTCAGTGACAAAACTTTAATTTAGACAAAGTGAAAGTGATCTGAATGTATGCAACAAAACCAGGAAATTCAGCAGTTGTGGGAAGTGAGGACAATCTTACCTCAGAGTACCCCCACTGCTCAGCCCTTGAGCACATGCATGAGATCAGCAAGGTTCAACTATGAGATAAAACATTGCATATTAAGTGTCTAATATTCCTAGGTATTATAATTTTATCTTTGCAAATGTAAAGAGGTTGCCCCACAAAAACTATCTAAAAATTGAAAAACACGTTTCTACTCTTTAAACATTTCTACAGATTTTAATATCTGTATTTAATTGTTTTCTGATTTCTAAGTTGTGAACTGCATTTCTGTACCTCCATTCACCTCAAGTGCCTTAATGTTTCTTCAGGTTCGAGCATTTCTGTGACAATCAAGGTGAATTGTGGGCATATCTACTGGCCTGTGCTCCACCTCGAACTTCTCTAAATTATTTTGAAAAATGTTGAGGGTTCCTCTGCTCTGTTTTGGGGAAGTTTTAGCATGCCAACCTCTGGAAACAATGACACTCCAGCCTGCCTAGTACATGTGGAAAATGAATTGCCACTTTCTTTTGGGAAAATGTACTTTAATGCTTTTTTTCATAATGTTTTTCCCAAGAGTCATGTTGGCCAAATGTATCTTTTTGCTTCTCAAATTATACTTTATAGGGTGTTCCTGTCTGATTTCCTTGCACAATCAAATGCCAAGAATCTCTTTCTTTTCCAAATCAAATGTTTCAAATAGGTCTCTAAAGCAAGAAGTCATATTTCCCCTTCCAACCAATGCCTGTTATCTGTATCTTTTCTTTTGAAATAACATTGAGTAGATCAAGTCTCCCTTGAATGGTGCTCCCTCACATAACTGCTGCAACTTGTCTCTCTAATGAGATAGATGCCCCTTTGACTATCCAGTTAAATTCTCTACAGCCATGTTCCCTCATGCAGACCTGACCTACCTCTCTAGAAAACGTATTTTTGTTTAACACATTAAAAACACTAGACATTCTTAGTATCTCCTTCTCTGATGTAGTGCTCTGCAAGGCCACTCAGACTTGACTATCTTATTTGTCTCCACTTTTGAGTAGTCACTTAATCAGTTATTGAGAAATGTAGAAATTACTTAATATGAATGATTTCTCTGAAAAAGAGAAAACTTTCAATCACATGTACCAAAATGTCCTAAATGTAAAAGTTACGGTTCTTCATTACAGAAGCATTGCAACTGTGGAAGTCCAAATTTGGGCTAGTTTAAATACGCATTCAATTAATGCATTTTAACACAACAGAAATGTGCACCGGAGTGATACTACTGTGCCCTGTTAGAGTTAGGATAATCAGTGGCCTGTTTCAAATATGCAGTTATGGGCATTTTTGTCCTAGGGATAATCTAATGGAAAATTGCTCTTGTATGAGTGCACATTTTCTGCAATGATACCCACATTTGCATTTTTGCAGATTTGTGACTTTTTGGGTTGAGGTTCCACCTTTATTGACATTGAATTTATCTATTCAGAAATAGTGGGTGCAGAGAAGGGGCAATGGTCAGGAAATGCAAATGAGTCACACATCTACAAACACAGATACAACGTCATGAAGGAGCAAGTAGGCTGTTCCTGTGGAAATTAACCTCTATTCGAACCTGGCATAAGTCAGATTTGGGCGGGAGAAAACTTTTAAAACATTTTTCCTGAAACATCCCCCAAAGGCTGGGCACCATATTTAGGTTACAATTATACGTTTTTATATTTGACTTCCAGGGATTTTCGTCTGTTGAATTCTCTTTTTAGTGTGTCATGAGTACTCGCCAAGCGTTTTTCAATAGGGAAATCCCATTGAAAAATGTTTTTTGAATCAGACACGCCATGTGTATTAGTTGCAAATGTCTAATGCCCCAAATGAAATTGTTTATGACTCAATGAACAGGCAATTTGCATGCAGTTGCAAGCTCAAATTGTGAAAACAGCGCTTTGCGTGCACCGATTTTGTTTGTGTTTCATGATTTATTGGCATTCACATTTTTGCATGGTTTAGGTGGAGACCATTGGCGATGCCTACTGTGTAGCTGGCGGGCTACATAAGGAAAGTGAGACTCATGCTGTTCAAGTGGCACTGATGGCTCTGAAGATGATGGAACTATCGGATGAGGTGATGTCGCCTCATGGTGAGGCTATCAAGGTTAGTTTTAAATTTTCCAGATAAAATGATATCTCGCACCAAGTGATACGAACTGTACAATATATTACATTCAGTGGCATTTTGCGACTTTGTATACATATGTGTTAAACGTGCCAATGCAAATAGGATCACTACCATTACAAACTACTTTTCCAAAATCACATCCATTCAGCGGTCAGATTATCAAAGATTTGCACTTGTGCTAAAAAATGAGCAAATGCATTGATAATACAAAATGGAGCAACCAGATTTTGTCAAAATCCATATTATCTGAAACATTTTCATGTGGACAAAAATGAATTAGACTTTTTTTGTACTATGTTTGCTGCCTCACGTACAACAAAAGGTGTCTACTACCGTTTTTATGTTACACAGCACACATCATAAATAAAACAGCCTGCTTCTATTTTCACCAGGTGAAAACATTTCACATAATACCGATTGGGGTTAAAACATTTTGCACCATTATCTATTAACAAAGGGGCAAAATTGATGGTACATTCTTTTGCTGCACTTTTTTGCACAAATGCACATCTTTGCTAATCTGGCAGCAGAAAGGAAGATGGAATCGGTATTAAACCAGATACAACAATTTCAAATAAAAATGTTTACATGTATAGAGGGGCTTTAGTGTTAATTTGTGGTGCGATAAGCTAGAAAGATGAAATTTATTTGGCTTAATTGTTGCATATCGTTTGACATGTGACTTTACTTTGGAGCAGTGCATCTTAATTGTTGTAATTCTAGTAATTTTCGGTACGTTTTGTACCTTAATGTTGTCATTTGCTTAATGTGTCGTACAATGAATCCCCAGACTTTCTGATTTTCTGCATCCCGATATGTGCCTTAAACATGCAGCAGCTGCCTTCCTGGTAACCAGAGGCCTATCCAGACTCTTTTGATTTAGGTGGCCCAAGTGGGGCACTGACTTATGCAGTGGTGTCATGAAGTACGAGTTTGCGCGCGCACACACACACGTCATAGTTGAGGATAATCGGGTGGCACCTGGGGTGGCCAATCAGATTCCAGAGGTAGCACCTGTCACCCAGGCCACTTCCTGTACACGCCTATGCTGGTAACCAAAGCATGCCAGGTATTACAAATGACCGTTTGAGCTGCAACTGTAATATATAAGTACATACTTTTCCACAAACCTCTCTCTGTCCATTTCATGAAATGTCTCTTGAAATGTGAAGTGCTTCAGAGCTCAGGGTAATATACATGCCCACAAACGCTTAGTAGAAGCCTAATTCTTAAAATGACGAACTCCTTTGCACTCTAGCATGATAGCAAATACAAACATGAATTTGGCAGCATATACCGATTGTGCAAGGGACCAGGAAGATTTGTTCTCCCGTTGACTCTCACCCATAAATGATCTGCTAACTCTCTCCCAGACAGAGGATGGGAGAAAGCATTGACTCTAACTTGACCTGTGGTGCGATGCTTTCCTTTCTTGGAGTCCTTACTTGGTGTATCATTGCTAGCGGAAGCTTTGCATAACCTGCATTAAGGGGCAGGTGTTTGGGTGCAGTCAAACACTCTTTTAGATAGCAGAGATTCATCGAACCCTCTGGTGGTGTGATCATGATGAGGTGCCAGATAAAATCAGTGGGGCATTGAACAGCTTGTGCTGAGAAATTTCACCTGAAGCTCACTTTTGTGCCTATTTGATCTAAGATAGTGGACTGCAACCTGTCTCTCTACAGATGATTTAGACTGTCGCACAGATTATCCCTTACCCTTGAATATGATGACTACGGTTGAGGGTAGATGCAGACAAACATATCCGGACAGCCATATGTTGCAGACCCCGCATCTAAGAAGAAGAAAACGGGACAACTATGGCTGAAGACACATCCATTTTCAGATGCTGACTGTGGCAGATTTCTCTTTCAACTTTGACAAAACCGAAGGACTCTTCACCAAGAGCATGCGCATGTATAATATGGCCTTGTGGGGTCCACGTCAGACACCACCCATCACTAATATCTGCTGAAGATTCATAAGCTTGAAAACGTTTTCTTTCAAGAAACAATTGTGAATATGGGGGCTATATAGCATGCTTTTGCCTTCTCCCAATACAAATATTTTCAGCAGAACATACTTTCTTCACAGGAAGTGTTCACAAGCTACATAAAACACTGTGGGCCTGATTCGCAGAGCATTTTTCTATGGAATTGTGCCATTATAAAACACTTCTGTGAATCAGGCCTTGTGGATCTTTTGCAAGATACCACCTGGGAAATCCAGAGCTCCAGAACAAATTAACACAAATAACGGTCCAAGAAATTCACGACTGTATTCAGCATCCTCCTTATTACACTTAGGCCTCCTAAGGCCGCCTTCTTCCTGGTGTCATTTTTTTCTTCATCAGATCTAGCTTTGACTGAAGACTTTTGCTGACCCTATGTGAGCCTCTTAAGCCAACCCCGGATATTGATTTCTTCCACATAGAACCTGCCTGTTTTCATATCTTGGTTATAAGGCAACTGAGAGAGTAGCTTTGGGGGCTGATCCACAATCTCCTCCATAATGCTGCATAGTCCAGTCATGGCTCAGCCTAAATTGGAACCCAATTTACATGTAAAAGCTATTTGACATTCTTCTGTTTCCATAGTGTTTCCCGGTCACCCATTGTCACCATTATAATGCTATCATACTGATTTCTATTAATTCAGCTAGCACTATGACCTTTATTTGCACACATGTTATTTCTGCACTTCTACTCTTGCCCTTAAATTGTAAATATAGACATTGTATTCATAACTTGATGAACATATTTTACCATTTTTACCTACACACATCCGTTGGCACAATAGGTTTTTAACATCTAACTACACTACACTTTGATAAATTCAAACCTGAACAGCATGCTGGGTAGAACATAATGGTCTCATTATAGTTTTGAACGTATTCAGGAATCAGCGTCAGGAAAATATCACTATCAATGGTGCTAATCGGTGTGGACAGACCCAATTACAGCATTAACACTGGTCCAGTGGTAACCGGCGTGGTGTTCCTGCAATAATTCTGGTGATATTCCAGCAAATTTCCTTGGTATTCTTTTTTCTCCATTTGAATTCATTTCTTCATGATGGAAAAGGATAGCGCAGAGAAGAGGCACATGCCAAACACCATTCATTTTTTGTAATGCACAGAAATGTCAATTCTGGCTGGTGTATGCATTACACGGTGAAAGGGTGCAGAAGTCAGTGTCGGACACAGGGTGGCATAATTATGGGTAAAGACTTTTATTAAAGAAAAAAAAAGGATGAAAAAAACAACTCTCTGTCCCTAAAACTAAGAGGGGTTTCGCTGCGTCGAAAGAAACAAATGAAAATATCAGGAGGTCGAAATTTAAAACAGTAATTTCCTGTCGTGTACTAAGAAAACCTACTTCTGCCCCTAACACTAATATTCTGCTATAACTGTGCAAGGAATGTCTTTACTTACAAATAAATAATGTTCTTGGTGTGCTCATTAAAGAGAAAACTCTCCATCCAATTAATGTTCCAAATTTAGCAAGTTCCAAAACTAGGATGATGCTCCTCTTCCTTTCGTTAATCATCTTTCCAATTAACAGAATAGCACACAAAGGGCCTCATTACACGGACGGCGGTAACCATGGCACTATTAGCGCCATGGTTGCCGCCGGTATTTTACCGAGTCCGCCATGGTGAATGGCGGAATTACCGCCCTATTCCAAGGTGTGTGGGGGCGGTAATTCCCCATTCACCATGGCACTTCCCCATTCCCATTTTTGCCCCCATAGGGCTCAATGGGAATGGGGAAGGTGGTAATTACGGTACCGCAAATTGCGGTACCGTAATTACCTCCAAGGTCCCTTTGCGGGTCCCGTCCTTAACAGCTGGTAAAACCAGCCGTTAAGGTAGGGTCCCACAAAGGGACCGCGTAGTAAGGCAGTAAGAGTTTACCGGCACTGGTACCCTTACCGGTACCGGTAAATCCTTACCGCCATCCGTGTAATGAGGCCCAAAGACTTATCTCTGCTATTTGCAGTCCTTCAATCTACCTAACTTGGCATACTCCTCTACCAAGTGTAGGTTTTGCTTTAACAGTTCCATAGTCTTTGTTCCCCTGGTTTTCAGTTTTTTAGGTGGGAGCGTGTCCCAGACTTGCAAACATGGTTTTCATAAAATGACCCTTCTGTTGGATCCCAGACCCTCCTGGCTTCAGACTTTGTTTACTGACATGGGTGCGGGTGCTAGACTAGCACAGGTTTGCTGCCCCTTGGTTCACTCTCCTGCCAAGTATACAACTCCAGGTATTTTTGTTTGGTTGTTTGGGTGCAGGTCCCAGAATGGCACAAGTTCACTATTACCGTTGTTCACTCTCCTGCCAAGTGTGCAACTCAGGTTTGCTGCCCCATGGTTCACTCGCCTACCAAGTATGCAACTCTGGGGCCCTGAGCCTTGAGCCTCTTCTTCTACTTCTTGTTTGTTTGGGTGCAGGTCCCAGACTTGCACAGGTTCGCTGCCCCTTAGTTCACTCTCCTGCCAAGTATGCAACTCTCTTTCAGTCATTTTTGGGTCCCAGACCCTCTTCTTCTGACTCTTATATTCACTCTGAATCTTCCCCGGATCTGCAACATGTTCTGGGAGCTGCTCTCTCGCTGTATACCAGTACCAGCATTTCCCCAGCTCTTAAGTTGCTTGTTGAGGCTCTGGCAGCTCTGTAGTGAATGGCGGGGTCTGCAACGATTCTGCAGGCATCTCTTGAGTTGCTCGCCCTGCCTTGTAAGCAGCTTTTGGATGCCCGGGTTGCCAGGATGTAAGTATCCGCAACAACCCTGTCATTCTCCCATTTGTCTGATTTCCCTTCCCCTCGGCTTCTCTCTGACTGCCTGGTGCAGGCGTCCTGCTGTTCCTCCTTGTAAGATCGTTCTCTCTGAGTTTCACAGCTGAGCTCCTTTTGAATTCCCACTCCAGCCAGCTGTATTCTGTCCAGCACTTGACATTGCGAAAAAGACTAGACTCTGTTTCCTCTGAGTGATTATCCTCGATCCAGTACTGGTTTTCCACGTTGAGGCAGAATATTCACTGCCTGATTCATGGAATTATTCGCGTGAAAATGCAGATTTGCGCGCCTTTCAGCACGAAAATCCCCATACTTCAAACAGGGATTTTCAGGCAGAAAAGTGCGCAAATCTGCGTTTTTCACGAAAATAATTCCATGAATCAGGCTGTAAGTATTCTTTACTAAGTTAAGGTTTTCAAGTATATTAGAGTCACTAACCTTACAACAGAGTATATTGGTTCTGCCTACAATGGAAGAGGAGGGGTTTGTATATTAAATGTACTTTTTGTTCATCATTTTTGCCTCAATGTATCTGAGAGGGGACTGGCTGTATCAAGATGGAAGAATACAGCATACAGCATTCTCTGAGAACAATCATCCCCAAATTCATAGAGGCTTCCCTCCCCATGTGATCCTCCCTCGGTGGACCACCCCCAGGGGTATTATTAATCTGTGGCGGCACCATCCGGGCCCCATGGGAAAGGACTCCCCCTAGGGAAAAAGAGACGATGTCGTGAGATTCATTGGTGTGAAGGTGCACATCAGAGATGGCCAGATTTGTACCCCTTTCCCATCTCCCCATTTCAAACTTCTGATTACATTTCTCAATTGTTATCTCCACCTCTGAAATTGGTGGATTTGCTACCAATGGGTTTCCTTTGCAATACTTCCAGTTGAACAGTGAGCTAAAGACTTGGTAGAGTCTCTCCCAGGGGTTATTCACCCAAGAACAGGTCATTGGGCTGTGTTCGTGCTGGTAGAGAGATTCCCAGACCCCCCTTTGTTTGCTTCCAGTTGAACATACCTTCATGTCTTTGATGTGATTGGTGCTAAAACAACAGAGGTATCCTGCAAAGCTGTAATGAATTCTATGACCATGGGCACATTGCCAAAAAAGGGTGACCCAAGAAAACCTTAAAGTTGGCTTTCTTTCTCAGCTAAAAAGTTGTGGATTGACCCTTGTGGGAGCTCACCTCAAGCACATTGAGTTTCTAGCATACTCCAAACCTCCCACCGTGGATGAATACACATCACTGGCATTTGTTTTGTGTACAATGCCTCAGACCAGGCAAGCTTTGTCCATGTGGCCTCTGGACTACTGGAAATGAGGCATATTTATCTTACACAGGAATTGTCTTGGGATTTCCTTCTGTGGCTGGTACTCGATGAAAGGTAGAGTCCTACTCCTGCCATAATTCTGTAATAGCGTACAGTGTGGCACACTAGTGAGAGACATGTGTAGGCAGTCAAGGCTGGCAGGATAAGTGCAGGTTTGCAGGGGATAGATGGAGTGGAGTGCATGGCGGGCAGGCCCTTCAGGGAGTAGGTTAATACTCGTAATGCCCTATTGGCACGCTGTTTCCTTTCTTTGGTAAAGGTGTATTGTATTCTTTCAGACATGGGCATGCAGTCCACACAGTGGATGGAACCCACCACTTACAGTCCAGGGGCACTAGGACTGTAC
The DNA here is from genome assembly GCF_040938575.1 of Ambystoma mexicanum. NCBI lineage: Eukaryota > Metazoa > Chordata > Amphibia > Caudata > Ambystomatidae > Ambystoma > Ambystoma mexicanum. Next base: position 792,558,896 of record NC_090937.1, read on the forward strand.
CAACAAGAATTAAACAATGTTCTTAAAAACGTGAGGTAAATATATTTCAAAAAGACATATGCCCATACTCCTATATTTGTGAAGGGGTTTACAATCCTATCAACATCTTGGAGATAGCAATGAACTGCTGGTTGACATTCTCTTTCCTTGAGGGGGCTGAAACCACTTCAATGTGTAGGCTAGAAAGATGGCTTGTTCCATAAAGAGCCATGTGAACCAAACAAAGGGCCTTGTGTTGGATTCTTTGTTTCGCTGGTTACAATATAACTTTAGGCAATGCAGGAGTACAGTATCTCTCTGAAAGGTTAAGAATTAGTGCCTGTATGCTAAATATTGATCTATTTGGGAATTCCTAAATCTGAATGCCAAGATATCATTTAAAAGCCTTGTGAGGAAGCTTAACCTGATAAAAGCTTATTTCAACTAGAGTAGAGTTTTGGGCATTTAAAGATAAAGCAGTATCAATTTTGATTCCCAGATTTGTCACTAGTTGCCTACGCTTATGACAGAGGCCCGTACAGCCAACCGATAATCTGGAGAACACAGAAGACACTTTGTGGACGGTAGAAACACCTTTTTGTTGAACACATTCAATTGCAATCAATTTGACAAACATCCAGCCTACCACGGAAAATTAGAGATTCTTTGATTTACGTCACCTGCTGTTGATCATGCTCATTTGGAGAATATTTGTGTTAAATGCATAGCAAAGAAATGAAGCCCAAAGGACTCTTCCAAATTGGGTAGAGATTAAATATAAAGGTTAAGCAATAGGGGAGGTAATGTGCAGCCATGCTGCATTCCACCTATCTGGAAGGTCATGAACTATCCTGATCTTTCTCCCAAATAGAATCTCAGTCAGTTGTGTGCCTAACCCTGGGATCCAGATTAAAGAGTTGATTGAGAAAGTCATCCACTGTATCGAATTGTGCAGCCAATTGCACAAGGGCATCTGTGTAGACTTTTTCTGCAATGGCACATATGTCATCTGGGACCGCTACCAACACAGCTCTGTGGCCATGCCATGATAAAAACATGCCTGCTCTGTGTGTAATAGTTTGTTTTTCTGCATATAAATGTCCCCAAATAAGGAAGCTGTGATATGGGGCAATGTTTTGAGGAACACATCACTTACCTCTCAATAATGTTCTTTCTGACAGCTGCTGTTCAACTCAGGTCTGTGTTTGCTCTGCACAATGCCTCTACGTGCCCTGCACCAAATATGATGTTGGGGCTATTATATATGTGATCCAAGTGACTGGGTATTTATCATGAGGGAATGCCCAGAGGCCTTGCTAGTTTGAACGATCTTCATTAACTGTTAATGTGCCAATACTGCAAACTTCAGGAACTAGGATGGGGGTTTTGACATGAATGCCTGAGTGAGGAATCAAAAGGAGCTGTATTCATTCCTAGAGAAATTATTTGATCTGAAAAAACATCTGTAAGTGACACTGCTGTGTTTTGCAATTCATTCAATAGATCGTCAGTCTGCTAAATCTAAGTATGTAAGGCAATTTTTCCAAACCTTATTTTTAATATATAGACCATTAATTGACTCAGATAGCAAACACTCAGAGTGTCTTCATATTGTATATACAATGTTTGTTGTTGGTGCTTTAAATCACACATACATTTCATTCAGCAACCTTATCACGCAGTTTTAGTTGAGACAACATCATTGAGTGTTACAGTGAGATCTTTTTGAAAAGCTCCAAAAACCTTTGACGGCTTTCTGTCAGATGATGTGGCATAGAGAAGGCAAACTGGAGTGCCACATTTGTCGGGGAGTTCCATCAGCAAATAACTTCATTTCCCATATAACGGCGAGGATCTGGCCTCGATTCTTGAAAAGGTCTTTCAAAATGAGAGACAGATCAGCCTAACAGGGTTTGAAGGTTTTTAATGGGATAAGTTTAAGATCTAATCTAGCCGGTTGCCATGATCATGTGTTGAATTCGATAACCAGTGGGTGAAAACAAATCAAATCTGCAGGCTTTGCGGATTAATTTCCTGGGGTGTCAAACCAAATGTTAAAATCACACACATTGATCACTATGGGGAACTTAAGAGTGACCGCAGCAATAATATTATTTCGGTTTTTTTCACTATTGGCTGAACAGGCTTTAGGAGAACTTTGGACGATTAGTAGATCTGTAGCAAAATGTTTGTAATGTTGTTCTGGTGAAAATGGATTTACAAATTTAATCTTAGTAACCGAAAGAGTGGAGTTGTTCTCACGTTCCAAGTGCACACATTTGTAGTCCACGTGAATAATATGAACCTGCAACATACAAATTGAATCATCAGAGCACCATGTCTCTTTTAGTCAAAGAAGATCAGGTAATAAGTGTGTAACAAGTTCCTGGTTGTGGCAGGCATAAGGTACAGAGCATCCGGCCTTAAAAAGGTTGCATTTTAAAAGAGGATCTTGTTTATCTTTAAAAAATAAAAATGGCTACTAACTGATTTTAGTGCCTTTGGAGGATACATGTTTTCCTGCCTGGGGACGATCTTTAATTCTTTGATCAGTAAAAGGTCTGACTCCAATATAGACAGTCATGCGTGTTGTGGGAATCATTGGACATCTCGGTTACATGAGTCAAGGTTTCAGGCTTTGGCACAGCCGGAGCTCAGTAGAGTGCCGAAGGGCTTGCTGTTGGTGTACCTTGAGCACACAGCGGGCAGTGCAACAGTGCACGTCTACTGCGTGCATGCTGTGTTTGGCAACCAGAAGTGAAAAACGGACTTAATGTAATAGTATGAAAGGCACCCAATTGGTACATTTATCAGGCTCCGAAACTAGTTGTCAGAAGCAAGACTATACTGTGTTTTAAAAAATAAGTAAATTATTCTGTCTCCAGCCATCCAAACTGTGGGTAGAAGAGTCTAGCCATGTGAAAGCCCAGTAGCTTTTACAAATGTGCAAACTCAACAAGGACTAGAATTGTATATTTTGTCAGCGTGGTAGCAGTCACCAGGGAATGCGGCACAAGAAACATACCACAAAAAGGCATTGAGGTGCTGTACAGATTTTAAATCATTTTAGCACATTTTAATTATTTAGAAGTGTCTTCTCCACGAATATCCTCAATCTTTTTTTCCTTCTGGAAGACATATGTGTGCACTTTAAGATTAAGAAAAATATTAAAAACACTATGGGCCTAATTCCCAGAAGCTTTTAATAATGGCAAAACCCCATTGGAAAACGCTGTGTGAATCAGGGCTTATGTGTGCCATGTTTGCTTTCTGCTGTATTCCCATACAAATATGGAACAGCTGCAAGCATTTTGGACGCAGTTGCATGTTTGTTTACGTCTTTCAGACATCTGTTTATGCTGCCGTGTGGGTGTTTTCCTATTGAGTGCCATGCTCAAGGTCTGGTGTGTTGTGTGTACTTCATTTACTATGGGCTAACGCATAATTACGCTAGGAAAAGATTGTAATTCTTTTTTGTCTTATCAGTTAAGTTCTCCTATTGAAAAAAATCGTGAAAACTAGATTGCTGGGGTTGAAACACAGAGAAACCGGACAGATGGCAAACGGTATACATTAGCTAAGCAATCTGATGGTGAATAACACACTATTTGGCTGATGCTTCCATTATAAATGGAGGTTTATCATTTTAGCTATGATATTGCATTTTTTGTAATCAATGCATTCATTTTGAATCCAGTGAGTTCTCAGTAGCAGCTGCGTGATTACAGGAGTATCAACCTTTAATTTCCTTTTTGAGTTGTAGTTTATTTTCAGTTAAATCTGCATAAATAACGTTGATGTTGACAGTCGGTCTGCCGCTTGCGATTCAGTTAGGGATGTATTTCCTATTGATAATAATAATAATAATAATAATAATAATAATAATAATAATTGGTTATTTATAATCTGCTTAATATCCAGAGGTAAACTTGTGTTGCTCAGCATTGTCTTGTTTCCAGGGCCAGCGCGTTGCCCCTGAGCTATCCCCCCGAGACTTGATGGACTCCAGCTACAGGTGAATCAGTTTCTACAAACTTCAAGCTTCTGAAAATTTCAGAAAGTATGAGGTTCTCTTAGATTTTTTATTTTTGTTTTTGGCCCAAATGATGGTGCAAAGCATCACCCTATGGCCACAACAAAAACAAGGCACACAAGAAACAAGGCACAGGAGCAGAAAAAACAAGAATATTCGGTTGGCATTGCAACTGACAATGATTATGGCATGAATTGGTGAAAGTGCTGATTGTTAATTTTCTGTTTTATGTCATTTAAGCCAATCTGGACTTCTTTAGCTCGCTGTGTGCTAACCATGAATTAGGTTTCTCTTCGTGTATTCTGATTAATGGTGCACACATGTTGCTCACACATCTGTGAGCAGGCTCTGGTTGAGTTTGTACACAACAGTAACCTGAGTGCCTATGATTGAAGATCCTTGTCCGGCCAGGCTTTTGAACACCTCTGTGTGATGCTGCATCCGTCGTAGTGGTGAATGTTTTCAGCACCTCCCTGCAGGGTGTGTGTCTCCAGCAGGCAATCAAAGATTTAGACAAGCCCTACACCTCTGGTGAGGTTCTGGTTGCAGGCATCAATTAATGTACCCACCTACCAATCCCACTCCTTTCAGAATGACAGACATGATGCAGCCAACTGGATGTGTTACTGTGATTTGCACAAAAGCCCTGGCACCTCAGATGGGAATGAGAGAGGATGCTGATTCTTTGCCGACATTAGACCCTTTTCTGAAGCCTTGTGTTGGCTGGCTGTGCTTCCCAGCATGCCACTAGAACAATGTGCCGGCTTACAGAAAACCAAGCCTTTCACTCTGAGATCCAGGAGCACCTGTTGACACCTACAGCAACCAATCCCAATAGCAGAAGGCCGCCAGAACATACGTCATCAGCACCCAACCTCATCAACCCTCTCGAATTCAATTGAGATTGTTCGACTCATGTGCATTACAAAACTCCCTATGCTTTTGCTCCCTTATTCCAGAACTGTTCTCTTGAAAAGTGCTGGGCCTTCAGCTACATGTTCAGTCCCACAACACCACAGTAGAACGTTTAGAAAATTACCTCATGAGGTGCCATATTCATAAACACGTTGTGAGAAGAAGGCAGTCAATTGGAAAACTCTGAAATACTTTTTATTCCAAGCCCAGGAAGTACTTTTGCACAGGTGCATTATAAATGCCATATCATATCAAGTGGTGCACTAGCTTCAAAGAAAACAAATGAAAAGAAATCATAAAACAGGAATCGCTGTCGGGAGAGAGCATTGGGCAAGGGCTGATGTGGCTGGCTGGACCTCTGCACCAGATCTCTGCTTTCCTCGCTGTATGGTACGAACATTTTCATCAAAGATCTTGAAACTCCTATGGACTTCATTAATGTGTATTGAAGCATTTTCCATTCTTGGTTTGTTTGCAGGTACCGTGTGGACTGTGTTGTACCTGCTTTGCGTTGTACCTACCTTTGACACAGCATTATTTTTAACAGACTCTTGCAGCCCGCCCTCAGCTCCACCCACTATTCCCAGCAGACAGTTGTAGGGTGCCCATGACGATGGGACCGCCTCCAGCACCTGGTGAAGCCATCTTATCTGGAGTTTCTACAGAAATTGTAACTATAGATCTCACGCGGTCAATAACAACCGCTGACACGCCTCTTGAAAAATGCGTACCGGGAAATATTCAAAACAAAAAGAAAAAAAATATGCTGATAAGTAAAAATATTATAACCTTTGGTAAACCCATTGTGAAAGATGGACCAAATGTCAAGCCTTCGCATCAACTAAAAAAATCTAAGAACATCATCAACAGTAAAAGTAACGGACATACGTCCACAACACTATAAACATTTTAAGTAAACCCAAGAAAAGTAGCTTTACGGCTTGTGCTGTTACTTAAAAAAAAAGCACTCACAATTGTTAGTGCAGCCATTTCCAAAAAGTATTCAAAAATAAACTAAAATAACCTGACGTCAACCCAAATCCCAATGGAAGCAACCAAGAGTTTTGGTTCGCAGGAGCCTTTAGACGATCTCTTAGATGATATAAATATGCAAACAAAACTAACTGAAGAGTTCCATGAAAACACTCTCTTCATGGCCGGGCCACCATTGGATCAGGCCAATAAAATTAGCGAAGTTGACTTTCATTGCACTTGAACAAAGACTTGCACACTTGGAAAAATGTGCGCACATACAGCCTTCTCATACTTTAATGCATAAGCCGCCTCAAACTGTAGCTATGAAGCTAACAGTTTACGTACACCCAAATAGAGAGAAAGGACCCACATAAACACAGCATCCCTAGCAATAGCACTTGACCCATTAGTGAGCGACAGGGGTCTAACTATCATACTATAATCATTAAATGTCGAGCGGATGCCCAAAACACCTATGATTTAAATCGAACTTCAATTCTCAATATCTTCGGAGACATTCCAAGCTTAGAGGACCTGGCGTCCACAGACTTAGATCAAGTAGAATTTGTGGACAACATAAACCTATAATGCGCCAGAATCTGGATACAATCAGGGGTAGTGCTAAACTTAATATGGCAATCTAGACAAGCCATTTTTGAACTGGGATTCACGTTGGCATACGAGTCCTTTCAGAAATAAAGTGCTAGACAGAACAAATAGTATAGTCAAACTAATAGCCACTAGAGTTCTAGGACAATTAATGCAAGCTCATAACCACCAAGACACATAGTTTAGACACAATGTCCCTTGCAAGTTGGAACACGCGTGACTCACTCCACTTATTTAACTCGAGCATGTCTACTTTGTTCACTTACAACATAATTGCGCTAAAAGAAACTTGGCTGCTTGAACAGCCTTTGTAGATTGGCTATGATGTGATCCTTCTACCAGCCAAGTTTAATGGGAAAGGTCATACATCCTCTGGCCTGCTAGTGGCGGTTGCTAGCAGCAAGGGATTCATGGCTCTGCCATGGGCGGCACCCAATGCCTACTTACAGTTGGTCAAAATTACTTATCCTGGTAGAGCACTTGCTCTGATCAACATGTATCGCAATGCTCTAGCTATAATCAATGACAAGTTTCTGAGTGATCTTGAGCAATTATTAGACATTGTATTATAAAGTCCGGAAATCAAAAATACAAAGCTTGTCGGGGACTTAAATCTAAAATGTGCATCAAAGTCCAAGAGTGATTTGTCCTGTCGAAGATGGTTGAACGTCATGAGCAATCAGCATTTTCTCATGCTCAATGGTGCTTTCGAAACTGTTATCCCTCCGAAGAACACCTAGCAGCATGGTAAATGCACGTCATTTATTGACTAAATATTCATGGATAGATACACGTTTGGACTAACAAATTCATTTGAAGTAAAAACACAGAGCAACAGTGATCATAATCTCTGAGGACCTCCTGGTCATACGTTCAGCCTTCTGTGGGTAGAAATTTAGAAAGTAATCCAATCCCAGTGACATCTAACAATGCTAAAGCGTGCTTTCGCTGGGACAATCAATCCCTCACCTTATTGAAGAATCAGCTTACTAGTGTGGCCACTAGTTCTGGGTGCGTAGGAGAACCGTATACTTTGACCCTGCAATGGTTCAGACAACTATCCTATTCCACCTCACACACCTATTTCCAACCAACACATGTCTTTGACCCTGAGCTACAGACCCGGAAAACTGAGCTGCACCGAGCCAAGCGTCAGACCAGCCTCTTACCTGTCACTGTGCGAGCTGCTACCATTCGAACACTTAAGTGTAAATACAATAACTGGTTGCGCTCGCACAGGGCATCACTCTACCAAAAGGACGGGTAACAGATGTTGAAAGCCGTACACTCCAAAAATTCGGCCGGGGTGTGGTCACTCTTGAATGTAGCAGGTCATTCAAGACAATTAGCCATCCAAATTAACGGAGTGTGGCAACAGGACTGGATAACATATTACACCAATCTGTATTTATGCCCATATGGTGAGGACAAGTCAGGATTCAGACCACAACATGGGAATGAAACAGCATTGATCGACCTTAAGGCACAGATCAATGCCCTCAAGGACAACGGCCAAGTCACTTTACTGCTCCTGCTTGATCTGACAGCGCTTTCGACCTGGTTGATCAAAACGTCCTCTGCAATCATTTGAACTTGGCCGCGCACTTCTCACAGGATGCTATCTAATGGGTACAATCCTTCTTAAAAGACAGGACCATGCAGGTTCTTTCACCTACAGCATCTGCCCACCCTATACCCATTACTTGCAGTGTGCCTCAGGCTTCATGTGTGTCACCCACTATGTACAACATATTCACCAAGCCCCTTTTTGTTGATCTCGATAGTCTTGGTATCACCTACACTAACTATGCAGATAATACTCAGATCCTCTTACCACTGATGGGAGATTATGATAACGATTTGGCCTTGGTTAATGGTGTGTACCACATCATCCATGCATGGATGGCCACCCATGGTCTATGCCTGAATGATGACAAAATGGAGCTCATCATCCTTGGCACTGCCACCAACATCAATAAACTCGCTAAAGAAGTTAAAACACTTGGCTTTTACCTAGACGTCACCCACTCCCTCTCTAAACAGGTCAATTGCTTGGCCTCTGCCACGGCCTACACATGTAAGCTTAACAGAGTGGCCAAACCCTTTCTCGCAACACCTCGCTGCATTACATTGCCAAAGCCCTGGTCCTTTCAAGATTGGACTACTGCAATGACCTATATCTGGGTGACACCAAACAAATCATTAATGAAATCCAGATACTGCAAAATAACACCCTCAGAGCGGCATTGGGTAGTTCTAAAAAAGTTCATATCCCTGAGACAAGGAGACTGAACAATTGGCTCACAACTAATGACAAAATCTGTCTAAAGACGGCCTCACTTACACAGAAATGCCTCAATAACGCCGCCCTGCGTTACCTGACAGAAAGATACACAAGACAATCATCTAACCGCCCTTCAAGACTGGCCATCTCAAACCTCTTAAAAATACCCAGATTTAAACGAGACAAAAGAGGAGGGTGTAGCTTCCCAGTTAAAGCAGCACAGTTGTGGAACTCCTTACCGCCCACCCTAAGAACGCACCAAACCTACCCTCACTTCAGACTGAATATCATTCACTGGTTTAAAGAAAATGACCACTATCATTCAATGCTCCACCAATGGACCTCCATGACCAGCCTATACTGTACACAGTCAGCCACCGCTGTGTATGTCATATCATGTTACTAATGATGTATATTATCCCCACCTGTATATTATTTGTGTATTCTTTCTCCACCTGTATATGATGTTCCTTGATGTCTATTTCCTCACATACCTATGTCTACCACCCTACTGTATATTATGTACAGCATTGTAACCAAGCTGAGAATTCCCTTGCCTTTTTCTGCACCCTGATACCGTTGGGTCTGGCGCATACTCAAAATAATAAAACAAACAAACAAACAAGGGGCGTGCTGCTGAATCTGATGGGTTTAATCAACTTGTAATCCTAGAGCAGGACATTCTCTTTTACATAATGTGATCTAGTCACTCAAACTACATCCTGAACTGTGGGCTAAGAGACTTTATGTCATCTTCCATCAAATCCTGAAGCGTAATAACATCCCAGACTCATGAAGAGACTCTGTTATTGTTCCTATTTTCAAGAAGGGCGATTGTGCCTGTCGTGCAAACTACAGGCCGATCACCCTTCTTGATGCACCTCGGAAAATCTTTGCAAGGTTCTTCTTGCAAGATTTTAATAATGTGGGCCACGAAATGTGCTCCGCGAGATCCCTTCCAAACCGGGTTTATCCCCGGGATGGGGACCGCAATCAATCTTCTAACCATCAAGTCAATCATAGCACATTACGTTCCTATGAAGCAACCAATTTATCTTGTCTTTGTTGACCAGAGAGCCGCATTTGACTCTGTTTCTAGAGAGTTGCTGTTTAGAAAATTAACATCTGCAGGTTATCTACGATATCTTATTAACTTAATTAGAGCACTGCACTCCAACATGAAGGTGCAGGTGAGAATCGACTTAGAAGATACATTGCCTCCTGATATTGACACACAAAGAGGGCTGTATCCTGGCATCAGCCTTGTTCAATTTCTTTATTTCGGACATTCAGGTAGTATTCAAAGAGATCATGTCTGATGCACCAAAGTTGGCTAATAAGTCCTTTCCAGTTCTTCGGTATGCAGACAATTTAGTCCTCATGTCAAAAACACCTCAAGGACTACAACAGCTCCTGAATTCCTTGGACTTTTTTGTCCGAGAACATCTTCTCACTATTAATTTGGGCAAGACTAAAACCATGGCGTGTGGCCAGTCCAAAAGGCAGAACACAAGCAAAAAATCCAAATGGCTTCTCCAAGACTCAACCGTGGAAACTGTCTCTCATTATGTTTATTTGAGTGTGATCATTGCAGAACATGGGGATCAAAGAGACTTCAGGTTTAGTCTGGTGACAAAATTGGCAACATCCATCTCACCGGCCGCCCTCATTTAGAACAAGTATGGAACAATCTCCCTGACACCCGTTCTTAAATTTGACCTGCAGAAAGTCACGCCCATTCTCTTGTATGGTGCAGAGATGAAAGAACTTATCCCTGCATGTTGGTCGAATGGCCTTGAAGCCACGTTTTGGAAACGACTTTTGAAACTTCCACTGTGCGTTCCGACCTCCTGGATCAGGCATGAACCTGGCCTTATCTAATTACATGCAAGATACTTATGGAGTTTAATTGCTCTATTCCGAAAATATGTATTGCATGTTAATTCACCATTGTTAATCGGTATTCTGTCCATGTATATGCGTGAGGCCAATGATTTGTTTGTGCGGAAATGGAGAACTACTGTTGAGCAAACCTTAGATGCAATAACAATTTCTTTAGAAGTCCTGATTCAAAATCCTAACAGAGTTAAAACAAAGCTCTTCCAAATTGACTTGATTCAGACACGAGGCAAATGTCAGGAATATCAAGACTTTTCAAAACAGCCCTTTGGCATAAAAGAATTCAGCAATTTGGAAAGATACTTACAGAAGTCTCCATCTTCGCAACACAGATCTGACTTTATGCGTTTAAGATTTAACTTGTGGCCTACAAAAGCAGTTCTAGCGAAGCGTAACATGTCAACTGATGAAGAGAACATTTGTTGGTTCTATAAAATTGCTGGGAACAAGGAAATGTTATATTATCTAATTGTTGAATGTGAAGCCTTAATGCTGTTGCAAATTAAACATCTCAACGCAACGGTTAAACAGTTTAGTGGGATTTCACCTGTGCATTTCTGGCAAACCATTTTTTGTGGTCATGTGACATCTTGTCGTACTGGAGTCATTGGGTTTTTTAAATGCATTGAATCTGAGGAACAGAGAATGAATTGAATTGTTTTATCATCACCACATGTACTCTGTATGCTCAACCTGTCACGTACTTCGTAATATTTGTTTCTCTAACAAAACAACTGTCATGGTTTGAGAATGCAAACCGCATGCTGGTCTGTCAAGTATATTGCATTGATGTGTGACTTTGAACAGTTTAAAATTGTTTTAATGTTTATGACACATGATTATTTTATGAGTATTTATTTTATTTAAACACAGTAAATTGTAAAGTTAATTAATTCAGCTAACTCAATAAAAATAACAACAAAAAAGGTCAAAGGTTTTATCCGGAATGCATAACTATGCCAAGGTCACAGGCCTCGGGCCCTCCCCTGTCGAGCTGGGATGATGTCAAACTGAATAAAAAAATAAAAAATATACATTTTAAATTAAAAAAATGTCTGAAACCAACTGGAGCTGGACGTTCACTTGGAAGTGGCGACTTCCTCTCCTCTTCCTGCTCTCCTGGATATATGAAGAATGGGATAAAATGCACATGGGTCAAGAGGAATAGCTCTTGTTTACAATACGTATTTCTTCCAGATGTAATGACAACTGATGGTTCAAGCAAGAGTTTGTGACTGGGAGAGCCATGGTGCGGAGGACCCCCACACAGTGTGTAAAGAAGGCACAGAGGATCTAAATGGTGGGTCCCCACACTCCCCAGTCCATCTTTAGGCTATTCTGCAGAAACATCCCTTTAGCCGCAGGTACTTTGCTGCACATTTGTAGGTAGATGACCCTAATTGTAGTCAGGATGTTGCTGTTGCCCATGTTGTGAGATACACTGTTCTTCCGAAAATGGCAGCAGGACTGGTGACTTACATATTTAAACAAAGATGGACTGGCATTGGCAAGTAGAAAAAGTGGACGCGTTCTGAAGCTCCCTCCATACATTTCGATGATCCACATAAGATATGAACTCTCCTTAAATTCCCTACATACTTACGTAATGTGGAAATCATTAACGGCACTACGCAAAATGAATTTGATTCCCTTAGCGCCGGCATTTGAAATTTTTGCTGGGGAAAAAACTACTGGAAACTTAAAACTGTTAGATGAGTGGAAACAAATAATGATATCAACTCTATCAAATGCTGATCTGACCTTGCATGATCTACTGACAAGACCGCAATCCACAAAAACAAAATTTGAACAATGGTGCTGGATAAAGAACAACGAGCGACGTTTGCAGATGAAGACCACTTTAGACTCTGGTATCGGAGAACACAAACTAAATGTTACAAGTAGATACCTAACAAACTGTCCATCTCGTTACCACCGTGAGCAGTTTCTAAGACTTTGTCTAAATGTAATTAAAACCAAAGAAATGATGTGGGGTCGTCATTTTAAAGAAGCTTAAGATAATCTATGTCGCTTTTGTCATAGCGAAATAGAATCCTTAGAACACCTTATCACCACATGCACGAAGACCACCACAAAGAGAATGCAACATCTAGGAGAATATATCCCAGCAGACTGTAACACTCGAGATTGGTGGTCCTACGTTGCAGCCGGATACAGCATAAAATTAAGTTGTGCGGTAATAGATTACATAGGCGCTTTAAACCTTGATGACCCGTGAATGTTTTCATGAAATTGACTTTCTCCTTCTTTTAGATTACTCTATGCTGCATCGTAATTCGGATTTGGCTGAATGTATTTTGATGAATGTTGTAATTTTGTAATAAAAGTCTGATGCCACATTGATTTCAGTGTGGCACTTCAGGCTGATGTTAAATAAAAAAAAAAAAAAAAAAGTGGACGATTACCAAAAACTTTGAATTTGGAGTGTGAGCCTCAATCAAGCAGACCATGATGGTGGTGCCCTTGCATTGAAACCTCATTCCAATGACCAGTGTTGCTACACACAGTAAGCAAAAAAAGCTGGTGGTTCAGGAGCCCCCCAATCAAAAGGCTTACATGAAACATATCTGCTGGTTTATTAAAAGGGCCCTATTTTTACTAGAGGTGTGGTTGTTAGGAGGTGGTTGTCTAGAGATTAGATGTGTGCATGTTGTAGTGAGGAAGCTAGAGGTAGGAAGGAGGTAGTGGAGACTAAGATGTAAGTGATTTCAATACGGCACACACCCAAGTCACGCCCAGCAGGTTGTGCGCAAATGAACCCCTCATTTATTTTATCTATAAATTTAATATTCTGAACGATATCACTCATATCACACCCTTCTCCTGAGACCCCTCCAGTCACACTGAACCAGGAATCAGGCTGGTTTGCAAAGGTCAATATTTATTTATGTGTTTACAATTTTAATCACAATATATTTTAATAGGTAAACAACAATCACCAATGGGGTAACAGAACACTGAATAATGTCTTTAATGAACTAGGAGTCAAATAATGAACACAAAAACAAATGCAGCACAGAAAAGAATACTGCTGTGTTGGTTTGGAACAGATAGCACTATGGTTAGAGGTTCCCCCTGCAACACCCCTCAACCCGACAATAGGCAAATTAAATAGATGTGAGGAGAGAGCAGGGATACAGGAATAATACAAATCAAACAGAATGTCACTCCCACCTCCCCCCTTCAAACACAAGAGAAAAACGGAATTGACTTTCTACTGTCAGTATAGCTTTGAAATTGTTTTTGGAATTGGCTGAGCAAATACACCAAATGTGGTCAAAAATACTTAAATTGTTATACATTTCTATGGGAGCCGCTTTGAACAGATGCAAACAATCACAAGCAATGATTTAGTCAGAAGAAAACATTTGAAATCACAAAATCAAAGTAGGAAGGCAAACTTGTCAAATCGCGGCAAACTTTTCCTTATGGATGTTCACTATAACGGGCCAATCGCATTTGGGTTCTATGGATAGCTAACGAAGTTAGGTACAAGTAGGGGTTGAAATTTTGCTTCTATCATAAAAGCTGAGGGAGTTATAGAGGTGTTAGTAGGAGGCGTTTTTGCAAGATATGCGCGAGAATGGAAAACAGAAATTCAGATTTAGAAATGACAGATAGGTTTTCATATACTATATCAAGGACTACAGAAAAGAGAATGCCACACAGAAATCAGTCATTCACGGCCGCTCATAAAAATTAATGTGTGATATTCTAGTTTCTGTTTGGTTTGGGAATTACTTTTCTTAATCAAATCAATAAGAAGTTAGGGTTTACTAACACAAATGAGAGAAAAGTCCGTGCAAAGATAGTTCTAGCAATACTATGGTTCTGAATTAAAGACGGGATGGGTTTGAGATTGGGCTCATACAATGCATATATATTATGGGTCACTGTTCTTCCTATTAATACATGCAGAATAAGTTATTATATTGGACCGTCAGTTCTGGACTGTCAAGGAAGGATCAGCTACTTTGGTCACTGGATTTGCACAAGATCTGCCCTTCTTGTTTGTGGGTATTTCAAATCAGCTGCATAGCGAGTTCCTCAGGCCAGCCTTGTGGTAGCAAGCCAGATAGTTTCAGGATACTAGCTCAGAAGGCCTTCCCACACCACAGCGCTACACTGGGTTGTGAGAATAGGTTTGAGGATTTAGGCCATGATGAAAGTCAATAGTTCTCTCCTGCTTGGCAAGAGTCTTGGCATCTGGATCTGGAAGGATGTTAAAGGCTGGATGTAGAATGCTGGATCAGAGTGCTTCGCCGGAATCAGGAAAGTGAGTGAATCATTGAGTCCCTATGTGTTGTCAGCTGTCTCTATTTATCCTTTCAAATGACATCACAAAATGGGTGTATGGGCCGGCTTAACTAAGCTTGCCCCTTTGGGCTGGGATTGGATCAAGACCTCATCTTGCCTTGCATTTGAGTGATTGGATCAAGGACGGATGATGTCACATTTCGGGTTTAGCTTTACAGTCCTTAGAAACCTCCTCTTAGCCACTAGTAGCAAAATCAGATTTTATCCTAAAAACATATTTCTACATTGGTCACCTCTACACAAATCACACACAAAGATTCCATATTTTATTTAGCATCTGCTCATCAAAATCCCGCAACTGTGGGATCTTGTTTCACCTTTCTACAGAATCTTGTCCTTTTCGCCATGAACACATTTTCCAAATTTTCTGCAAATTACCACAAATGTGTGCGTTAAACATAGGGATGTGTGTTTACATTTTCACAATTCTAGCATTAACACAGTTCACATAAAACCACATATATTGCCATTCCTGTCCAGAATATGTTACAGTTCTACCGCCTCTTAAAATATGCAGCCAAAAATTTCACTAACAGATCTGTTCTTTGTATATTTTTCACCATTTTGAATAACAAGTTATGAGTCTCTAAACATTGTTCATTGTTCATTTTTAACAGCAAATGGTCTGCCCATTTGTCTCTCCCTGGAGTCCAGGAACAGACACCTCCTTTGGGGGAGTCCTTCCAGGAGCACTTTATGACCCTTTCGCACCTCTGTTTCCTGGGCTGAAGGGTCTGCCATCGTTCATTCTATTTCTGTAGACAAGAGTCTGGCCTAACCCACAATTATCATCTACCAGTGAGTTTCTGCTGAGAGGATTTCCCTCCCCTTGGGAGAAACCTGTTTTTCCACTTCTCACAGCTCAGCCAAGCTAATTTATTCTTAACTTCTTAATCCAGCAAAAACCAAACTTGTTGCATCAAAAATAAATACACTACTTTCTTAGCTTTGCATCTGTGGGATCAAAAACACAACTGAGATCTGTATTCCTTTTAGCAATAATCCTTTTATGTTTGGTAACTCAGCAGACTTTTAGTTTAGATACTTTGAAGTTTCATCAGGAGCTCATCTGACAGTTGTCATCCACAGGTAGCCCAGTGTATTTGTAGAGGAGGTCCCATATATGGCCTGCACTCCAGCCACCCATATTGAAGCACCTGGAACATACTCACTGAGATATGTGACATATGATGAGCAAATAAACCAACAGAGAGCAGCACTAGGGCTCTGACCAGTGCCCCTCAGAAGAGCAATACCTGTTGAAGTGCCAATAACCAGACAACCATGGGCAGCACAGTACCCATAGAGACACCCATACCAACAGCTGACACAACATGAAGACTACTTTCAAACTGTCCCAGAAGAGACCCAAAGGGCCTTAATCAAAGACGAAAATGGTGATGACACAAGGGCTCGGACAGACGTACAGAAGAACGAACAACAACCAAAAGATGACACACTAAGACGAAACACCATGGATAAAGATATCACAGACATAGAAGAAGAGACGGCGCACCCGGAAGTACAGTGAAGTACACTGTTTGCTGTGATTGCTGTGGGAGATTCGCCGTCTGTTGTTCGTCATTCCCGAATACGTCGTCCTTTGGATTTGACTTGAGGAGGAAGTCTTTAAAAGCAGCACGGACGTTGCCTGGACCAAGTAATGACTCTATTCAACTGTTTACAACATTATTTATAATCTATGATTAGTTTATAAAATAAAAACAACCCGACGGACTAACCAGGCCTCATTCTCCCTTCTGCTTCCCCTATTAGGGTCCATATCATTGGCTCTTCCATCAAGGTCCCTCCCCCGTCACGCCCCGACCTCGTACTGAAATTACGAGTGCGTAGCGCACCCGCGCGTGGCCCCGGAAGTACAATGAAGTACACTGTTTGCTGTTTGTGGCTTTGCGGCGGTGTGCGGTGAGCCGTCTATCCTTTCACTTTATTATGGGTTATATTGGGTGCCTAATTTAGAGAGAGCAAGACACTCTTTTGCTTTGCAATTGACACTATTGTGCGCATTGTTTGAATATGAAAAGAAAGAATCTATATTCGAAATGTGATGGTGCAATTCTCACCAATACTTAAAAACAAGGAGAATCAGTATTGCGCAAGCGGCAACGCTACCACTTCCGGATTCCTCTGATACAGATGAGGATCTAGTGTAATATGCGCAAAATAAATCAAAGACAATTGTTGATGACACCAGTGTGAAAGAGTTACCGGAATCCTCTCAATCATTATTTTATGAGGACAGAAGACAGGCCGAGCTACCTTGTATGTTTAGTAAAGGAAATTTAGGCCTGTCTTTTATAGACACACCTCCAATCTTTTTATCAGGAGAAATAACTATGTTAGGCTTAACGGAGCATCTTGAGACCTCAACCCAGATATTGACTTCAATAGGAGAGAATACTGTGGCATTTGTTATGGAGGAACCTGAAAAAGAATCTGGCTTGGGTAATCAAAAAGAAATGGGGCTGGATAACCTACAGTTATGCAAAGAAGTTAAAGCCCAGACTTGGATCTTAAAGTAAATTTTAGCCGCCTTAACTATGTGGCCTGATAACTTAGCGGAAATACTCTCCAAAAGGTTTGCCCCCTTAAAGGGGTGTGTTGATTCTGAACATAAGCCGGCAGCAACAGTGGCCTTAAAAGGGAATCAGACCGGGCTGCCTGAAAAGACATCCAAGAAATGCCCGATTGAAAAGCCTGGTGAGCAGCACGAGTCAAATATGGTCACTGGGGTTTCCTGCTCATCAGTCGGTTCCTGTAGAAATTATCAAAATGAGATCTTATGATATAAATGCACCCGTTACCTCTGTAGATAATCCTCCTATAAAGATGGCCGAAATATTCAATATAAACATTTCAACAAAAAAAATTGAAAAAATAAGGAGGAAACAAGTGCAAGCACAGAAGG
Source organism: Ambystoma mexicanum (assembly GCF_040938575.1). Taxonomy (NCBI): domain Eukaryota; kingdom Metazoa; phylum Chordata; class Amphibia; order Caudata; family Ambystomatidae; genus Ambystoma; species Ambystoma mexicanum. The sequence continues at coordinate 792,576,857 of NC_090937.1, forward strand.
CCCTGAATATTTCTTCACGCAAATTTCTGAGGGAACCTAGCCTACGAGAAACAGCAATCGATAACAAAGTGGAAAAGGAAGTTATTGAGGTAGCCGAATCACCTATAAAACGGCAAGCAAGTAGCTACTCTGATCGAGTAAGTATGACCACCACTACAGAGATCAATAGTAATGAGGATATGTCGTTAGGCTATTATGATGCGGAGACAAATCTTTCAGTTGCTTTGAGAAATAAAAGAGTTACTGATAGAATCGACACTAATCTAAAGAACTTAGAAATGGGCATGTTGGATATAATTGATTTATTTAATAATCCAGATGCCCCATTACGAATACAAATTCCGCCAAGGGCGGATCAGGGGCAACATAGCAATTCGCATATGAGCGAAGGAGCAGTTTTGCATGGCAGCATGCATGTAATGCCCAAAGACCTAAATCAGGAAAGTTATGCAAGTATTATCCAAAATGATGGTTGCAATAACAATGGAAAGGTAAGGGGCACAAACGTTCCTTTTGGAATTGTAAGCACAAATAAAGGGACATTAAATGACCGAATTGGGAATAGGCAGACAACCCAATGTGGTGTTCCCCCTAACGACACAGAGTCTGAATTAAAAAAAGATCCTGTAACGCAAAAATCAGACAATTACTTAACTGAGGACTCTGTACGGAGGATTATAAAAGATCTACTTAATAATAAAGATGCAGTTTCAGCAAAACAAGTAGAAGCTGCTTGCGAAAAACCTAGAACACCTCTTGAAAAGGCCCTGTGTGAACATAAGCAGGAAAGTGAAAAAGGTCCTCATGTCTATTCGAAAATGCAAGAGGGTGGGTACATACAAGACACTGATGGTGAGACTGAGTGGTGGAATTCTCAAAATGTCATGGGAAAGAGGAGTGACAAAGAAAGTAGTGTGCAAAAGTCTCAGTTTATGGGCAATGCTGGGGGCACAAAATGTGTGCTGCGTCGGCCGCATTTTCCTGATGCCCCAAGTCTTATTTTATATTATGTATTTGACGATTGTTATTCGCCAACGTTGAACAGACCATACATATTGAGTCTGTTCCGTGACATTCCTGCATTAGCACTGATCGCTTCGTCAGACATACAATTGGTTGATTACATTCATCCCCAAAGATCTGATTTTGTACGATTGGTGATTCAGTCGCCATTAGTACGTGCTTTAATATTGAAAGAATCTGGGTCATTGCAGAAGAGGGGATTCGATACTTACAATTATCAAAACCAAGTCTTTCTGGAAGGTGGTAAGAAGAATGAGCAGGCAGCACAAATTCATGTTCCATACGTCAAAAGTGAAGATAGTGTTTGTAAGAACTTGGATGTAATGCCACTAACTGAAATGAGGGAACGTTAGCAGTGTCTCTTAAAGACTCATTAGTGCAATTTAGACACATGGGTAAGTCCCTTTAGTGAAGGGGGACAGTTCAAGTTGATTTCATGGAATTCTCGAGGACACACTCACCTAGCTTTGAATAAAAAAGTGTGTAAAGGATTACTGTACTAATACAGGAATCATGGGCATGTGGACAAATAATATGGGATGGATATGTTGTATTATGTTTACCTGGTTCATGTGGGCCAAGAGGACGACCTAAGGGTGGCCTGGCACTTGCATTTCAAAATGCTCACGGGATTGAAAAGTTATCCGAAAAACATCTGTGTACTTATGCCCTGGTTGCAACTTTTTACCTAAACACACAAAATGGAAGGGTGGGACTTATGGTGATAAATGTGTACTGGAACAATGCAGAATATGAGGATCAAAAATTGGCGATTATGCTTGATGAACTAAATGACTTGATTGATGAATGGTTAACTTTCTTATCTGGTGGTTTTATTATTATAGCCGGTGATTTGAATACTAATTGTGACTTATCAAATATTGAGATAGATTGTTGCTTGGCACACAAGGACTCGAGTGGAGCAAAAAAGAGCTCTAAACGTTATAGAGGTGCTCTTTGGCTTAATTTCATAAGATCATGGGCTATGGAGAAGATGTTTAATGATCAATGTACATGGTCTGCTAGGGGGGAGTCCTCAATAATAGACTATATATTTGTCAGCAATAGGCTGGTTAAGGATTCTGAAAATATGCTTGTGCAACCTATGTCTAAAAGCGATCATGCCACGTTATCAATTAGTTTGAACCTAAAGAAAAAAGCCGATAATGCCAATGAGAAGTGTGTACCAATAACGGTTAATGGGAGGGGTAAACGGGTTAAATAGAATAAGTTCAAGACTACTAAATGTAACAATCTGATGTGGCAAGACTACGTAACAAATTCTCTAGAACAGAACAAATCAATATATTCGATAACAGCATTTGACGATCTACTAGTCTCTAGGCTGGACCAATTTCAGAGTCTAAGCAATGCCTCAGCAGCCAAAAAAGTGATACATAAGCACGTGTATGATTTAGAGGTAAAACAACACAGAGCCCTACTGCACAAACAAATATGTGTAATAAAGAAATTGAATTTGTTACCCGAGAATTATAAAAAGAAAGTGAGAATATGCCACCAAGCTCATAAAATTGGAGGATTCAGTATAGAGCAACACTTGAACAGAATGATGCTGAGTATGCTTAGGGCCATGAAAGAAACCAACTCTAGAAATTATTGGTCCCTCATCAATGGCACTGAAGCATTGCAAGCACAGTTAACAACAAATCCTATTGAGGAACAAGAATGGTGTAATTTCTTTGAAAACCTATATGCTCCATCTAGTAATGGTACAGTAGCAGTATATGGGAAAGAACATAAATGGAATTTAGATATTTCGGTTGAAAAAATAAGAACAATGATCCAAAAACTGAAACCATCTGTTACTCCGGGACCTAACAATTTGACATGTTCTATAATTAAACAGAATGCCGACTTATGGGCAGGGATATTACACTTATTATTAAGTGATGTAATAGAGTCACAAAATATGGCTGAGTCGTGGAAAGTCTCGTATGTGATACTCATATATAAAAAAAGAAATTGTCTATGTCCTAACAACTATAGACCGATATCACTAACCAACATAGATTCAAAAATGTTTGCATCCTTGATATTAGAAAGTTTGTTGAGATGGATGGAGGAGAAAGAAATCCAGGATGCGAGGCAGTTTGGGCTTCCGAAAGGACTGGGGACAGATGCAGGGGGTCTTTTGGTATCTGTTTTACAAAGCCAAGCGAAGAAATTTGACCATGTCCCTCTATATGCTGCTTCTATGGATTTATCTACAGCATTTGACATGGTCGATAGACCGATACTATGGGAAAGGCTTACAGCACTGAATATTGATAGAGGCTTATTAGCAATGATCATTCACCTGTATTCGAACATGGTTTTAAAGGTCAGACTCAATAACCAAGGGCTGATGTTGAGAGGAATAACAGCAATGAATGGTTTGAAGCAAGGCTGTGCCTTGGCTGCGATCCTTTTTAATCTTTACGTATCTGGGGCTAGTACAAAAATTATGTCTGCTGGGCTGTTATCCCCAAGAATAGGGAGAATCGTAGTGAAGTGGGTAGCATATGCGGATGATTTTTTGTTACTGGATCGTACAAAGATTGGTCTACAAAGACTAATTGACGTGTTTTCGGTCTTTGTAAAAGACTTAAAATTAAAAATTAACCCTACTAAAACTGTGGTCATCAATCTGGGGCAAAGCAAAAAATCTAACTCCAATCCAGTATGTTATGTTGAAGGAACTAAGATAAGACTACAAAAGGCCATTAAATATTTGGGTTACACATTTGCTAGTAAAATGACACCAAATTTTGCAAAAAACTGCTTAGAAGCTAAGGCAAAAGTGGCAGCTAATCAGTTCAAGGCAATTGAAAGGAGATTTGGGAAATTCACCATGACAGGTTGTAGAGATTTCTATCTTTCAAAGGTGATACCGAGGTTAACCTATGGTCTGGACTTCTATCCGGTGAAACTAATTCCGCAGTTAAAAACAATAGAAGCTCTTCTTTGGAAAAAAGTATTGTTTTTTATACCCAAATGTATACCAGTTGAAATCTTAAGGTACGAATTTGGGCTTGGTTCGCTAGAAAGTATGATGGAAATTAAAAGAGCCGTGTTGTATAGAAAATGTATCTTGGCAGTACCAAACTGTTTGTATAAAATTCTCAGAGAGGGCGTAACTGAGAAATATATGATGGATTTCCAAACTGAGGTGGAAAATATATTGATGAAGCTTGGAGCGTCAATGCAGACCCTCTTAGAAAAACCAGCAAAGATCAAAACTTTGATTAAAGCTTTTGATTGGGTGGAAAATAATGCTCTGATCATGAACTTAAAGTTATACAACCAAGTTGTGTCTTTTTGGAAATGGTCTCCTGAATTGGAGCCATATTTGATGAAATATCCTTCAAGAAAAATTCGAAATAATGTGATGCGATTTAGGTTTAATGTTTTAAATACCAATGAAATAAGTTATATAAGGAAATTAATCCCGATGGGTAAGAAATTATGCAGATTCTGTGAAAATTCTGGTATGACTGAAACACTGGTACATTTGTTATTAATATGCCCGAAGCTATTGAAAGAAAGATTTGTTTTTTTTCTGAATTTGTGTATGATACAGCAAATGTATCCAGGGAACAACTATGGTTTAAAATGATGCATGGAACTGATATTGCATTAAAGTGCAGAGTTATCAATTTCCTAACGATCGTGTGCAAGGTACACTAAATAAGAAGCAGTTTTGTCCTATTGGTTAAAGGTTCTGTTAATACAAAGAATGGACTAAAGATAATCAGGGAGGGAGAATAACGAAGGCTGTATTCTGAGAGAATCGAAATTTGTTTGATGAATGGAGATAGAAATTTGAAGGTCTGTTTTGAACTGAATTCACCATATGACAGTAATGATGTTGTAAAGAGATGTAAATGTTTTTAAGTATGTTTTATGATTATTTTATATGCATTATTTTGTAAAGGTTTAAATAAATCAAATACAATTAAAAAAAAAAAAAGAAGAGACGATGTCGAAATATAAAGTAATGTAACTGTAAAGCAGGATGAAAGTATGCAACCAGCTAACGTCTGTATATAGGCTTGTAACGCAAGAAGCTAAGAAAACAGTGCGACTTGCTATGATTGGTAGAAGAATAGAGTGGCAAGCGCCAACTATATATCTACCTCAAAGAAGCACATTATACAAGTACAAATCCATTTTATAAAAGCAGAATTAAGCCCAGGATGGTAGGGGTCAAACAGGCCAGGATTCATTTAGCAGCACAACGCCAGATGAAAGAGCGGAATCGAAACTTAGCAAGAAGCAGCTCATGCCTGGGAATTCGAGGTCAAACTAAGGAAGGGAGAAGAGCGGCAAATCAGAAGAATGGAAAATTCAAAGCATAGCAGCCTGCCCGTGAAGGTCGGGAGAAGGAGGCCCAGGCAGGTGGTGAGGCTGAAGGGAGAATCAGGTATGCAAATAGATGGAAAATGAAGCAGCTTCATGGTGTACTGACAGGTGATCAGCCAAGCGCAAAGAGGTACCAACATCTGATATCACCCAAAACCAGAGGATGCCATAACTTTTCCCTATAAGAAGCTATAGTTTCGAGGCCATCCTCAGCCAACTAATTGACACATAGCCCTAAAGTACTGATTGATGGAAGGGAGACAGGGTGAATCTTGGGGCATGCCGCATCTGGGTGAACATTCTGCATGCTGCTAGTTAAAGTAGAGATTTATGCTTGAGGGTGTAACTGACCCAATCACAATGGAACAAATAATCTAGGGTCCTATAGTTAGTAGAACCAATGAGACATTGTACTTGTAGTGATGTCTAGCACGAGTGATGTAGCGGGATGGGCGCAGACGCCTCCCCGATAAGAGTTATCCAATCCTCACACCCCGTTACCATATGCGGATATAGTACCTATACTTAAGTTACCTTTTCCTACCAATAGACTTGCATGACAAACATTTGGGTGTTACACGTCAATGATGATGAATTTTGCCTATGAGAATTGCTGTTTGAATGCAGATTTGGGAAGTTGACACGAGACGGGCGATCGCATCACTGATGATTTCCTAATGTTTCCCTGTTTTTTATACTTGTCATTAAACAGACTTCCCTTTGCCAAACCATTTCAGTTGTCCTTATTGATTGGTGTTGGAGTAAGAGAATCCTGCACCCCATCAACCTCAATGTGCAGTTATCTCATCTTATAGTACTCCAGTATGAGCTCTGATCCCATGGGCCCATCAGAGGTTGCTCTGCCCTCCTGTACACTTGGTAGCGGAGATGATGGTTGTGACCATCAATTATTAACTATTGATTAAAATAAGACACCTATTGACCAACGACACAAAGTAGCTCTAGTTCTTCGGCAATATCACAAGTCCTTCGCCATTTAGCCAAGTAGACTGTGAAGCTTCCCGTGGACAATGATAGTTTAAATCTATCCAAAAACTGCAGTGGGTCTGAAGGGACCCGTTTTATAAACATAAACCCTTCCATTCCTAAGGGCAGCGGAACAAACGAAAGACTAAAGGAGGCGGTAACGGAGGCAGTGATCCCAAGGATCCAGAGAGGAACCATGCGAGCAGTGAGTGAAACAAAAATTTAATGCTTTGGCAAATGTCATAGGCATTAGAACAAGTAAGGGAAAAGGTAACGGAGGGAGATTCAGAAAAAAAATAGTCAGAAGTAGAGAAGACTGTATTTATATATAAGGGGATAATGACTCGACAATAATTATATAAACAGTGAATACCGGGGTAAACACCCAAGAAGATAGTGAATACCGGGGTAGACCCCCGAGAAGAGAGTGAATACTGGGGTAGACACCCGAGAAGAGAGAGAATACCGGGGTAGACACCCGAGAAAGGAGAGAATACCAGGGCGGACACCTGAGAAGTTAGAGAATACCAGGGCGGACACCTGAGGAGAGAGAGGATACGCCTTATTCCTGCGCTTTAATATAGGGGTCAGAAGAAACGTGAACTCAGAGCCCACATAATAGGGGACGACTAAGCTACTACCATGTTTAAAGATGTCATAAAAGGGGTTTGTTTAAACTCCATGTCGGTGTACAAATTAGAGGCAGAGATATTTGTGTCCAGCTGGTGTCTGTCTAGTCTGTCAAGTGTCTGTCTTATGTGTTCTGTTGTGTGTCACATGTAAGGAATTTGTTGTTTGCTGATTAGAATTGAATTGGGAGTTTGTGCAATTCGATAGTTGAATGGGAATCGCACACAAATTGATACTTTGAGTAATGGTTGACATTAAAGTTTTGGCGGGAAAACATTGGATTGGAGCTTGCGGTGTTTGGTCCTCGCTCATATTGTTGACAGTGTTAAAATTGCATGGAAGCATTGAAAAGTGGTGTTTAAGAGGAAAGTAGAACGGATTTAAGCATGGAAGAAATTACACCATTAGCACACTTATGTAAGCAACTGCCGAAACATGCACCCATTCTTAAGAAATATAGCACCAAGTGGGGTAAGGGCACCACCCACAAGATGTTTATGCCGTGGCCACAAAATGGGTCTTTATCTAAAGCTGTTTTACAGCATATGACGACTTACTCGCATGCCACATATACAGGAAAAAAACTAGAGAAACGTCTTGCTGTTCTAGAACTTTGGAAAATGTTCGAACAGTCGAAGGAAGAAGAGCCACCTGCTGGCTGGATATTAAACGTATGCACAGAGGGAGGTGAGACGCCTACCGCGCCACCTGCCCCGCCTGAAACAGAAACCGAGGGAAGTAAGCCTGAGGGACTCTACCCATTAAGAGGGCTTAAGGCAGCCACCGGGTATAGCAACCCCGCATATGAGTCACCTACGTACAGTAGTGATGAGAATAAAGGGAAAGATCAGGATAAGAATCTTGCTTCAGCAGTCCCGAGGGACAAGGAGAGACGCGATGATGAGAGGAAGGATCAGGCACAGATAGTGCATCCCTCAATAAGGAGAGAGAGGGAAAGAAATGGAAAGGAGGTGAAAGCTGAACTGATGGGGTAGCATTCGCAAAAGATGAATGGATGGGAAGACAGATATTGTTGAAACTCGATGGAAAAGGAAGTGATGATGTGAGACCTAAAGAGAGGTTAGATGAGGCACAGAGAAAGGAGAAAGAAAAAGAGTTAAGGGATGAAAGGATGAAAGGATAAGATGGAAGGATAGACTGAGGTGTAAACAGCTATATCGCGAAGAGCAAGAAAAGCAGCTTGATTGCAAACAGAGAGCAGTCTATGCCTTAGACAGACAGAAACAGCAAAGTTTAGAAGAAGAGCAAAGAGTATGTGACAAGAAGATACAGAGATGAAGGGATGAGGAAGTTTGAAAGGAAAATTAATGTAGAAATTAAAGTAGAAGGGAAGAAGATAAGGTCAGAGAAGAGGCGAGGAAGCACAAAGAATTTGATGATGACATTGAATGTAAGCATAGCAGAGGGCACGTGATCTCGAATATTTGGAGCGGGAAGTTAAAAAACCCAATCCTGTTGTAGAATGGGAAGACATTGAAGAAATCTTTCCAGCGTACGACTCAGTACCAGGCACGACTAGGGCAAATATTGAAGATGACTTCGATACGAGAAGCATCGGGGAAACGATCGATAAAATATACGACGAAATGGGACAGGAACAAATATCCCAAAGGGAAAGGGAAGATGAGCGCTTGGAAAGCACTCAACTGTATGACACTGAGGATGTCACCCGAAGTAGTGGGAGCAGGAGACTGTCCCCGGACAGACTAGAAATCAGTAAAAATGATGATGACACAAGGAATTGCATGAATTGGGAAAATCAATGTCCGACTCCGGAGAGGAAACAGAGTGCGAGACAAATGAAGAAGGGAAACAGCGCGAAAAGTGGCTCCGAAGGGACAAAGGGGTACGATGGTTGGATGCTAGTGAGTCCGCACTGAGGACATCAGAGTCTGCCACACAGTCGGACCAGCATGATGGAACACCCCATGCTCAGAGGGGGTGTCAGCACCCGCCTATGTAGATAGGTTGAGGACATTGCCAGGCAGACGGTGATGTGGGAATATAACACCTGAAATAGACAGGAGTGCTATGAGAGAAGAGAAAGAAGGCTGTGCATTCCAATTTCCGCTACTAGAAAAGGGGGGAGCAAGACCGCAATATATTCCATGGCCACGCATGGACCGAGAAAACCTGAAAAACAAGCTTCCAATGCTGACTTCGGGAGCAGGGAAGTGGATACATGAGTTAGAAAAAATGACAGGGGGAGTCACGTTGGCTAAAGGGGACATTAGAGGTCTCCTGACCGCAATACTTGGTGAGAGATCAGACGATGTGTGGACATGGGCAGGGTACCCTGGTGTAATCATAATTAACACTGCTCACAACGGAGCGCCATTTAATAATTGCAGAGCAGTAGTATGGAAAGCACTACGTATGCTGTACCCGGACACTTCCAATATGGGAGCAATAATGACTCAAAAAATGAAGGAGTCAGAAGATCTGTTGATTTATATTCAGAATTTCCAAGACGCATAGGTGCTCGAAATGCATGAATCTTGGACGAAATCTATACCGGTGTTTTACCACATATTGTGCCAAGGGTTGCCAGAACCAGTGCAGAAACAGCTCAGGAAATTGGCAGGGGATGAGGCTAAACCTTGGGCAGAAATACAGTAAACTATTGCACATTACTGTAGATTATTACAAGAAAAGAATCGATAAAAGGAGGCAACTCAAAAGGGTGAGGAAGAGAAGCTGGTGCAAAATAAATTATCAAAGTATGCTTTTGAAGGAGCCATGCTAACTAGCCCAGCTGAACAGAACTTACAACAGGTGGCTAGCCCACAGCAGAACAACCAGGGTAACATAAGACTGTACCCGAGGGGAAGAGGATTTAGAGGAAGAGGATGGCAGAGTAATCAAGGAGGTTTCCAAGGTAATCAAGGAGGCTTTCAAAACGTGCAATGGACAACCCAGATATGTCAAATGGACAAATAATCCAACCACCACCAGTATGTTGGCTGTGTGGAATGACGAGGCATTTGGCGTGCATGTGTAGAAGTCAAGACGTGTGGCAGAATAGCCAAGGAATGGGAGCAGATGCAGCAAATCACCCTGCAGTCACACAGGGTGGTGCACAGAATCACACAGTGCAGCAGCAAGCACCAGGCGTGCAGCAGGGTGCGCAGCAAGGGGTTCAACCCCCGAACATGGGGAATTTGCCACAAGGGCAATTTCAACAGGCACCACCGCAATCGTCTCAGGGCACAAACTCCGGAAAGGGATGCAGAACAGGGAGTGGAGAGAATCCACAAGTGTACCATGGGCCAAACTTATATATGAACTAGGACAGCTCACTGGGAACCCTGATGTGCTCTATCCTATCAGTGACACCAGACCCTAATAAGGAACCTAGGGTGAATGTCGTCATAGGGGTAAAGAATATTCCTTTTTAGTTGACACGGGTGCAACACACTCGTGCATACGACAAGGCAAGTGTTCCTTGTCTGGAGAGGCCATAGATACTTAGAGTTTTACAGGAGTACACAGTCGAGTTCCCTTTACGGACACACTCCCAGTCTCCATAGGAGAGTGCGAGATGAATTGACTCTCCCTTTCCTTTCCTTTCTCTCCCTTGGTACATTGTCTCTTACTCTGTCTCAATTGACTTCACACTGTAACTATACATCTTGTCATGCCTAAATGTAACCATCAATTGCTATATGATCTGCACTGTCACTTACCCGGTCACCACCACTCATGATCATGGGTTTTGCTAAAATTACTAATCTGTTATCACAATGTGCTTCCTTTCCTCATGACTGGAACAAATTATTAAATACATGCATATTGAATGGAATATATACGTTATAAATAAACAATGGGTATCCCTATGTCACTTCACGGTGCACATCACAACATCACCAAATCACAGCCTTGAAAAAGACTTAGGTTGAAATGCACGTCGGCTGTGTAGTGAGTTACCATGTCAAAAACTTGTCATTTAATTTGTACAATGATGTTTTCTTTGGTGCTAACTAACCAAAAATAAACAAATTAATGACTATGACCTGACTGGACCATATAATTGATCTAATCACTCAACAAGCGACCCTTGGGCCACCATACCCTACCAGCGCCCAACTGATCCAGAGTTTGTCATCCCCACAACTCTTACAATTTAATAGGAACTCCGGAGTTTGTTCCTCAACAAACCAGGATCCAGGCTGCTGGTCAGATTCGGCTTCAAAGATAAGAGGAGGTGCGCAGGAGAAAGGGAGTCCCGCCACGATCAACTTCACCTCTGCTACAATCTTTATATTAGTGGACTTTGGGGGGGTGAAGAGCATGAGATACCTTCCCAAACCTAATTGCTGTTGTTCATTTACTCCAAACTTTGTGGGAAGTTTGTGGGAAGCAGGTCACTCGCTGCCACACTTGCCTTATTCATTCTGTAAATATAATCAAACTTTACCAATTCATAGAGTGGTAACTAGCACACATCCAACCGATCGATCCCACAACAGTAATCCTAGCATACATTAATTATATCGCTCAGAATATTGTGTGTAATAAAAGCATATGGGATCAGCCATGCCACACCATGCAACCCAACTCATACACTGTCAGCATATATTCGATTGCATGCCTCCTCATAGAATGCACACATGTAAAGTATTCCCCCAATAACTCTCACCGTGCTACTTTTTTATGTCAATAGATTCACCAGGAAGGTAAGGCCAAATAATAATTGTGGCTATACGCTGTCAAAAACATCCAAATTACAGAGATTTCCTCAACTGTATGTAGCTGTTTTTCAAGATGCACAGCATTTGATTAAGCTGCATCAACAAACCTCTGTGCATGCCATGTACTCAGTTCCTCCTGTCACAAATTGTTCTACTTCCACAACAGTTCTGGCCTTCAACACACCATCATTGGCCTACAGTAGTATGGGAAGACAGTGGCTGCTCTGTTGTGAAACATCTGGTGTAAGGCATTCCAACACAGAACCGAAGAGTTTCCATGGGAGTACCAGCATGCACTACTGACAGGCCAAAAAGATGATCTGACAGTTCTCCCGACATCTTCAACCACAACTGAGTATGGTTCTCTGTGTGAAGTTAAATCAACATGGATATAATTGAGGGCGGGATACTTAAATCTACCAGTGTCAGATGCAGCTGCCTTCATCAAACAGTCAAAGGCAGAGGAAAGGTCCATGAAAGCCAAATGGATCAAAGCTTGCTGTCCTCTGACATATTTTGCCGCAGTTGTGTAATGTTTTAGGCTCTGCAACTCGTCCCTAGACCAACTATACAACCATATTAAGCACCTGAAAGGAGTTCAAACTTGATGCATTGCATTCTGCAGCAAGGATCTCAGATGAAAGGAATTTGGACATGACTTATTCAATTTGTATGTACTTACCCAATACACATTTGTTTCCAGCTAGAAGCAACTCTTACATTGGAAACCTGTAGTTAAAAGGTCAATCATCATGTGGTTCCAAATTGCAGGTAATCATTTTAAATGATCCAGTGGTTCTCCGGTAGCTCCAGGACTTTTATGTGCCACCGTTAATGACAGTACATCTTCCACCTTGTTTGAGGCCCATTGCTAGTAGGAACACGTTTTCTTGGCAGCTCTCTGCATTTGACCCATTGCTCTGGATGAGCTGAACACAGTATACCCCTTAACATTTGCTTCAGAGGGTAAATGATCTCTATGTAGCCATAGGATCCCCACTTGTTTTCATGACCTCCCTACAGTGCCTCCAGATGCCAAAATTGATTTACAAATATTGTATATTTACAGTGAAAGACCAAAGACATGCCAGGCTGTGGCAGGGCACAGTCTGCCATCCCCTGTAGGGCCACAGTGTTTATCCCCACTGTGACCTCAATATTTCCTGTTTGAATCTCTAGAAAAGTTCAAGAAATTCAAATGAATTAAACACACACATATCAGATAATTTGTTGAATCGTTAAACATACTTGTCTGTCTTTATTGGGAAAGAAACAGCAAGAGATCAAATCTTTGGTATCAATATACTGTGGAATCACTGATGAGCCATGGTCCTGTAACTACTACACTGTTCATCTTTGAAGGTTTGTGCTCTTTTGTGCATTTCAATGTTAAGAAACGTATTTGAAAACCACCATTTTGTGACTCGGATGAAAGTGAAAGTGAGCAGGTATTACCCATCAGAAATGTCTTATTTATTTTATTAATTGGACATGCGTATGGCGCCTATACACAAGTGTTCCCAGGTGGCACAAGACAAGTTGGGAGGGGGGCGAACATGGAAAGAAGTAGAGCAATAAACAGTTATATTGGCCTTGTGACAATCCTACCATGCAAGAGCAAGACAAAGTGGTAAGTGCATGAGCAGGGGGTAGAGGAAGAAATGCAGGAGTTGGGCGCCCAAAGGGAGGGGGTGGGCAAGTGCTGGAGGGGCCAAGCCGGCATGTTCCAGGGGAAGGAGAGGGGGAAGGGAGGATCATTTCAGTGAACAGGGAGGACCAGGTTAGGGCTAGCCTGGGGAAGGGAGCCCGAGGGCAAGTGCTGTGAAAGGGTGCTGGGTGGGCTGTTATGAGGGTGGCCTGGCCCCTGTATGACTCTGAAGGGACCAGGCCACAGTCACAGCAGCGGAGGATATGTTAGTACGGGAGAGGGAAGGAAGAGAAGAAAAGGAAAATCTTGAAAAGTTTCCGGAACACAAGAAGATCCGGCTCAAGTCGGACGGAGGGAGGCCATTCCAAAGAGAGGAATCAGCCAAGGAAAGGGATCTACCTCCCACTCTCTGTTTGGAGAAACATTTCACCTGCAGATAGTTGGAGCCAGAAAACACTCTGGCAGGGAGGTATTTAAGGAGGGAAAGCTTGATGTAGAGAGGTCCCAGGCTCCAAAAAGCCTTGTTGATGATGCAAAGAGTCTTGACTTTGATCTGTGCAGTCACCGGCGCCACCATTATGGAGAAAACGTGAGGCCACTGGAAGCAGAGGACTTGCTTTCTAAATACTGAAGCTCCCGCGGATTCGCGGGAGTTTCAGTCTTTAGGAAAAAGGCCTCTGCTTCCAGTGGCCTCACCCTTTCAGCCTTAATGGTGACGCTGCCCCTCCCCAGCTGGCGAGGGACAGCACCACCATTAAGACTGAATAGGCGAGGCGCTGTCCCCTGCCAGGCAAGCCTATATAAAATAAATGCAGAGATCAGCACCCTCTCCCCCATAGGGGAGAGGGTGCTAATCTCTACAAAAGGCTGCCTGGCAGGGGTGCCAGTAGCCCATTGAGCCGGGGCTTGTCAAGGGGGCGTGGCCTAACAGGCCATCAAGACCCCCGTTGTTAGGCCACAGCCCCTCGATGAGCCCCGGCTCGATTTGTAGTGCCACTTAAGGCACTGGCTGAAACAGAAACTTCCCAAACAAACGAGTCAGACAAAACAATGTAGCATTAAAACTCTTGGTGGCAGGAAGGCTTTGCTGTCAACAACCTGCCAGCCCAAGACAATATAGGTCCAAGCATAGTAAGGATATGGTCAGCTAACTGAAAAGCTGGCCCACCATTGTATTAATGCTTTCAACACTCTACACATGTCCAGGTGCTGAGAGTGTGTTCTTTTTTATGTTTGACTAAATTAAAAACGACATAGAAACATATTTGGGACTACTCATAGATGCTGCTTTCATTAATATGGCTAATGGGGGCATGTACACACGTCATGGAAGCAGTGGAGTAACTTTGCTGAAAATGTTGGAGGAACATGACCTCTAAATGAAAGGGGCCCCTGCCAAATGAGTGGGACAAAATGGCGTGGCACAACATTTGGGGGGACAAACACCTCTGTCCTCACGTAAAATTACGACCATGCACGGAAGGAGGCATGCCAGCACTAGACATTGGAAGGCAGTGGAGTAGCAGTCTGAGAGGGGAGGCGCTGCTAGGAGGGGTCAAGGCGGTTGCATTCTCTGTAGGCAGCTGGCGAGAACGAGACCTGGAACAGTCCACTGGGTGAGCAGTGGCAAATATGGTGGCTGGGGAAAGGTACCGGGGGACAGCAATGAATGTGCACTGCCATTACTGTTCATGCCAGTGTTCCCTGCATCCTGATGGTCAGCACCTTTCCCACTGGTCAGTGGTCGAAGTGAGCGGGAACGGTAGTAAGCAGAATTCCAAGACTTACATTTTTTTACTGTTAACAGTTCCACTACCTTTTGCATGCATTTTCACCATTACGCAACTGTTCTTTGTGAAGTTAAAACACACTTCTCCCCTTTACCACTTAATAGCAGTTACAGCTAAACTGAAATCTATTTCAACTCAATTGGCTGTCAACAGCATGGCTGCAACCCTTGAAACATGTGTTGCATGTTGCTCCCCTCATGACTATCCTGTCTGCCACCGGAGTCACAGGTCCACTACTATTTTTGGTACCACTGCCCTGGGTTCTAATGTAGAAACAATAGCACCAACTGAGTACATGAACTATCGGTGCATTGGAAAGTATATTATGTTCTAGAAATGCTGTACAATTTTATAACAACGTGGTGTCTACAAATGTTTTTGTTGGCTCTCGATATGTCTCTGAATACATCGGTTTTAGCCCTGCCATTTTAAATGATTCACGTCAAACTTCTCTAATACCAGACGAGTGTTAAATACTAGTTGAATTACTAACACAATACTAAATAAATACTTGTTTTCTAGTCTTTTAGTCTTCATTTATTTATTGTTGTATTTATTGGTCATTTGTAATGTGCTTATACACCAGTGTTTGGAGGCACAAGTATTTAGTATTGAATACTCATTACCCCAACTGAGAAGACAAAAAATGATTGAATGAAGATCTTCCATTTTGGTAAGGGAGCATCCAATGATTTTATGTTAATTTCATGGAGGAGCCCCATCCTGATAATAACCCCGCATGAAAATATGTTCCCATCTGATCCCCAACTTCTCAAATGACATCCCAACACACAACCTATAGGGCCTAATTATGCAAGCGCATTTTGCGGGAGGATAGCTCAGGGGCAACGTGCTCGCTTTGGAAGCAAGACGACACAGAGCAACACAGGTTCAATCCCCGGGTCCACGCTTAGAAACCTGTGGGTATTTATTTATTTGAATGTATTTAAAGCACACGTCAGCCCGTGGGCATCGTGGCGCTGTTACATGAAGACATAGGCCCTCATTCCGACTCAGGCGTTAAGGGGTTTACGGCGCCGTAAACGGCGCGACCCTTAACGCCTGATTTGCAGCCGTTAAAATCCATGCCGCAAAGGGACCTTGGCGATAATTACGGCAACGTAATTTATCGCCTTTCCCCATTCCCATTATGCTCTATGGGGCAAAAATGGGAATGGGGAAGGGTAAAATGGGAAATGGGGATTTACCGCCCCACTCACCTTGGAATGGGGTGGTAAATCCGCCAACCACCATGGCGTAAACTTGGTTTACGCCATGGTGGTAAGGGTACGACCCAGGCGGTAACTTACCGCCTGGGTCGTAATGAGGCCCATAATCTGGTTACAATGGAAGGAAGATGGTTACAAAGCAATTTTCATTACAGGACACATTTCGTATCAGACGTATGCGAGCTAGTGTAGGTGAGGGAGGGAGGATGTTAGTTGAGTGGTTTTGAGGGATTTGCGAAAGAAGTACAGCGAGGGTTCTGCTCTGAGTGAGTTGGGGAGGGTATTCCAGAGTTTAGGTGCTATGTGTGGGAAGCCAATGCCGCCGGCTTTGGATCTTCTTACAGTGGGTACTCGGAGTTGGTTGGCGTGATGGCTTCTTCTGGGACGGATGGAGGAGTTCTTTGTTTTTTATTTTTATTTTTTTATTTGTTTTATTTAATTCTTATAGCGCGCTACTAACTCATAGGCCTCAGAGCGCTACATAAAACAAGACTTAAAGACAGCATAAATAGAATAAATAACAAAATGAGTACATAGTGACAACCAAGATATAAGAAAAAAAACAGGGAGATACATAAGTGCATAGGCATTATGGAGGCAATGAATAACCCAAACGTCAGTCTTGAAAGAGAAAAATAGGAGGGAACCATTAATTACAGAATAAAGCAACTAACTACTATATAAAGAAGCAGCATCAAACAATAAGCTCAAGATTCGTAAAGCCCATGGTAGATATTTAACATGTTCCAGATACATGGGCAAAGTGCTAGTTCCACATCCCACCAAATAAACAATCACTGTTCACTTGAGAACACCATGTGGCCAAATCAGTTCTGCGCAAGAGTTTCAAATCAGAGGAAAGCACAACGCCTGGTCCGGTTCTTGCCCGTAACCAGGTAAGGACTTTATTGCGGAGTGCATCTCTGGGTTCAGTCTTAGTTAATTTAGGGACATTAGAAATGACAAAATTACAATTGTCCAGCACCAGGGCCTTGAGGTCTTCATTCTCCAGAAGTGGCATATTGAGTTTCCTACGACGTGCAGTCCTTAGGTCTGTCATTCTGGATTTCTGAGGCTCCTGATAACCAGCTGAGACTGCTGCCACAGGCCTAGTAGGGGGTTCCGACAGACCCAGACTGGGTTTCTGTGGAGACTCATTTGCTAAAGGGGAAGAAGAAGGTAATACATTTTTTCGAGGGGGGCATTGGTTAGACCCGACACCAGTACATGAGACTCTCATCGAGTGGATAGAATTTTTAGATTCTTTATAAAGAAGGTCTGTCTGAGTAGAGCAGGTGACTTTAACTGTAGTTCGTACGCTTTTGAGTTGGGTATTATTTGCTTCAAACCAATCGGTTTGGGAAGAACAGGATACCTTAGTACTAAGCGACCCCATCATGGGAGGAATATTGTCCCCCTGTGTATTTCTAAGAAGAGGGAGCACATGAAATGTATCTGTAGAGGTAACAACGGACACACGCCATGCGTTAAAGTCCTCAAGAGTACTACAGTTATTTAGTTTTGTTTCAAAAGTCTGTTTCAAAAGGCTCCAGTGATCAGGCATACAAAACGTGTCAATGTTCTTCATTGAAGCACAAGGCAATGGTAAAGGCGAGGTGGGGGACAGAATGTTCACATTCTGCCCTGAGAAAGAAGGTGTCAATATGGTGGGGAATAACCAGTCCCCATTAATTTCAGAAGTTAAGGGAGGCACTTGAATGGTTTTATTGATGTTGTCTTCACAGTTAGACATTACTGGTATAATCGGAAAGAAGGAGGCAGCATTGTCAGCCTGCAAATTGGAACAGTCAGCGTTGGCTACCCCATAAGCTACGTAAATTTTGTTAATTATGCCCGTGGTTACTGGGCTCCCTGTGAGAGAAACCAGACTGGCATCAGAGATCCTACGAGACTCCTCTGGAGAGCCTTATGAGTCCAGCACTGGTTCAAAGTGCCTGGTCTGAATGCGCTCTCTTCTATGAGAGCTATGGGCTAGCATCTCAGCAAGACGGTCCTTTTTTAAAGCCGGCATAGAAACCGGAGAAGGAGCCAGCATAGAATGAGGCATAATAGAGGGTAGACTGACTGAGAGACAGGGTACTTTAACAGAAGAAACGCTGGTTCTGAGAGCAAGTGTAATCACTGTCTAAAGAACAATAAAGAACAGTGAGAAAGCCAACCTGTGGAGCAAGGCAGCCAGCCGGCTCCGAGCACCAAAGCAGACTTTCTGTGGGTTCTATGGGTTCCGTAGGTGCAGCAGGGTGCAGCAGGAAGCGGTGGAACAGCAAGCGAAGCACGGTCACGGCCCCACTTCCAAGAGAGGAGAGCCCGAGGCGACGCATGCCGGCAAGCCAGCGAAGAACAGTTAGAAGAAAGGACCTAGAGGAGCACACTGATGCCGTCAAGCCGCACTGCCATAGGAAACGGACAGCCGCTTCCGACAGCCAGTGAATGTGCAGGTGTTATAGTTTCAGATAGGTAGGGGGGTGCTGCGTGATTGATGCACTTGTGTGTGAGAGTGAGAATTTTAAAGTTGATTCTTTCCTTGACTGGGAGCCAATGGACGACTCTTCTGGCCTGTGAAATATGGTCAGTTTTGGGGATGTCTAGTGCAGCATGGAGGGCTTTATTTTGCACTATTTGGAGCCTGCTAGGTTTTTAGTCAATGTGCCTGCCAGGAGGGCGTTGCAGTAGTCCAATCTGGCACCTATAGTAGCTCTGGCTATGGAGAGGCAGTTGGGCGTGGTAAGGTAGGGTTTTATGGCATAAATGAGTTTGGTGGTCAGAGCAGATGCTGAGGGGATGGTGCTGGTTTGTCTGGTCATGAAGAGTGTGGCGTCTATGTAGACTCCTAAGGTCTTGACGGCAGAGAAGACAGGTATGCTAATACTGTCGATAATCATGTGAGAGTAATCGGGGGTGAGTTTAGTTAGTGTTTTGCTGGGGGCTTGGATGATGATTTCGGTTTTGTCTCCGTTTAAACAGAGACCATTGATAGCCATCCAGGTTTGGATAGTGGAGTAGATTTTGAGGAGAGCTTCTGAGTCTAGGTCGTAGTCTCCGGAGAGGGGGAGGAGAACTTGCGTGTCATCGGCGTAATTTGTGTAGGCTATGTTGAGGGAGTCCAATGTGGGACTCAACAATTTATAGTGGTGGGGGGGCGCTGGCCTGGTCTGAGTACACGTTCATGGCCCTACCTTCAAGGAAGGATGTGATCCAAATGGTTGCCTTGTGAGAGAAGTGTGCAGCATTGAAGAGTTGGGATGTGAGAATGCTGTGGTCGACCAGGTCAAATGCTGCAGAGAGGTCGAGCAGTAGGAGGAGAGCAGGAGGGTATTAAGCACGTTACAAATAACCAATCATATCATATCTTTTCGTATGAAAATGACAACTTTGCGTGAACAATCGCATTAGAGCCAGTGTCAATGCCTTTACGTTACATTGCCCTTGTTCAAGTGTATGGTAATCCAGGCCAAATCGTGCACCGCCCTTGACATTTCGATAATTCATATTGTGTTTTATTTTTAAAATGTAAGTAACCACAAACTTTGAAAAGTTAGAAAGGACTTTAGCCTGAGCATGTGTGCATGAAGGAGAGCACACTGTTCCACAATACGGTTAAAGCAAACATTGCAACATACACACACAGGCAGTGCCGGCCCCAGGTCTGCCAGCGCCCTGTAGGAGATGTGTACACCCCCGCCCCACCTCACTTCACCCTCCCCAACATTCATACAGCACTGGACCTCAGGGGTGGCCTGAGTCCAGGGGCGGCCCTATGTGTCCTGGGTCCGACACTAATTGCGCCAACAAATGCAGAACAGCAGGGGCCTCAGTTCTGTTGTTCAGCTGAACAGAGCCCCCAGCTGTTCTTGTGAAGTGTGTTTAAGGGCCTGGCCAGACCGATACTTAAGTCACCTCCAGCTCAGTGCCATGCAAACTTCAGTTTACATGACACTGAGCTGGAGGCAGACGCCCTTTATTTGCTGCACGCTTGTGCGGCAACACTCCCTGATCGCACCGTGAGCCTGCACTATACACAGGGAGGCCTCATGTTGCTTGCAGTATCAGGGAGGGGAGTCTGTACAGAAAACAGTGTATATTTTACTCCTCTGCTCATGTTGTCTGAGGCTCAATGCAAGAAACTATTGTTTTCAAGTACCAGGTTTGAGTGTGCTTACAGTGCATTTGCCAGCCTTTACATTTGTGTTCTATTACATAAACGATCACAGTGGTAAGACCATGACTACAGCTCCACAAACAGATCCCACGGGGCAGCAGGCATGACATCTGTCTACATGCATACCAATCAGCGCTGGATCCTTGACAGCATCTGATAATCCACTCAGACCTCGCCCTCTTGGATTACGTTGTGATTAGACCCGATCTGTCGAATTAAACTCCTGTAATAAACAGCTGCCGATGTCTTCAGCTATAGGGAACCTCCACTCGGAGACCTAGCAGCGGCCTGAACTGTTTTTTTCTTTCTCATTTTTTGTTATAGATGCGCATTGGCTTGCATTCCGGATCCGTCTTTGCTGGAGTAGTTGGTGTTCAGATGCCACGTTACTGTCTGTTTGGGAACAATGTGACCCTTGCCAATAAATTTGAGTCGTGCAGCGTGCCTCGGAAGATCAATGTCAGCCCAACGACCTACAGGTAACTCGCTCGTATTAGCCTACAGGCGTTCATGCTGTATGTAGGAAGCAGCCATCGCGCGTGCGCTCTGACGTGAGTGATCTGCGCCATGAGGAGACGTGGGATACGATTGCCTCTGTGCGGCTGGGTAGGTGGAGTTATCATTAAGGATGGCAAGCAGCAGTGATACACGAGAGAACCAGGCGTGCGTTTATGAATAAACATCAGGAAATGATGGATAGGGGTTGTGTACCTCCCAGGCCGTTCCTCAAAGTACTCGGTGGTATATCATTAACACTTTTAAAAGCTGCTAAGTGCGGTCACTGTTTACTTGTGGCATCCCATGAGAAATTAAAGTATAATTCCTGACGTCTAGAGCCTGGCTTTGAATACCATTAACTAACATCTGTGTCTCTAGGAAGCTAGTCTTCTGAGCTGCTTAATGTATGCATGTACTGCCAGCTGCCACGAGCCTTCAAAGAGAACACAACCTCTCCATGATAGTGCCTTGTGAATAAGCACGTATGCCAAATACGAACATTTAAGAACAACAGGACGCAGCAATGTAACTTTTCATCTATTTCGTGCCCCATTTACGCTACCTGTCAAGTTCTTACTATAACCGAGTATTGGCTATATATGGGAAATTCCTGCACATTACATCTGCCACACTAAGACACCTTGCCAGACTATGGATGCCATCAATGGATTAGATAAAAATGGGTGATAAGGATATTGAATGTCTCTATTAGTGGGTGGGCTAAATCATGCTGGCTAATTAACCATCCAATCAACAGCGTTCCAAGCCGCGATTCTGCAATATTTGTCTGCTTGACGTTGGACCATAACATGTGCCAGATCAAACACCAATGCTTAATATTCGTTTTATTGCAGGAGAGCTTCGTTTCTAGGTGCTTGTCGTTATTTGATTGCCATTAGTAATCAATCAACTCCCTCTTGAGTTTCTTCTGATACAACTGCGGGTATTGCATACATGCCACCTTCCCGATTTAGGCGTGAGAGATTCCTGATTTTTCAGTTAGAAATAGTGCTATTTTTTACTGTCTCCCACCTAAAATAATGATAACGCCAATGCAATCCTATGCGAAAAACACATTCTCCCGATTTCTGTGGTAAAACGTTCCTTTCAGGGGCTCCAGAATGTTGCCATGTCTGATATTGCATTGGATTGAATGGCACATTTCTTCTTGACATTACATGTGTTATCGCTCACTGATGACCTTCGTCCATTGCTGAACTATAAAGATCTACATTCTGTAGAAAAGACCCTGGGTGTATGGGCTACCTACAAAAGTGTGCGCTTCGTAGGAGAGGTGCCAACAGAATCAAAGTCCCAGGCCATGTACCACAAAAACACTCTGGACTGGATGACCTTTAAGCCCACTAGGTTCCTGGGCCTAATCACCCTGAGCAATTATTCAAATTCTCCTCAATCTCACTGTTGATTGCCAGCCCTTTCTACATACAGAGTTAAAAAAAAAGGTGCAAAAATGACTTAACTTTTACTGAACATAACTCGGCTAATGAGGAAGAAAGCAACAATAACACCATTTATTTATCATTGTACATGTAAGAAAGGGGCATTACTGGCTGGTAATGGAAAGTCCCCGTGTGAATCCATTCTCCCTTTTGTTTAACAAGGAGAGTTCAGATGTTTGTTATTTTTTTTTCCTTCTGTTTTTGGAATCAACTACGTCACTCTAGAATTGTTCTGTGAGTATGATGTACCATCTACTAAACAGAGATGTGAGATAAGCGTAAACTGTAGCTGGCACGTTACCAGGGCAAGATAAAGCAAGACAAGGCAGGGAAACTGGGAGAGAGTATACTATTTTCACAATATTTTTCAGAGTATCTGATACTTTTTGCACCGAGTGTTAAAGTCAGGCAGATTCCATAAGAATCCATTATTTTTTCACCAGCTTGAAAAACCCCGGCGGGTTTGGCAGACACTTTGGAATATCAAACAAATATGTAAGCCCTTTTTTCTCTCAAATCTGCCTGCCAAAAGAATCAAAATATCACTGAATAGAAAAAGAGGCGCTAAAAGAGTGCCGTCAGTTTTATCATCAGATTGTTCATGTCTCGAAGCTGGAAAATGCCCCCCAGTTTCTTCTGTATTGGTGAAAGCAGGGCACACTTGACTTGTTGTATACAAAGAAGAGTAACCGAGTACAGTTTCTGACACAGCAAATTTGCTATCCTCCTCTACAGGTTTAGCTCCTGTGATGACACACTACTCATTAATGGTTCCCTTCCACCCCATGTACCACGGGTTGGAAATGCCAAGAAACAACAGAAGGATCACCTCTGTTGCAAGGATCTGAGGTTTCAGTACCAACCCTTCAGCAACTATTTATTAAACAGTATCAGATACATGCAAGCCTTCAGTGGAGAGGTCTATGTGGAATGCCCATCTGCAGTGAAGGGAACTCCCTGTGTTTTGAATGGACATCAGTGTTCACCTTTATCTTTCTTTTTCCAACACAATCTCTCCTCTCTTTGCTCTCCCCAACGTACAATAGCACATCGAATAATTGATGTCTTCAATAAAATATTCCCATCTGAGCGCTAATTGCACCTTATGGGTTGTGATGGCTGGATGACGTCATTCAAAGAAAAACATCTTAAATGGGTTCTGCAAAACCGTATCTGCACTTTATCGTTAGAACATGCCGTCACCCTAAGGGTGGAAGATATTGTGCAGGGTAGAGTCAATGGGTTAAACAGAGCAAGGACATTGGTAACCATGGAGGCATCACTGCTTCAGACGAAGCTTTGCACCAATGCAACTGCACATTTTCATGGTATTGGCACTAGGGCAAAGTTAGGCCTATTTCTAAAAATCCTGGGATATATTAGAAAACCATTGGACTGTAACAAATGCAGTTTGGCATGCTATAAGCATCAAGGCAAAAATTGCCCCGTCAAAAAAGATACATTTTTGATGCATTTTTGCAGCAGGACAAAGTGTGTCCTAGTGCTAATACCATGCAACTTTGCACTTGCACTGGTGCAAAGTTTCTATCATCCGGCCCCAGATGTTCATTCAGATTGCATTGTTGTGCTACTATAGCCGTTTCATGGTTCCATGTGTCAATACACCCTGCAAAAATATCGGCATTCAAGAATGGTGCCTTTTTTGCAGTGATATTAACCCATGGAACCTGCAGGGGACACCCCTGACACCCTCATATTTTTTTTAGAGGGAGCGGGAGACACCCCGGTACCCACACTCCTATTTACCCCATAAATTATCCCCACAAATCATGTTGCCTATGGCCTTTCCCAGCGACCATATATATGGCAACATTAATTGTGGGGATAATATTACCTGATACCGTTTTGATTGACGTCCATCCAACTCCACATCTACTTGCAAAAGATTTGTTCCTTTTGCACATTCGAGTGGCAAAATAACTTAGTGTGGAGCCATTTTGTGGAACAATTTGGGACAGTTTAATGATTTAATTAATTGCTCAGCTGGTAACTTTGATCAGCGTTACTTTCCAAATGTGCTTTAATATTCATGATTTGCCACACATGTTCCGCCAAGGTGGCATTAGAAATGTTTCAATCATGTGTTTGCAAAACAAACTGAAAAATGTGATTAGTGAAGTTGTTCTCACCCTGGAGTATATGTTTTAAACTCCTTTACTCTTTCATCATTCTGCTGAAGATATATTGCTACACCTCCTCCTATCAACATTGTCCACCGACCAGTCTTTCCACGTCCTATTAGATGTATATCTATTTTTTCCGATTCTAAATTTTTCCTTGTTACTAACATTGCACTCAATCAATCTGAGTTGCTTCATTCAGAGCTTAACATGATTCATTAACCAAGAATACACTAAAATGCAAGATATGAATACACAATGCATACAACAAGGCAGACGCTCTGTGAGTTGCTGTATTGACAGACAAGTATACTTAGCTCATACTGCTGAGTATATCATAATAATTCCATCATGCAGGTGTTTTCAGCTAATGGTACATAAATTGAAATTAGCAAGGAAGCGTGTAATGCAGAACTCACAGCTTCTTCAAATGTCAGAGAGAAGCAGAAGACGCAGAGGAGGTCATTCCTTCAGGTAGCTGCTGGACCTGGTCCTGTCAAGCACAGACCAGGCAGCCATTTAGGAACTCAGTAGTAGCGCCGAAAGAAATAGAATGTTCCTGTTCTCAAGGCACAAGAGGCTGCAGCATGAAGAACTTCACTAAAGCAAAGTACGATGTTGTAAAACAGCTGATATCCTTAAAGTTTAGCTTTATGGCAAACAATCTTCAAACAATCACTGAAAGAGCAGGTTTACCACACAGATGCATCATGATGGCAGGCTTCACAATCAGAGTAAATATAGTGAGGGCTCTTGGCAGATGATAATAAATCATGGTTATTTAGTGATTGAATATCTATATGCTCGAGGCCCGGTGAGGCGCCTGTGCAAAACCAATGGCCTGCCATTTATGTTTAATGTCTTACTGTCATTGGCCATTATAAGTGATGCAACTGACATTAAAATTACACTTACAGTTAAACCATTCAAAGGTTTGTGTCCACGAGATATCAAGGCACCATCTCTAGAACTCCAACTGTGCTGCAGGCAGTTATTCTGCCTAGAGCACAATCTCTTCCTGCCCATAGCAAAAAAGAATGAAAACCAATTTTTTTAAGGAATAATGAAGACTTCTTTGGAGAGTCAGTGTGGTCGATGAGTAGATTTATGGAGAGCGTTAGTTTGTCGATCTATATAAAACATTGTTTTCTGACCCTTTGTAATTAATACTATATTTACTGCAGCCAGTATTTTTGAGATTACTACATATGTTAAATATCACATGATAAACAATTGTAAATAGGATAGTATTTTCTCAAATGTTTTCATCCATTGAAAAAGGTGGAGTTATAAATTGCATACACCCCCATCAGAGTAGGAAAACATTACGTTCCATTAAAAGCATCGCTACAACTTCTTGAAAAAAACATCTGCAAGATTCCCACCTTTTCACAACCCCTTTCCAATGTAATGAAGAGAAATGTCAATTATGACCCGTTGCTGCATTACTTCACATTGTGAACTAGCCATGTTATTCGCTACTGTGCACAATCTATTATGTGGGGTGTAATCAAAGGCCCCAAGCCAACCGAACTAAAAGGGCCACTGGAAAAATGACCCCCAGCCTTCATATAAAATATACCACAGAGCCTTCACACTGAAAAACTGGCCTATTAAGGCAGACTGTGGGGTTTCTGCAAGTAGCACAAGGAAGGGCCATGTGACGAAGGTCTAACTGTCATGGCCAAAGGAAGAGCATCCTTTTAAATCACAGTGGCAGAAAAAATGCAAAGGTTCCTTTCAATTGGAAACAGGATTTTCAAACACTGACACCAAAACGGTTTTGTATGTGTGTCTGCAAGTTAAAGCAAGACATGAGAAAAAAGTTCCCCTGCCAACAGAAAGATGTCAGGGAAAAGGCATGGTGCATGTAACCAAGATGTACTGTATATTATTCTTTAAATGCAAAATACCGGCAACAAGGGAAAAGAAAAACTTTGTTCCATGGGTCACATGAAGATTACATTTAGGCCCAAGGCGGACCTTTTTGGCTTGTTGGTGGTCAAACATCATAAAGAACTCTCCCACTGAAAGATTTGTTTGCATCCCAACTGTTTACAACTGCAATACAATGTGGCCCTCAGAGTTACGAAAACCAAGTTTTCCTAGACCTACTGCATCAAAGGGCAGTTCTGAGCAGGCTAAATGCTTTGGGTGGTGCATGTCCCGAAAGTAGGGGGAGGTGTGAAAACAGGGGCTGCAATCAAGACTGAACTCTGAATTCAAACAACCAATGTCAAAGAGACTAATAAAAAAAAAATTCTGGTTACAGGCTAGCCCTGAGAGGCACATGGTGTTGGGGACAGGAGGCTCCAATTTGCATATGCCAAAGATTTGCTATTAATGTTAAAGGACTATTATCCTGTAGGCCTTTTTCTCAGCAACCATAAATTGTACTTTCTTGATTGACATGTCATTTTTTAGGTAATTTCCAGGCAATGTTGGTGACATAAAATTCAAACACCAGTAACTTGGGCAACTGTAATGGCCATCACAAATGGGTTTCTGGCTGATTTGAAAATGTTTCACATTTGAGAGTGGGCAAACGGGTGGAGGGTGAAATAAGGAATATGGATAATAAATTGGTGTGTACCGGGCTGTCATCTTATTTAATTCCTCATGATTAGCTGAATCAGTAAATATGTATAGTATGGCAGTTATTAGTAAAATTATGAGTTTTTGCCACATAACTAGATTTTGCCAAAAAATTGAGATGAGAACAAATGGGAATTGAAAATGGAAGCTGCCATAAGTCTGCTCCAGACTCCTAAACCAATCCGTAGAGAGAGGATAGAATTGAGATTAAAGCAAAGGGTAACTGTTAAATCCTATTTGCTAGAACTCTTGCAGGGTACTCCCCTAGACTGTAAACCTGATGGTGTCATCGCTGCAATATTAAGTGGATGCACTATGATGAAGTGAGAGAGCTGCTGAAATGTACCATCTGACAGCTGCAAGGAAACAGCAAAGGAGATTACATCTGGGTGGAGCTGATCATTACTGGGAAGGCCTAACAAGCTGACTGGGGCCTATGGTAGAGAACTGGAGGCCATCCTTGAGAGCGGAGTGACCAGACCCCTGCCCTGTCCTTCTAGAGGGTCCTGACATGCAGCTGGATTTTCTTACTTTAAACAGAGGTTTTGAATGTAAGTAGACTTGAACACTTTGCAACCCAAAGGTGGGGGAATCTGCTGGCCCTGAATCCTTTCCCTTTATATTGGGCAACGTGGGTGGGGGTGGGAGGCAAAACAGTGTAGATCCTTAGCCTATTCAACTAAATGTAATTAATTCCCCTTGGCAGATACCCACAGTGTGATTTTTGTTAAAAACTAGCTCATTCCCAGTGTGTGCTGAAAATTAACTGTAATGTAATTGGGTAATCCCCCCGACTTCTTTTAGGAAAAGGGGTGCATTTGTTCCTAAACCAAAACAAAAACAAAACAATCCTCCCCATTTTACTATCCAGCTTCCCCAGGCAAGGAAGTTAAGTGCTGGTAGGTCCGAAATCAAAAAGTCTCTGAACATCCCAATTTTTACCATCCTACACAGGCCTTTAAGTGGATGATATGATAGGTTATTTTCTAATTCGTTTAATACCCAGATGTTTCTGAGCGTGGACCCGGGGATCGAACCTGTGTTGCCCCATGTTGTCTTTCTTCCAAGCTGAGCACGTTGCCCCTGAGCTATCCTCCCGAGTCTGAGATCCAAAATTCCCAAATCATTCAAATTTTTCTGTCCAACTTCCCCAACACAGACCAAAGTAGTGGGGTTGGGAGGTCTGAAAAACAAACATCTAAATCACCCTTTGTTTATTTACTGCTAGCCGTTTAATTGTGCAGGAAAACCTGAAACTGTACAGCATTACAAATGTAACATGATATTATTCAACGACCAATGTTGATGTTAATTTATTTTGAAATTTGTATAGAGTCAAATATTGTGATTTAATATTTCCAATCCAAATTGTGTGAGTTATTTATGTAGAGAGAATGTTATTGTGTTGTGTCACGGATAAAGTGGTGTGTGACATTTTAGTGTGATTTTCTATTACCTATCATCCAAATAAATACAAATATATTTCCTGTGCACCAACTGCACTCTTGGCACATTGGTAGTTCAGTGGGAGGGATCCAAGTGGCATGATAAGAGTCTGAGATAGGGCTGAAGAAAAGAACTGATATTAACCATTTATTATGTGTCGGATTCATTAACTGAATGGCTCACCTGTGGTTTCTGCCATGAGGAAGGAGCAGGAGGCGGGGTCTTTCATGATCTTCTCTTTGGTTTGGAATCTTGTACATAGGGGTGAGCATCTCCCGAAGCCACCCTGCCTGTGCAGTTAAAGACCGGCAGAATGACTCTGGGAGGGACTGTCAAATGTGTACAGGAAAATCCCTCTGAGGGAAAAAACTTGATGTCCGTGTTTAAGCTGAGCGGATCCAAAGCTGTAACAGGGTGTCTGGATTCTTATCCAGGAATAGGTCTAGACTTGTGTTCACAACATTGCAGGATAGCTTGGTTGTCAGACGCAAAGAGAAATCCAAGACGACAGAAGTGCATGGCATGGAATGATCCACTGGCAGAGCAGGTTGTTCACACAGAGGAGAACATAGCATCGACAAACCAATAAGGTTTAAACATAGTAGGAAGTAGAACAAGAACAAAAGGAAACACAGGACCTCGGACTAGGGGATAACGATCCATGGGGCAAAACAGAACAGACAAGAATAGAAAAAGGCAGAAACAGTAACAGAAGGAAGCCGTGGAGTGGCAACACAGAGAAACACACAGTCAGCAAGGAAGGCAAACAACCAAACACCAAGGCTAACAGAGAGAACACAGAGAGAGGACTACCTGGCCGGGGGTGGGGGTGTATGCTGAGCTAAGAGCTAATCCTCGCATTGAGACGCAAGGATGTGATCTCTTCAGCGGGTATCAGAGAGCAATCACAGAAAGTGGAACTGATAGGGCAGCAAGTATCTGGAAAACTGCATGGAGCAATGAAAAGCCATGGTCATAGAAGTCAGAGAACATTGCAGAGGTGCGGATAAGTGCCAAGTAGGCCAGAGGGTAAACAGGCTTCTGATCTTGACATTTTGTGACACTTAGCTTGGGGAGTGAAGTAACACCCTGTGTTGAGCGTGGCCTCTCAAAAAACTGTTACAAATTCCATTCTCAAAATAAACTGCACGTGGATTTTCAACAAGTTGCAAATACTAAATGCACATGTCCTTTTGCACCACATGCACTATTTAGAATTTCTGCATAAGATAGTATTGTCTTAGTAGATCAGACGCCAATAGGTCTCCAGCAGCAACTGCATGGTCTATCTAACTTTATTTGTACCAATGGCTTGGAGATCAACAAATCCAAAACAAAGATCTTAAGCTTTGGAAACTCCAAAAAAGGAAAGCACCAGTATACTTGGTTGCTGGAGGGTTGGCCCATTGAGCAAGTAAGCGTCTTAAAGTACTTGGGTGTTCAGCTTAGTGATACATCAGCGGAAGCCCCCATGGTTGCCCATCTATGAGCTAGAACAAAGGCTCTGTCTAGTCAAGCGTGCACTCTGAATCAAAAATATGGGCGGTTCTCTATCCTCCCTGTTCTTTCCATTTATAAAGCCAAGGTAATTCCATACGGATCTGAGGCCATACCTAACATTCCTGCAACTGTCTGGCCATATCTAGAAGGCCTTTTTTGGAAGAAAGTCTTGGGCCTTCCATCAGCCAAATTCAAATAATATGGCGTGAGTTGAGCCTGTCATCATTAAAATTAAGTGCAGATTGGAAGGGCCTTGCCTTTTTGAGGAAATGTTTCCTACCTGACCGGCCAGAAATTTTAGAATTGCTACACACAGAGATTGTAGCTTCTAATACTCCTACATTGCAGAACTGGAGAAGGTCAATGTGCACATTGCTGGATGAGATTGGATGTTCAATTAATGATATTCTCACCAATCCAATGTTGATCAAACGCAAATTGCGAGAGCTGGACTGGATTAACACCTTAGACTCAGCAGCTAAATACAAATTGACCATGCACATTCCAGCGGAACCACACAAACTAGACATACCGTGCAAATACCTAAATCAATCTCTGGATCGAAAACTACGAGAACAATTTGTATTCGCCTCAATCTCTATCCAGCTTATAACATCCAAGCAATCGGTGGTCTATCTGAATCCAATAAATGCTGGTTCTGTAAAGATCTTCTGGCAGTGGAATCATTGTAGCACTTTGTTACCTTTTGCCCAGCATTTGTGGAGAGTCGCAGCAATCACTTCAGACATTTATTATCGGATTATCAGAGTGAGGAGAATGATGTATGGTTAGTCCCTCCTGATGGCAGGGAACAAGTCATGCCACGTGATCGCCTTGACCAAATTCTTGGAGCCGTTACTTGCCATGTGAAGGAAGGTGTGTGTTTGTCTCTCTTCTTTCTCTTTTCTTTCTCTTTCTCTTGTTTTCTCCCACTGGCTTCGGTTCTTCTAGAAGAGATTAATTTGGAATGGAATTTTATACTGGTCATCTGGGTGTAAACAATTGTTTATCAATTAAAATGCAAAATAAAAAATTACAAATAAAATCTACATCAGTTATCACCATACCAGACTCCCTTAATTACCTAATGCAGTAACTATAAATAATGAATGCAGTGATCCTGGGGAAATAAATCTGCCAAACTCATAATGAACCCTGTTGTACAAACCTGTAGAACACATCAGTTTGAGCATTGTGTACTGCGTTTCCAAGATTGATTACAGAGCTGAGAGTCTGCTGAGTAATGGGAATTCACAGTTTTACTTGACATCAAATTCACAATACGCGTCTGCAGGAAGTGACAAAAATCATTTGGAAACAATATGCTACCAAAAACCTATGTTTTTCCACATGCACAAAGTGTAAACATATTATATTTTCAATCATAAGTGTCCTTGCATG
Source organism: Ambystoma mexicanum (assembly GCF_040938575.1). NCBI lineage: Eukaryota > Metazoa > Chordata > Amphibia > Caudata > Ambystomatidae > Ambystoma > Ambystoma mexicanum. Next base: position 792,608,459 of record NC_090937.1, read on the forward strand.
ACCAATGGAGTAATCTTCATGTGCTTGCTCCATCTGATGTATGTTGTGCTCTATTTTATAAGTTGTTTCAGTAGGTAACATCTAGTTCAGAGGAGCTTTCCACCCACCCCAAATGAGGTGCACCATTTTTTTATTTATTTAACACAACTTATTTTTATGAACCTGTGAATCCACATTTAACCGTAGTGATTCACAACAGTTTCTTTCAAGAAAAGAAACACACAGGGTTGCAAAGAAGTTGTATTTATTAATATAATTAGATACTTTTAAATATACACAAATTATGCATCTATTAGGATTCTCACATCAATGGTCAAAATGCCATTATTATAAAATTGAACTTTAAAAACACACGCATCATCTTGTGCACTTTTGAACTATCCTCTGTACACATCTCCCATGCATTGAATAGTGAATGAGGGCTTGGTGCAAAATCAAATTAAATCCGAAAATCCCTGCCTATCTAAATCTCTGTACTTCTTATTCAATGTGAATGAACATTCCCGCAACTCAATGTACCTTTCAGAAATTCAAACTGCATCTTTACAAAACTCAATTGCAAAACAAGCTACTTTACCTTCCCGCATGTGGATCACCTACAAAATGAAAGTGCATGTATGCTAAACTGCCTAAAGTGGTGTTTCTATTGCATTACTATGTGAAAGTATTCATTTTCCATCTTCAATGGGCAACTTATTGGCGGGAAATAGTTGGTAGTTAATAATCTTTTCCTTTTTCTTGAATAGATCAGCACCAGTGACAAAACTCTGCTTGGTGATGTAACCAAAAAATTAATTTTTTTCTAGGTATGCACACAGTGAGATGTCCTTTACTCTTCTGCGCTTGTGTAATGCACAGAGGAGTCAGGCAGGGATCTCGCCATATACAGACCAGCTAATAGCACCATGGTCCATGCCGGTAACTTACCGACTCCGCCATGGCGGAATGGGGAATTACCGCCCCATTCCGAGGTTGGCGGGGTGGTAATTCCCCATGCCGCCATGGCCCTTCCCCATTCCCATTTTTGCCCCATAGGGCTCAATGGGAATGGGGAAGGCGCTAAGTACGGTGCCGCAAATTGCGGCACCGTACTTAGCACCAAGGTCCCTTTGCGGGTTGGTTTTTAACACCTGCAAAAAGCAGGCGTTAAAGTCTCCAACCCGCAAAGGGACCTCGTAATCAGGCGTTAAGGGTTTAACGGCGCTGCCACCTTTTATGGCGCCGTTAACCCCTTAACGCCTGGGTTGTAATGAGGGCTCATAGGTACTATTTGATCAAATCTATAATGCCAGAAGCACATACGCTTTTGAAATGTTTACTAATTCTTAGGATGTATGGTCAATTTATATACCCCTGCACCTCAGTACAAACACATTGCAGGGGCCAGGGTTTAATCTATCCTCCTTTAAAATATTACTTCCATCTGGAATATTTCCCCTTTATATCATGCTTACATCTGAGTTTCTTTTGGCTGTCTTTCGGACAGATAGGCACCCGCATAAGGACTGGTTCACATCTGCTGTCCCTTCCACTGAAGAAGGCCTGGGTCTGTATCTCTGGTAGGCATCTCTTAAAGTGCTTTGCTAGTAATCCATACAATGGATCCAAAAACAAAGGTACTCTGTTGCATTCTCCTTTCTGTTGTTATCAATTTTGCATGCTCTCCTTCCTCTTCTTCATCATCAGTGAGTGACTGTCACCAGTATATATGGATTTCAACTTTTAAAGAGCAGAAACCATACCTCTTAAAGGTGTGTATAATTGTTCTTATCTAATTGGTCAATGTATGTAATTTGTCAGTTCTCCATGTTTTCAAAATCTGTAGGTTTCAAAATACTGATTTTTAATCCTGTAAAGGACATAAAAACATCCACAAGCTGAAGATGCAGGCCAGATTCTATGTTTCCTTTCTTTTTTTCTGTCATTGTAAATGTCGTGCCTTAAATCTTGACAGTTACTTAGGACATATATTATTATTTTAGATGGGCTGTAAATATTTCACTTTTTCCTTGCACATGTAATTTTTAGATGCTGCAACTCACATGTTTGTTCCTAAATTGGAGATTTTCTTTGCATCATTTTCTTCAGGACAGATTTCCCTACAATGTCAGAAAACTGATTTGATCTTTCCAATAAAAATTAAAGAAATCCTGTTACTTCCTGATTTGAACTGACACATTTACAGTTTTTATTTTGCTTTTTTAATCACCTGTCTTTACCAATCCTTATCCACAACCCCCCTCTCATGATTTACTTCCCCCAATCTTTTTCCCATCTTTTTTCCCCTGTTTTTTTCAGCTTTTATTGATGTTTCAATTTTTATTATGAGCATCAGGGCAGATCGTCAGCAAATAACTCTTTATACTATTGTTTTTTTCTATTTTTTGTAATTGGTTTGTCAAAATCACTTATTGCAGTCCTGAACATGGTTCTTTGAGAATACAATGCAAAATATGTAATTATGAACCAATGGGCCTTATTATAAGTTTGCCGGTCCGGTAGTAATGGCTCTGGTAAGCTACCGGTGCCGATACTACCGGACCGGCAAACTACGAATTGTGCTCGCGGGTGCCTTTCTTGCAGGCAGAGCGGCACCCGCAAGCACAACTTGTCGGATGTACCAGCATTCATGAATGGTGCCGGTGTATCCGATCTCCCCTGGGGAAGAATATTTTCTGGCACCCACGAATGGGTAAATACCAGGTCTGGCAAGGCCGTAATGACCCAGTAATTGCCTATTCACATACCGGCGGCAGCCATGCCGGTTCTACCAGCATGGCTAATGCCAGTATCATAATGAGGCCCATTGTAAGCATAACTGATGCCTGTCGTAACTTACCACCAAAAACGTGAACACTTTGTGAATCCGCCCAATGCAGTATGCATGTGCTTTACAAATGTAGCTTGCTCTCAGTCTTCGTGATTTCCTCGATATCTCTGGGTTTCTAGCACATAGAGTTACATTATATTCAGAAATACTATTGCCATTCTCTGTTAGAAACATAATTAGCAATTTGACTCATACATTGTTTCTATTCTATCATCTTCTATTTTGATCCACGTTTTCAGGCAAGTAGGGAGATGTGGTGCACAGCACCGTAATCATTGAAAAAACATAAATACGACACTATTAAAAACTTAGAACACACCCTAAAAGTGATGCATCCCATGATCACTGTATTGCAGGAGAAACAGTTTCTTGTACAGACATTAATTATTGGCAGGGAAGCATGGTTAAATGTGGAATGGTTTTAGTGAACACCTTATCTGAAATGCCATTGAAAATATACTGTTGTATGAATCAATTTTTATAGTTTGTTTGCTCCCTCAGATCGCCATATCTGTTGGAGTCTTCCCAACTTTCCCCTAAACGTCATTCAGATCACCCCACTATTATTTATAAAATAAAAACCTGATAGCTTATTCTAATAAACTTTGAACCAAGTATATGTTAAGTAGATAAAAAGGTGTCAAAGATTTACAATTCAAAAGATAATAATTATTTGTTTCAATTTCCTTAATGCGCTGCTTGTTTGCTAATTGTTGTAAAAGTATTGTTTCAGACAGAAAATAAAAATACATTAAATAATCATAATTATGCACTCATATTCTGCCTTTAGGTCTGTATTGCCACACCTACACAATCACCTTATGTAGTAAAATATTGATTTAAAAATAGACGTGTTTGTCAGTAAACAAGCAACATGTGTTAGTATTTAATCATTTGGTCTGTGGTAATACGTCACAGGGGATTTGCCTGTTGTGTTTAAAGAGTTTGAAAAGATGATGTGTCCATCTTCTGTTCTCCACCTGGCCACAGGTGGTTACTGTTATCTCAGTTTGGCTTCCTTTAAAATTAAAATCCTGTATATATAATGCTTTTTCGATTTCAGTGCATTGGTAAATGAGCAGGCGCACATCCTAAAGTGCTGCCTGGGAGATGAAGAAATACCTCCAGAGAGCCATTGACTCCACTGTAATGGCTACTTAGCTACACAATCAAACATTGTGGCTGTCGGAATCAGGATGTGTTTTAGCTGACAACAATGTATGTGGTTGGTTTAGCTAACACAAACCCGACAATTTGACTCTCATACATACATAAATCAGCATAGAGTGAGACAGGGAGAGACAAAGCTTGAGAGCAAGAGACAGAAATGGCAGAGAGAGAGGAAGCGAGAGAAGGAGAGAGAGCAGGAGTGATAGATCATTGTATGAAATGCCAGATTGAACTAGTTCCTTATATTATTCCCTGTCTTTTTTTGACCAGTGATATTTATGTTAGTTTTGTAGTATTTAACTCTTCATTGGCTTCAGAGCCACATCTCTCTTCTCGGGGCACTAATCTCCTCCCTTGGGCTCTCGTACCAATGTTTCATGGACAACAGCCAAATCCTCTTCTCTTTTCCTGAACTGTGCTCCAATCTCCCTCCAACTGTCACTCTGCCATTAAATATGGGATGGTTGTTCACTCTTTGATGTTAAACTCTACCAAAACAGAGGTGTTCTTCTTCCCTACTAAAATCTCTCTATCATCCTTTCCTCTGCCTATCCAGTTTCCAACTCACATGCTCCCATACTCTACTTCAGCTAGAAAACTCATTGTCATCTATGATCCTTCTCACACCGTCTCTACTTTAATCTCCAAAACTGGAACAGCAGCTTGCCTCACTCTCCTAAATATTAGGAAAATCAGGCACCTCCTTCCTTTCAACACTGCCAACCATCTCTTAACCACTCTTGTCTTCGCCAAAGTGTACTACTGTTTTAGCATCCTCTTTGGTCCCCCCACAATGCTTTCTGTCATCTTGACAAGATCATTATCTTCACTACCAGGACTCTCTATGAACTCCCTCACTTCACACCTACTTCTTTGTACCGTCCCCAGATTGGATGTCTGACGATGCATAACAGGGGCAGATTTAAATGTCTTCTCCTGGTTCACAAATCTATCCACGGTAAGGCACCACTGTATCTATCCTTCTCTCTCCACCTGTGCAAGCCTTCTCGTAATCTCTGGTCTGCCTCGTCAACTTCCCTTGTAGCTCCTCGCCCTCCCTGTGCTTCATCTCGCTTCCGCTCCTTCTCTAATCTTGCTCCACTTGCATGAATACTCTTCCCTCGACATCCGAGAAACAGTCTACACAGATTTGTTTGAAACCACATTAAAAGCCTACCTCCTCACCTCTGTGTTACCCTTAAACCTACCTCTCATCTGCCTGCTAGCTAACATTCTTCCCCTCACCTCTAACCTTCCTCGGTCCCACATTTCCTCTCCATCCATCATGGTCACATCCCTAACACAGCTGTCCATACCTCCTACCCATTTCTCCTACCTGCACTTAAACATTTCCAATGTTGGTTGTCCCTAATCTATGAATGTCCAATTATGTATTTTCCCCGGTGACTGTTCCATTTACTCCTCTCCACAACTTGGTCAGAATGTCCAACTTCCTCCCCATTGCAGGAAGCTCATAGCTTCCCAACAAATCTAATTTCTTATCTATTGTATGTTCTTTTGTGATCAAAAGATCATTGTTATTCCTGTATATAAATAAATAAATAAATAAATAAATAAATACATACATAAATTGTTATGTCACAGTTGCTATACATACTCATTTGTGCCACGATTAATACTGGGGGTCTTGTGGCGGTTCTTCAGGTTGGACCTTAATTGTCACTGCCGGGTGTAATCTGTCGGAAACAAAAAAAGAGGTGACATCCCGCAGTCACCCAAAGGGGTATACTCAGGATCACACCTCCTCCCCGGTCAACAGCAAAAGGAGGAAGACCTCCTAATTGGAACTTGATACAACCCTTCCTCAATCTGTAACATAAAAGGAAAAGGCTTTAATACACTTATATATACACCTCCCCCTGGTCGAAATAGTCCCCACCAGGTACTTACTGCATAGCTTTGGAACCGGCCTTAACGCCAGGATGAGTGCTGTAATCCCCAGTCTTAATTTCAGACAAATAAAAGACAAGACAAGTCTTTTCTATATAGTGTAACAGAACACAACAAATAACATGAACTAAAGTGGATTGGGTACTTTCAAGTATTCTCTCTATGAGATATAATCTCCTGCTGTCCCTAACTAGGATATATACTTACTGCATGAGAAAGTTATTTGGTGACATGGGCTGTGTGTGAGTACAAGGAGGTCTAAAGCTCTGAAGTGTAAATGGAATCTGTTGCTCAGATGCCCGGTTTGTGGTTTTTTCCATTCTTGTCTGCACACACCGGAAGTGATGTTGACTCACATCTGGTCCTGCATCAGATATCCTGCTGGTGCCATCCCAATGGGCGCCATCTTTGTACAGGCACCAGGCAAGGGGCATCAGGATCATGGCGGGTTTGACCGTGTGAAGGAGTCCCATTGGTGGGGTTTATTTTTAACAGTTTTTCTCCTCTTAGGCCACCTATGGGACACCAGTTTGCAGGGGTATTTAGCGTGATATGCTCGCACGAGGCAAGGGTTATGTACATCAATTGCAGGCTCCTATGTTCTGTTCTCAGGACAATATCCTTCCCTGTCTAACAAGTAGTATAACCTTCTACTTTGCCATCTGGAATCTACAATCTGCAAGACCACAAATTCCTCTTCACCTTCTGTTTCCAAGGGTGGCTGTCAGGCAAACATCCTTTCATACCTCGCTGAGGAACTATATGGTTGTTACAATGATATATGAAACAGGATAAATCTTGAAAGATGTGGTCAGCAAAGGTTAACGCAACAGGTTTGATAATCCTTTGAATGGTATATGAACCTTTGCACTTAAAATTTGAATTTAGAAGAGTTACCAGTTCTTCATAGATAACCAGATCTTTTTGCCGGACAGAGTAAATTGGTTCTGTGACGGTCTGCATATTTTTAGCAGTATCTTGACTGTGATAAATATCACTGATTTGAGTTTGTTCGTTCTGTATAATGAAGATCCAATCATTAGCAGAAGGGACTTTGGTGGGTTTCAATTATTAAATTGGTAGTACTTTTGGGTGTTGTGCAGTATAGCCAACAAAATGGCAAACCCATGTGGAAGAATGGGTGGTATTATTGTGATTAAACTCCACCAGTGGTAGAAACGAGGACCAAACATGTTTGTTATGGCTGCAGTAATATAGGAATTACTGTGTGATTGGACTCTTCTCTGTTGACCATCGCTTTGTGGATGATAACCTGTGGAGAGTTGCGTGTCCACTCCCAAGTGTTAGTTCAATGTTTTCCAGAATTTTGAGACAAGCCGAGTTCCACAGTCTGTGATTATGGTGCCAGGTAGTCCGTAATGTCTATGATGGTATTCAAAAATAGCTGTGCTAGCTGTGTGGCTGTGAGCAAGAATTGCAAGGGTTTAAAACAAGCTATTATTGTAAATAAATCCACAACTGACCACACAGTGTCGTATCCTTGGGAAATAGGAAGATCTGTGACAAAATCCATATTTATTGTTTGCCATGGCCGAGGGGTTATGTGAAGTGTGCGCAGCAGTCATACAGGATTTTGACATAGACCCTTAGCATGGGTACAGGCTTGCATAGGTTCACATACTGTTTGACATCTTGAGCCATGGTTTCCCGCCAGGCATATCGCTGGATGCAATCAATTGTCTTTCTGTTTCCATAATGTCCTGCCAATGGACAGTCATGGCACCAGTCCATGATTTGGTTTTGATCAGTGATAAAGGGTACCTATAATTGTTTGTCATGATAAAGAAGTCAGTTGATTTCATGATGATGTTTCTCTTGAAGGTACTGTACTGCATTTTGTGAGGTGTAAGATGATCTCAAAGAACATAAAAATTGAGAGGCGGAAGTGGAAAATGCTAGGTTTACTTTTTCTGGCAAAACGTATGTGAGACCAGGATCTTCTTGGTCTTCAAGGGTGTCATTACTGTCGTACTAGTCATCAGCCTTGGTATTTTGTGGTACAGGTTTATAAGTAACGATACTATCAAAATTACTGAAGATTTGAGCCCCTCTTGATTACCTTTGATTAGTGCTGTGAGCGATTTTTAAGAAGCCCAAGTTACGATTATTAGTTAACACAGTGATAGGGAATTGTGCTCATTCCAGGTAGTGCCTCCATGCAACAAAGGCATTGTTTATAGCCAACAACTCTTTGTAAAATACAGTGGAACTGTTTCCGGAAGAATAAAAGGCTACAGGTTGTAACTCGTTAGAATCTGGTTTCCGTTGGGATAAGACTGCTCCTATATCCTGGTTGGATGGATCTGTTTCTACTACAAAAGGGAGACAAGCTGTCAGAAATAGAAGAACCAGGGTTGTTGTAAAATGCTGCTTAAGTTTCAAGAAACCTTTTTCTGCTTAGGAATTCCAAATATTGAAAGAAAGGAACGTTCTGTATTCAGAAGGAAGGGGTTCTGATTAAGCAGTATCCACATTGTCCTTCTTAACACCATACAAGTATTGTAAAGAGGTGGGTTTAATAGTTGTTTGTACTGCTCCCCACCCCACCCCCCCCCCCCCCGAGGTCCGATACTTGGGCTTCCTTCTTGTATAGCTAGCACTGTCCGGTGTAGAGAGGAGAGCTGTTCTGCCAAAGCTAGATTACATTGGCGGTACGCAGCCATCTCTGTTTGCATGGCTTGGAGGGCTGCGACTATATCCACTATGGACCTTTCCATTACATATGGCAATGCGAGAACAGGTCTGAGCAATCTGTCAGTACCTGGAGTCTCATGGTAGTTCTTTGGGTTGGGCCTTATGGGTAACTGCCTTGTGTAATCTGCCGGAAACCAAGTGAAAGGTGGCGCCCCATAGTATCCAAATGGGGTGAACTCAGGATCACACCTCCTCTACAGCAAAAGGAGGAAGACGTCCTAATCAGAACTTGTGACAGCCCATCCTCAATCTGTAAAATACACTTTTATATATATATATACCATCCACCTGGTTGAGGCGTTTCCACTAGGTACTTAATGGATAGCTATGGAATCAGGCTTTAAACCTAGGATGGGTGCTGCAATCCCAAGTCTTAATTTCAGACAAATGAAAGACAAGACAAGTGTAATAGAACACAACACAACAAATAACATGAACTAAAGTGGGTTGGGTACTTAGAAGAATTATCTCTTTGAGATATAATCTCCTGTTGTCCCAAAATATGATATATCATTACTGCATGAGAAAGGTCTCAGGAGACATGGGCTGAGTAACCTCAGTGTGAGCACAAGGAGGTCTAAAGCTCTAAAGCGCAAAAGGCATCTTTTCTGCAGACGCCGGATTCTTCCAGTTCTTGTCTGTGCTCACCGAAAGTGACGTTGATTAACTTCCCATCCTGCATCAGACATACCCATGCCCTACCATGTTTGGTACAGGCACCACGCAAAGGGGCATCACGATCGCAGAGGGATTGACTGGGTGAAGGAGTCCTGTTGGCGGGACTTATTCCTAACAAAAACACACACAAATAGCAAAGAGATGCTGAGGTGCTCATTGCAGAAGTGGGGTGCAGGATGTATGAGTGACAAAGAATAGGGAATTGCCACAAAGGAATTAAGAATAACCTGCACAGATAAAGTGAAGGGAGGAACAGGGATTGGAGAGGTTCCTACCAGTAATGCGAAGGGAAACCAGGAATGGGCCACAGTGGAATAGGCAGGGGAAACCACTTTGAAGGAAAAAGGGGAATGCCCAAATATTTAGGCTACCTAGAGAAACCACCCAATCAAACCATTTAGTAAAAAACAATCTTCAGCTTAATTGGGAACAAAGGAAGGTCGGGTAAACAGAAGAGCCAAAAGACTGAACTGAAATTCAGGAACAAAGGGCCCGATAAATGGAATATTTGCCCGGTTCAAAGTGAATTTGCACTGCTGAAAAATGACTTTGCACTGCCGACACAAACCCTGATTCATGGAACTGCGCAAAGTGTATTTTCGCCTTGCAAAGTCTCTGCAAAGTCAGCTCATAGTCATTTTTGCAGTACAAAATACAACCCTGCTGCATCACTCTTTTGCGCCAAAGTAATTGTGCATATTTCTGCATTGCGTGCGACCTCCACCGCTACACTCTTGTGCACTCCATCGACCCATATCGCTATATTACTTGATGCCTTTCTGTATACGCTGTTGTATATTTAGAATCCCTATCAAAGCTGCCTCAACTTTGCTTGCTGACTCTAATTTGTATGCCACGTGTCCCTATTTCAGGCCGTGTACTGTTTTGCACTCATTCTAGTTCCAAGCGCCTCGCACTTGATTGGACTTAGGTAGGCACCCTTGCTATTTACTGCATACCTTGGTTTTGCCACCATCTCGATTTTGCACCCGTCTGTTATTTTGCCCTTTGCTCTATTCCATAGTGGATGTTACTGCATACATCCTGCCTCACATCACTATGATGCTGAAACTCCCAGGCACTCGCCCAACCACCTTAAACTAGCATCTTACTATAACTGTGTTGACTGCTCTCCTCCTTACCCTCTCCACCTTTTTCCAAACCACAAATTATGCTAGATCCTCCTGTCTACTGCCACAACACCATATTCTCACCACTGGGGCCCCCTTCCCCTTCAACATGCTTGCTCACTTCACCACACAATGGCCTTCCCTTGCCCACATAGCGTCTGCATCATCACTGTCACACCCACCCAATACAGTCATCAGACCTGTTAGACTTAGAACCTGCACTCAACCGCTGGCCCTAACCTGCCTACCTATACTCTCAACATCTAGGAATCTCAGACTAGGCTCCCGCTCCTTCCCTAGACACCCCTCATACCTCCCTCATCCATATGCGCTAGAATCTCCACCAACCCCCACTCTGAGGACCTCTGCCACCAAACGCACACCCTCTACCACTCTACCACTCCTCTCAACTCAGCTACATCCTTGCCCCCCACACCTCCAGAGAAAAAAATAGCATCTACCCCACATTTCAAATGTGCCCCTTTGAGCATTCGTTACCTTCCTGCCCACGCCTTGGAAATAAATGATCTCTTATCCAGCTATGACCTCGACTTACTTGCCATCACTGAAATCTGGCTACACGAGGCTTCTGGACCCTCAGTTGCCCTAGCACTCCCACCAGGCTATACCATCCTCAGACAAGATAGACTGTCTTGCATAGGAGGTGGAGTAGCCATTGTCACCAAGGAAGCCCTATCCCTCAGACTCATTATCCCCCAACTGCACCATCAACATTCACGTTTTATATCGCCCCCCGGGCCACCAATCAGATTTTCAAGGACATCTCATTCATTTACTATTTACTCAGCAACAACATCAAAAGCTCCACCAAAACTCTTCTACTTGGAGATCTAAATCTAGGGTTTAATGACCCAAAATAAAAAGCAGCTGCTACTCTTACCAAAGAACTTAAAGATTTAGGTTTCACTCAAAAAGTCACGAGCCCTTCCCACTCTAAAGGCTGCACCCTAGACTGGGTTGCAGACCACAAATGCCTCTCTACCATCACCTCTAATACTGCTTATCCATGTACTGACCACAAATGCATTCCGTTCACAATACCCATATCCCCTATTGCTAAAACCCTCACCCATGCCCCCCAGAACAAGTGAGAAGTTCCAAAAAACTCAATGCGGAGAACCTCCGACCACTCCGTAATGTCCCAGAACTAGCCCCCACCTTCTCCAATGACCTTAGCACGCTAGCAGATATTTATAAGGACACCCTCCCCAAAACTATCAACTCCATAGCAGCACTAGAATGTAAAAAAGAAAAAAGGTCACTGCACTCTAACTCTAGTTCACTGAAGAAATTCTGGCTCTACACACTAGCAAACGGAAGGCCCTTAACAACTGGAAGGCCAACCCTAGCGACTCTGCCAAGAACTGCTTTAACTTGATCTCCCGCCAATACAAAGACACCATCATAAAAGCCAAATCTAACTCTTTCAACGTCTGCATCATGAATGCAAATTCCCAATCCAAGGAAATCTTTGTCATCTTTAACAAACTCATCTTTCCTCCCATCAGCCCAGAGATGAGGCCTGGCGTGCCAGCATACAATCTGCTAAGTTAAACAAAATTGATCTCCTTAAAAAAAAAATGCAAGATCATTACAAAGCCCTACCTCACAAACTTAGGCACTCTCAAACTACACCCACTCCAAAGAACCACCTCAACCCCCTCTTCGCTTTCAGAGACATCACTGAACCTGAAGTCATCAACCTTCTCAAGCACCTCAAACCATCCATGTGCAATGGGGACATCTGTACACCCAAGCTAATCAAGGATTGTGCTGACTCCCTCACCCCGCTGCTGACAGCATTCATTAATGTTTCCTTCAAAACAGGCATCATCCCTACAAGTCTTAAAGAAGCCTGGGTGCGCCCCCTCCTAAAAAAAACCTACCCTAGACCCTGCACAACCCAACAACTATCTCCCCCTTACCACTGTGCCTTTCATTCTCAAAATCCTAGATAAAGCCGCCGACAGTCAGATCCAACACTTCCTTGAAGCCAATGCCATTCTTGGGAAAAGACAATCTGGCTTTTCGCAAAGGGCACAGCACGAAAACAGCCCTGGTTGACCGCAAACACCAAATCACACAAATCATGGATAAAGGCAAGCCAGCTCTCCCATTACTCTTAGACCTCTTGACTGCCTTTAATCTTGTGGATCACAAGACACTCACCTCACACCTCTCCTACTCAGCCAATTTCTCCAAAGAAGCAGCTTCTTGGATCACTTCCTTCCTGGAAGGCAGGGCAATGAAGTTATTCTCCAATATAGCTCGTGCAGCCCCCACCACCATCCACTGTGGAGTACCGCAGGGCTCGTGCACAGCCCCCACAGTGTACAACTTGTTCACGAAGCCCCTCTTCGAGAAGCTTGACTCATCAAGTATAGTGTATACCAACTATGCTGATGACAGTCAAGTACTCCTACCACTCTCATACTCCTATAACCAAGATGCTGCAGCACTCCATCTAATCTATACCACGATCCAAGTGTGGATGGCAGCTAACGGCCTTTGCGTCAATGGGGACCGAAATCAATATTCTTGGTCAAAAAGCCATGCTAGCCAAACTCAATAACCTCTACACCAACTTCACCATTGACAACACTATCAACCCATCTCCTCATCAGTGAAAACCCTTGGGGTGTACTTAGATTCCACTCTTTCCATGACAAGGCAGGTTATCGCCATTGGCTCTGCCTCGGCACACACCACCAAGCTCATTAACGCCACCAAACCTTACCTATCCAAGCCTAATTGTCCATCAATAGCCAAAACAACTATTGGTGCTAAATTAGACTATTGCAACACTCTCCTAGCAGGAACTTCTGCAAAAAATCTAAACAGACTCCAAATCATGCAGAACAACGCTTTTATACGAGCAGCTTTAGGTATTCCCAAAAGGGACCAAATTACTCACGCTAGGCAAGCAGCACACTGGCTCCCTGTTAAAGAACGCATCACATTCAAAATTATCACCCTCACGCATAAATGCCTCACCCTCACAGCGCCATCAGAGACCATTACTAAAGCCACATCTACACGTCCCACGACAACCTGCTACTCCAACCAACTGTACACCCCCCACATCAATAGGTCCAAAGCAGGAGGGATTGGCTTCCCCTACATAGCCGCCAAGCTCTGGAATTCGCTCCCCTCAGCCTTCAGAGCAGAGAACTCCCTCCCTGCCTTCTGAAAAAAACTTAAAACCTCTCTCTTTAACTAATCCCTGACTGTACTGTATGCATTCCTTTATCTCACTGTATGTATCTCTTGTCTGTACCAAAAATGTTATTCATTTCTGCAACTAAGAATCATTATGTAACAAGTGCCACGATGCCTTTGGGCTTTTTGCGTGCTCTACAAATGTGAATAAATAAATAATAAAGACATGTTTTCTAAACATATATAGGAAGCAAGTGCATGAATGAATTTGTTTGTGTGGTCGCAAAATTCTTTTGTTACAAAAGTTACAGATCACTTTAAATGTGGGATCATTTTCACCTCCATTGGTTTTGGCTAAATTAAAAACAATGCTTAATAAAAAAGTTGACAAAATGTTTTTTCAAACTACTGAGCAGACCCTACGTTGCCTATACAAGGTACATGCAAGATAAAAAGAAGAGGAAAATGCCTTAGTAGATGGTTTTATGAAAAACTGAATTCAAATAGTTTTCCAATTAAAAGAGAAGCCTTCCTTAACCTGGTATTTTTTTTTTTTAATGGGGTTTGTCATCTAAATAGAGTCTATCTAATCCACACAATTGCTGTGGCCTTTTCCAGCCACATGTACCCTCTAGATATTTTAAAATGATCAAGTCAAACCATGAAAGTAGAGCTTCAGTACTGCAAAACCTGTCTGCCATCTTTAAATGGCTGACACCCGATGAAATTATGTGGAACCATGCTTTAAATTTGTATTATAATGGTAGATCTTGTAAATGCTTAAAAACTAAGAAAAGGTATAGGTTGACCTTTCCTTAAATTATTCATTGTTTTAAACCATAACCTGAAATCTTTGTTCTTTTTAACAGAATTGAATGTGGTGGAGTGTAATGTTAGAAGAAATGATGTTAGGCTTATATCCTCCAGAGTCAGGTTTGGGTTACTTGGAAATATATACCAATACTTTCACAAGTTGTAACTATATTGGATATATGTAAAAATGTATAAACGAAAATGTAAACAGTAGCACTAAGAATCACTTTGAAAGGAAGTACAATGTTTATTTGCCAATACTTAGCAAAATCATTCTCAGTTTGCATCTGTAGAAATCCTCAGGCATTACAAGAAGTTAAACTGTTCATGATCTGAATTCAATCTTTCAGTAGCATTTTGCTTATTCCAAGCTGGGCCCAAATGAGCCCCCATATGTTAAAGTTCACTGCAAATTTGAAAAGTTCACAATTGAAATGGATATGTGGCCCAAACCTGAATAAAATGTCAATAGAGGCATTTAGCTCATCCTAGTTGCCAAGCAAAATGTTTTTGCATAGTGTACTCATATGAACAATTTGAGTTTGGAGTTTTCTCCTTTAATGTTGTTTTCTTACTTTTCTTGCAGACTCCTTAAGGACTATCCAGGATTTCGATTTACGCCTCGCTCCAGAGAAGAGTTGCCACCAGACTTCCCCAGTGACATCCCTGGTATCTGTTACTTTCTTGATGCTTACCAACAGGGAAAGAATTCAAAGATTTGCTTCCAAAAGAAAAGTTTTGATGCTGGAAACACACATTTCTTTGGCAAATCAAAGTGATAGATTGTATTTTAGTTTGTGCCAATGCATCTTTGTAAATAGTTATTTTGTACCTGTACAAAGAAGGTTTAACCGTATATAAAATATATGAAAGCACTTTAAAGGTACTCCGTGAAATGAAAACACCCAATACCAGCATTAAAACACAATTTCGTCTATCACCACTTATTTATTGATCACAGCTTGACATAGTATATGTATTGAGAAAAACTGCAATTAAGTGACTTAATACTATGCTGCATATAAAGGATGAGTTTCACCTACGGTATAATTCTACATGCTAATTATCTAGTTGTATATTAAATTCTAGGCATATTGCCATCAAAATCAGAATATTTGAAAGTCTCTGAGTGGAAAGCAGAAAATGTGACTTTGCTGATTTTTGGTCATTGTCAGTGTACAGTGATCTCTTGCAATAAGGTAGCAATAGAAATAGTAGAATCAATGTAACCAATTGTTAAATATCTCGAACACGTGTGACATCCTTTGCATACGTGCACTCTCTTCATGTGGAATGTTACCTTCATCTGGAATACATTGTTTGATGCTAGACATTTCAGTTTCTCTTGCATGATATTCTTAAGTTGTTTTCAACTTAAAGCACCTTGTGAGACTGCCACCACCCCACAATTAGCAAAGAAATTACTTAGCCGGTTCTGTATGTGTTTAAAGACTCTTTGCAGATAAGCTAACTGGAAATCCTCAAGATATGTGCAGCCAGTTGCACGAGTGTGGCTCAGTCAAGTAACACTGCTCTACAATTTGAAAGCATCGACTGACTCAGGGCCCTGTTTAAATATGCTCTTTTCTAATACATCCATGAAGTGACTCAGATCTTGGCAGATGGTAAACACATCTTCAGTAAAGCAAAAGGCATCCTCCCTACCTCACGCCTTCTCATAACACCAGTATGCCTGTGACCTTTAAATGAAAGCGAGCAACAACAAAAAGCAGCAACATGTCAGTGTTGGGCGTTTGCACTAGTAGCACTTGTCTAAATGCCATCGAGTGGCAAAAGAACAACTGTACATTACATGTACAACCAAAATATTTCAGTGTGAAAACACCCTCCATTGAAGCAGAGAGCTAATTCATTGAAGTAATGCATTCTGTCAGTCGATGGGCATGACAGGAAATCACTCATCTTTCTCATGCCTTAATGGGCATCGATTCACTTGCCTCACTTGCCCCTTGAAACAGGCTAACTCATAAGACTCTCTCTCGTGCTAGGTAGGTTTAAATTGAGCGGCAAATCACATCGGCTATTTGGCTTTTCAATGCAAGCACTATAATTACCATGTTCTTACACCAGACCTTTAGCTACTACTTTGCTCAGATCCATGCCAAAAAACTGGCATTTGAAATGATGATGGCAATGAATCCTGCTGATGGCAAACCCATTTTTTCCCCATGTCTTTGTTGCATTGGGGCCCCTGTGAGGCCTCTTACCTCTGCCCCCTTTTGAATCCCTGCCTGCCCCCACCTGTATGGACTTAAGAAAAGCAAATGGCGTCAGATGCAACTTTGCACATATACATTTAAATAAAGGATATTTGTACCGCACACTGTCACCACCGGAGTGGTCCCCTGGCGCACTGGCGGCTCTGAAAGAGGGAGAGGGGGGTGAGTGGGAATGAGCTGGAAAAGTGCTAGATAGCAGTGATGTGCTGATGGCAGCCTCAGCCCGGTGGGTCCGTTGGCTAGGGGTGTTATACGGTCGATAGTCGTCGTGTGCTGTTGTGCAAGTCTATGTGTGGTTTGTTTTGTTGTTGCAGTGTAGTGAAGAGTGTGTGGTTTGCTGCGGTTTAGGCTTGTGGTTGTGTTTGGTTAGAGTTTGAGAGGAGTATGCAGAGGGAATTGTTAGTGGATTGGTTAGTTGGCATTGCTGTCCTTGCAATTGTGTCTAGCTGTGATGCCTACTATCATTCACGATCACGTCAGAGTGTGGCGCTTGCTAATTTGCAATTTTCTGTCTAGATGTGAGACAGGCTAGTGATCACAATTCCATTCTAGTGTTGCACTTGTCATCATTCACAGTTTCATTTAAGTGTTCTAACCTTCACGTTTTGTACAGCTGCGACGAAGGTTATGCCCAACATAGTGAAAGCTACTGGCATTGCTGATGTATCTAGTACTAAAATAAACATGAGACTAAAAGAAATGTACGGTAAAGCACTTCAGTAATTGAAAAAAGTGGAAAGCAATTATTTGAGCCCCCACATTCCAGCAGGGGACAGAGATACAGTTTAGATGTTCGAGTTGCAAGCACAAGACCACGAGGAACGAAAAATGCTAAAAATGAACCTGCTTCTTGAAACAAAAAAAAATACAGTTTTGAGTATAATACACAGGGTGTGATATGTGTTGGGGCACTTTTGTTTTAGATAAATAGACTTTTTAATTAAATGATGCTTTGGGGGCCAGCTGTAATGCCTGGCGTCAAGAGCTGTCACACCTCATTAAGCAAAGGACTGGGACAGGGAGACGAGTGATGGGTAATATGTAACTCCAAGCAAAGGATGGGGTTGAGCATTAGAAGGGTAATGCAGGAAGACATGACAGGCAGCCATTCCATGGTACGAATATTTAAACCATTTGAAACATGGGAGATTTGGAAAAGAGAATGGTTGAAAGTGAATACATGAAGCTTAGAAGTGCCTTTTCAGGTGTCAATACAATAACATTATTTGAACAGAAAATACATTAGATAGGGGAATGACGTGTGACCACAACCCTGTATGGTGAACATGAAAACTCAATGTTTCTGAACATTAAATATGGTGGAGCTACCCAAACACACACCCCTAGAGCTGCCTAGTTGTTTAATCTCCTGATTCTAATAATCCTCTTCATCCTCTTGGCTTGAGTTGATAACTTCACAGCTCCACTTATTTATGGACAGAGCCTTACTCATTGTAAGTGTTTTTCATATGTTATTTCTCCCTAAACACAGGGAATTGCTCAATACAAAGCCTATTGGATATTTAAGAACATTATTGTTGTGATTCAAAAGGTGATCATTGTAAAAGTGTGGAATGTCTCTAATTATTTCTGATGTTCACAAACATGTTCTCAGCACCCTGAATAGAAGACTGCAGTGTTATATGAATCGTGTTAGTGCAGATTTAAAGTCACCAGCTGGAAATATTTTGCAATGATGCAACAAGGCAGAGGGTGCACTGTGAAATGTGTGGGAAATAAGCACTGGTCAGTACATTCTGAAAGCAAAAGAGGAACAAACAACCATGTTCAGTTCAGACTCCATTGGGTGAAGGAATGCAGGTCTGGAATGGCTGCCTTATATGAAGGGCCATATATTGCAGGAAGTAGGCAACACCTGATAGTTTTTACTTACAAGAGTCCACATTTCTAGCTTTGGTTGCATTTTAAGAAAATATATCTCACATGTAAAACTTGAATGTAATATGTTCTCAAAATTAGGCACAGGCACTCTTGAAGTGGACCACAGTCATTTCCTAAAATGACTGTTGTTCCTTTGGAAACACATGGAAGTGAAAGATTTAAAACCCACAATTGCAAAACAGGCCATGTTTTGCATTTTCCTCAAACAGCACTTGTATTTATTTTTTCAGCCTTTATGTAATGTTACAAACATGTAGTGATTTAAATACAGCTGCTAATGCATACTGACTGGTATGCAATGCTGACGTTGTTTAATCGACTGGGAGGGTATTTGATCAATCTAAACAGGAAGGACTGACACAAGGATAGATCGATTAGCCTTTATCAGGATTTAGCAATATGCCACCTTATATTCTTTGAAATGAGAACAGTTTAAACACTGTCAAACACAATGAATGCACAAAAGCTGGAGATTTAACTAACTTTAACTTCAAAGCTAATGTTAAGGGATATCACCTGGACAAGATGTTAAGTTTATGGGCTTTTTTCTGACTATACAGTGGTTGCATTTAAATTCTTTGTTAAGTTTATTTGAATATATTTCCATTGTGTAAGCACAACTGTTCTTACTTTACTTAAATGCAGGGCGTAAATTACAGCAGATTGTTCCTTCAATTGTTTATGGTGGCTGTCAAGAATAATTATGTTCTGTCAAGAATAATTATGTCATAGGAGAGAGTGTAGTCATGTTAAAATGTGTCTGAAGAGGGTGAAATTCCCAAATTGTATAGTGTAGAGCAGAGCCTGCATTTAATGGAATCTTCACTTTAGTCGAGGTAGTGGAACACCTTGAAAGGGAAGTGAGGCAGCTTTATCTCCTTCAGTTTTTCTTTGAGAAGTTTATATTGAGCAAATTGTAAAGATGAAAGGTTTAAATGCTGAGCCCCATTTCATTCATATACATAAGAAAACCGAAAGAAAAAGGAAACCATCTAGAAATCGTATAGTATTATATGTGACAAATCTTAAATTAAAATCTTTCTTTATTTAACCATATAAACTAGATTTCTTATGTACATCTAATAGACCATCTATATATACACTCATGGGTGCTTACATAAAAAGACAAACCACCCACCAAAATCCTAGTACATAATATGAACTCATAATCCAATACATGTTGTTTCATTTGTGTAATGCTTCCTGGCATAGGTCATGGTGACACAGCGCTTTGCCTCTCAGCGCGGCACAGGAGGAAGAAGCTGGGACATGGCATAGTGGAAGAGAGGATCAAAGTCAGGTATATAGTTGGGATGTGGGCGGAGGATAGATAAGATGCTCAGCGTGGCAACAAAAGGAAAAGGTGGAGGTGTTACATGTTTATTTGGACCACATTCATCAAGGAACTCAACTGAGTTTAATGTGGTGCAGCACTGAAAGGAGAGATAGCTGGAGAGAGGTGTTCACTGTGCCAACGGGTATCTCATGATGAGCCTAGGCAAGTTGAAGCTATGCCCAAGAAAACACAGATAGCAAAGCCCTTCTACTCACTTCCCTAGTCCCTCAACAACATTTGTTACGGGTTGTATGTCGGAAATCCAAATTTGATAAGTTCGCAAAGGGTCCCTGAAAAGTGAGCAAAACAACCTTGTTTTTTATTTGATTTAAACATTTATGTCATGGCTACCACATGACTTTTCTTCACTTGACCAAACCCTAGGCTTGTGCATCGAGGAAAAAAGAAAAAGGAAGTGGAGTGGGCAGGAAGGAGGCAGAAGAGAAACATGATGGTGGAATGCTTCTACATCTATGCTGAGCTCCGTGTTTCTACACTAAACCCACCCCCGCCTCAGACCCATAGCATCAACAACCCTTTTGGTGCTGGTGTCAGGCTAGTTCTTTCGGTTTGCCTTTAGATTCCTTTCCCCAGGCCAAGCCCTGTTGAGTGTTTCACGAGCTTGAGAGATGTATTTCCGGGCCTCACATAGAATCAGAGGAGAGGCATAGCTATTCAGTCTCTGCCGTGGCTGGCAGGGACAGGCTGTCAGACCGGAATACACATAACCCTTTTACAGGTGAGCTGGGCTCACAGTGCTGACACAGGTGTGATATCAATCAGATGTGGCATACCACACTGGGAATGGCTTCTGTTTTCAAATTACTGTGCCACCAAATCGGGGGTTTAACATAATCATGTAGAATTTAGAACAGAGCTGTAAACCTAAATGCAATCTATGCACTGCAGGGGCATGGCTGTAAAAAGAGCTGTCAAACAGGAGACCTGTGCTCTCGGAATCTTCTATGAGCCACTGGAGAGCAGTAGCTGCAGATCAGGAGACTCATGCAGCAAGGCCCAGGTGTATGCTAACAAGAGTGTGGGAGCCCCTCTACTGAGAATGAACATTGTTCAAGTAACCTGTTCTATGGAATTTCTCCCACTCAGGAGGGTCTACAGCCACATTTAGCTCACTGCACCCTTCATAGGGTGGAAATATCCATTTGCATGTCAGTCTGGTCCCAACCACAAGGGCAGTCCAGCACTGAAATGCCAGGCAATTTGTCTCTGAACTAGAGAACCATCAGAAACCTCAGACACGTGTTTCAGAATTGTTGGACCTCCTTAGTGAAGTAAAGCTGAGCCTCTCTAAGGAACAGTGAGCAAGGGGTCCAGATCTGGATTACCTTGGGTGACTCAGGGTGAAACCCAAAGTTTTACCAAATTAACAAAAGTGTGAGAGGCCCTCTACTGAGAATGAACATGGTTCAAATAACCTGCTCAACAGAATTTCTTCCACTCACCAGGGTCTACATCCAGGTGTATGTTATGCTTTTGGCAAGGAGTTTACGAAAGGGGGGCATTGTTAGTAGGCCACCCTTCTGCAATGGAATTACCCACATCTTTGTATAGTTAATGAAAAAAAAACAGAGCTTCCATACCCTTGCCATAAGGTAATTCCTCCCAGTGGGTATAGAAGAGATTAATCTAGAAAGAGCTTATCACTACAAGTGTATAACATATGTATGGCATAATACACTAATACACATTGACCTTGAACACCCATTCATATATTCCATAAACAACTAATACCAAAACAACATCTGGTTAAAACAAAATAGACTAATAGATTTAGTTAAATAAACATCAATATACTATATTCTGTTTGTTTACTCTTTATGTGCACATTCCATTATTAGCATCTGAAATGGTCATGAGTTCTAAACTTTGGGCACCACTGTACATGTATGGTAGCCTTAATATCCTACATGTACATGTTTTAGTCCTAAAAATTCAAATTTTCATTGAGCTGCAGGTAATAAAGATATTTGTGTAGATTAATTAAGAAACAGATCACCTTTCATTATTGCTATGTTCTTTTGCATTGCATTGAGTAATATTTAATTGTTAGCTCAAAACTAGCCTCCCAAGTCTTGTAAAGACTTAGGCCACATCTACTAATGCTCTCTGTTAAACTGGTTTCAGTGTTATTGCCCCACTCACTGCAGCTTATCTCACAAATTATGTTAATGTAATTATTGAAGCTAGAATGGTCTTTTTCCATAAGAAAAGAGTTGCCACCTACTAGAATTTGTTTATATCGCCGAATGGTCATAGAGATTATTTCCTTGCAAACTACTGTGAATCTTTCACACCAAGATGAGATAAGTATGTGGGTCACTCATCGAGTCAAGGTCATCCTGTGGGCTCAGCCTTGTAGAATATGTATGTCTTTGCTCCCTAGTGCCTTGTCTTCAGATAGAGTCAAGCAGGGGCACCTATAGAAGGATGACCCAACGACCCCTGCAGTCCCTGTCTTAGAACTAATTCCTGATGTTAAATGTAGATGATGAAAAATGTGTGCTTGGAGATTTTGTATTTCATTCGTCTCTAGATAAAAGCAACACCCAATTTGTCAATGCCATTAAAGAATTAAATAGGCCACCTGACTGGTTATGTTGTATTTTATTATTATTATTATTATTATTATTATTACTATTATTATTATTATTATTATGGTATTTATTGAGCGCAGACATATGTCTGAGCAGCAACAGAGCACTTTACAGAGGTATACAACAATACAGATACACAACAGGATGTATTTGAAGAGGTATAAAACAATACAGATGCGTAACAGAGCGCTTTCAAATGTAACAACAGGAGAGATGTACAGTGTGGGGTAGGATACAGAGGGGCACATAGGAGGGCTTCAGCTGTACAGGGTGGCGAGGAGGAGTGAGGCAATCAGTGTCTAGTGAATCAGGTGGCGTGGGGGCGATGTGTTGGCTAAGGTATTGAGGAGGAGAGACTCCTTGAAGTGGTTGGTCTCAAGTTCTTTTCTGAATTGTAGGAGTGTGGGGGTGAGTCTGATGCTGATGGGGAGGAGGTTCCATAGTCTTGGGGCATAGGCAGAGAAGGCTTGTTGGCTGGTCCTTTCCTTTTTGCAGTTATGGATTTCAAGTCTGCACGTGTTCTGGCTTCTGGTGGTGTGGTGTCCACCGAAGATGCTGAGTTTCTCAGCGAGGTAGCTGGGGGTCTTGATGGCGACTGCCTTATAGATGATGAAGGGAGACTTGAAGGTAATTTGTGCATGTAGTGGGAACCACTAAAGGTCGATGAGTGCTAAGGTGATATGGCTGTATCTGCATATACCCTTGATGAGGTGTGCAGCTGCCTGTAGGACACAAGGGATGGTGATGGTAGGCCTTCGAGGAGGGCATTGCCCCCATCCAGTTGGGATAGGACCTGTGCTTGAGCGGTGTATCTAAAGCTGTCGGGAGTGAGGAAGGGCTTGGCTTTACGCAGGTGCGAGAGCTGATACCAAGCTCTCTGAGTTTTTCTAGCTATTTGTGTCTTGAAGAAGAGGTGTTTGTCGATGTGGAACACAAGGGACTTGGTACAGGAGGTGAGCTTTGGTGTGAAGCCATCAGTGTTCATGGTTGATAGCCAGGTCTGTATGTCTGGGTGTTCAGTGTTGTTGGTGAGGTGTAGGAATTCTGTCGTGGATGGGTTGAACTTCAAGCATGCACTGGACATCCAAGTCCAAGACAATAATTTGTATGCATTTTTCAATTACTCTACTCCTACCATTTTTCCCTTTCCCCACAGACTGTGATCTGAAAACCTACTGTCAGAGGCAGAAATACACCACTTTCCAGCCAAGGCTAGGTGCAGTGAGACTACTATGGTGGTGACTTGTTAAAGTGTAAAATGTGTGTTACATAACATGCCTAAGTGCTATTGGATGGAGACCATTGTTTTCATAGTAAAGCTACCATTGCTGTCATCAGTGTTAAGCCTTCCCCAGCATGTTAGAAGTTATAGGGATCATTTAGTACTAGGTTATTTATTGTCTGCAAGATGTCTTTAATATTCAGGTCTATGGTGATTCATAAAACCTATCCCCAGACACTAGATGTTTTTAGGTTGAAAATTTAAGCCAGCTCCTTCGACATTTTGACAAAGTTAATTAGGAATGCATATCCCAGATGTATCCATATTAGGTTTGTACCCAGAGAAGACCTTGTCAAATAACAGAAGGGGAAAGACCTTGGGAAGTGCCATATAGAGTGGTACATCATCTGCTTATATGTCGTTTTAACTGGCATATTGGGGTATCTTTCTGTTTATTGTAAGAAGGGCTCCAAAGACAAAATAAACAATCATAGGAATTAGGCGCAGCCCTTATAAATTCCACTCTCGAGAGAAAACTATGAGGAAATATTACATTTCATAACCACATAAGACTTTGGATTACTATTCAGAGTATGAAGCAGATGTGGTATATTGACCCAAAGCCAATTTACTCACACCTAAATTACTTTACCTATGTTCTCAGCACCTAAGCTCCAACATAAGATGCCATCCTCATTGGGCTTTCAAGCATCCTCTGCATATTGTGCTCTCTTCTAAAAATTGTTCTTCAAGTGTTTGCGGTAACACCACTTCCCAATACTCATGAATTGGATAAAAACATGACTTTAACCCCTACACATATTTGAAACTGGTCTTTTACAATAAAGAATCTTGAAAGTATTTTACTAATAAGCTAGATTTTCAGGATATTTCCAACTATTAATAATAAAACACGGATTATTTGAGACAGCTTTTTTCTAGTTAGGGAATTTCTACAACATCTTGAACATGCTTCTTATAGAAGAACATGTCAGAATAAGTTAACCTCATGTTATTCATAGCTTCATAAACAGTTATGGTCTTAGATGTTACTCTAACCTCCTTTGACCAGTACATTCAACCACCACCCTAAAACGGTGGCTTTTTTAATCCATCGAAGAAATATTTTTGCTAATTTAACACATTATTCATGGTTCTTCTTTAGGCTGGGAGGAGAGCACGTTAAAGTGTGCCCTCTTGCATAGGCTCTATGGGATCACACAAAGGGCTGCATGTTAAATAAATAACTTATCATAATTGCAGGAAGCTTGGAATCATAGTTCTCAGAAGAGGTATTATTTTGATGCAAATGAGCAACTCCGGCCTTTTTTGTCAGTTCTTTCCTGATCAACTGAACCAAAGTAGGAGATTGACATTTAGTTTATTGTTCTGACTTTAAAAGTCAAGAAACTAATAAACACCACAAGACACATTTTTCTCCTAATAAAACCTATGATATTTCTCAGTTTCTATAGCACCAGTATAAGGACAAAATCAAAATTCAAAAGAGCAGGAGAAGATGGGCTATTCATGTCCATTTTTCACACTGTGTACTCAAACAATGGTCTTAAAACATTTTCCCCCTGAAAGCAGAAATGAGCCTTCTATACTTTGTACAAAGACTTCAAAAACATACCTTTCCAAACGTTACATCAAAACTCTCTATTCACCTGTTTTTGTTATTTATTATGTTCCCTTCTGGTCCCTTCCTCTCTATTAAATATATTTTTTTAATAGAGGGGGTTCTAAAACCAGTGCCTCTTCAGATGCTTTGGACTACAACCATGATCCCTCGCATTTAGCTATGCTAACATAAGCCAAAGCTGGCAGACACCTGTTTTATCAGATTAGGAGCACTTCAGGGTTATACTAGTGCTAATACCCCCATTCATGCATCCATGATTTCAAACATGCATCCATGATTTCAAACATGTATTCATAACATGTAACGTGTTTAACATACCTTACAAACGCGTTGACATAAAACAAGTACAGGAGACCTCAGCATCATATAGAGTGGAATCCATCTTAAAGGTTTGTAAAAGCTGTTCAGCAAATCAAAGGATAAAGTGAATCATGTAAATGGCAACTCTAACGTTTGTGAATAGGTCAACAGGGATTCTCAGTGATTCATAGGTAGAATGATAATTGAAACATTACTATTCCCAGATCTCAAATATAGCTTTCACTGCGTTTTGAGGTAAAGGGTGATTTGAATGTAATTTCTTGAAGGGAGATGCCCTTTTGGGCTTAGCTTGGGGAATCAATTAGTCGGCTGTCTTGCACTTGGTCAATCATATGGAGATTATTTTACAGTAAGCTTGGTGTTTAAGACATTGGGCCTCATTATAAGTTTGCCGGTCCGAGAACTATGGTACCGGTAATCGTGTCTGTACCATAGTTCCCAGACCGGCAAACTACGAGTTGGCTCGTGGGTGCCTTTCTGCCCGCCATGTCGAACCTGGTAGGCAGAGCGGCACCCGCGAGCACAGCATGTCGGATGCACCGGTGCATCCGGCATCCCATTCCCTGGGCTCAATGGGAATGGGGAGGAATGTTTCCCGGTGCCCAGGAATGGGCAAATAACAGGTCTGGCAAGGCCGTAATGACTCGTAATTGCCCATTTCTGGCCACCGGAAAAAATAAAATACCAGCGGCAGCCTTGTCTGTATTACCGCCAGCCTCGTAATGAGGCCCAATAATGCCTGTTTCAAGTCCGATGAATCACCAGTTTGTACTGTTTCAGCTCTGACAATGACAATCACTGCAAACGGTCATTCTCATTGAATTCATGTAGATCAGTGTTATTTTGGTACATAGAGCTACTAACAATCCCAAACATGGTGAAGGCAGGCTTTGTATGCACCAATATATTTCTAAAGTGAAGGAAATATAGACATTCGAAATTAATATGAACATGTGATGGGCTTTTTTGCATGACATTTGCCAGTTTAAGTGTTAAATATTAGCTTGATCTTAGACCTTTATTGGTGCAAATTGACAGGGGCATGTCATAACTTGACAGAGACCAATGATTACACACTTTGGAAATAAAGAATTAGGAAAAAAGATTAGTACATGTTGTTAGAGACAGCAAGTGACATTTCTTTAGGCTATATTTCATTATCCTCAGTTACAATTTCAAACATTTTAATAACTTGACTAACAAAAGTAACACAAAGAATAGTGTTGTCAATGAATGCAAGATATTTAAATGTTAGAGCTGAAGACATAATAGTACCAATAAAGGGGCAATGTGAATAGGTCTTCAACCACAGCTCAGTATCGTATTGTGACAATGAATAATTAATCTGAAGAGCTACCACCTGTCATCTTGTCAAAGGCGATGTATAAATTCCCCACAGAACGCATTCATATTTAGATCAGAGAAGGGTCTCTTTTATGTCCATGTAGAACCCAAGAACTAACGAAACAAAGACCCCATAATTTGCTCAAGCAAAGGTGTCAGCCATGTCCTGAGATATTTGACATTAAACCATTTCAGAGTCCGTTTTATCAAAAATCAGTACTATTTTATAGAAAATAGTGATACAATCTGCTTATCCTGATGGAGAATTTCAAGTATTCTTTCAAGAAGAACCTATGCTAGCATACTTATTTAATATCTAAAACCATTATACATTATTTCAAATTCTGGCAATTTCGAATGTACCATTAATTTTGTCATGAGTAAAAATCTCAATTGCAATGTTTTGTGTTCTGCAAAAATGTTACAAAATATTTTGTCTGCTTGTTATATTTATTGTATAACTGAGCCACACATTGAATAAAAACAAAGACAATACCGCTATTACTCCAATGAGGGAGTACTGTTATCTAATTGTATCTAAAGTATGCCATTATATTTGTCAATTTGATCAGTAATGTTCCTATCGTACAATAAATGTCACATACTACTCACAAAGAAAATGTTTCTGTAAGCATAAAACGATTCACATGTTGTTTGAGATTTTTTTTACACAGTATTTAAAGACAATCATTCCCATCATTTTATGTTTTTGCAATAAATGTTTAATTGGGTATTCCTTCTATTGTGTCCCTTTTCTTTATATTTGAACTTGTACTCATGAAAAGAAAGTGGTTCCCCTTACTATGCAGTTCTTTGAAAATTTGAAGAACAAAAATCTGCACAAAAATACGGTGACTGTAGAATAAATAATGGAGACTGAATTGAAAGCATTGGACTGTGTGAAATGTAAATAAATGAAACTAACAGTATGAGTTATATCATATGCCGACCTAGCTCATGTGTCTGTCACCTGGTGTTCCTGGTGTATGGTGCATTCTTCCTCGCTACAGGAATTCTCATCGTCTTCTTTTTCCAATTCTCTGTTCTTCTGCCCTTGCTGGCTGCAGTTCTCTGTGCCTTGCAAGCAGTGATAATGAACTATACTGTATGCAGGCTCTGCTGGGTTACGATAAGGTGCAGAGACCCTGAATGCTCCCTGTACTCCACTCTCGGGTCTTGCTTTGGCCATGTACCCTGTGAGCTGGGAGACCAGGGCTCCCACTGTACATGCATGAGCTTCTCTGATGCTGTTTAGAAAGCTGTGTAGTCATGAGCTGATGCGCGTACCGGGGGATGAGATTTTGTGCTGTTTGTAGGGTGGCGGATTATCAGAAATCCTAAGCTTTTATAATATAGGATAGGATATTCAAGGTGCTCTCTATGTTTTCTTGTCAAAACTGAATTGAGCCTGAGACTGGTACATATAGCGTTATTGCATGATCCACAAATGAGGAAAGAAGATTGAAAAAGCATCTGTAAAAACAATCTTTAGCACCTCAATAAAGCTTATATTATGCACCAAATCAACAAAACAAGGAATGCATCAACGTACTTCTAATAAATATCAAATCTGCTGATGATTCTAGAAGATATCTCTAGCCAGAATATGTCCTACAGAAGGTATGTATTTACCTCAAAGTGAAATGTGGTAAAGAAATATCCGTCTATTTATGTATGTGTGTTCAGGAAGCAATGCTTCACATTTCCTGTATTAGCATTCTCACAATGTTCACAATTAATGCCTCACAATATTTTGTGAATTTTCATTTGCATCAATGTACTAAGATTGTCCAATATGTATTTGCTAATTATGGATCTTCACATTTCTAGAACACTCTAAAAAAAAAAACAGTCATCACATTTCGGAATTTACATCCTGCAAATTTGATTACAATTGGTTCCATTGCTTTCCACATGTTTAAGCCAAAAGCTTTTAAAAATGGGTCATAATTTCAACCTTTAAGCGAGTTTGCTAATATACTTGAATTTGTTTTTTTGTAAGGGTGTGCTCGATATTGTGATCTCTCTCAATTACAAAAATAATATTTTGACAAGCATTTCATGTTAGCATATAACATCAATATTAATAGCACAAGTGATGTATTGTACAATCAAAATGTTCCTCAGAACCAGAGGCTTGGTTAACCATCATGATTTCTAAAATCGGAAAGTTTTAAAATAGTCTTTTTGTTTGTCAAACATTCTAAAACAAACAATGATCATTTTCTGTTTTACTGCAATGTATACAACTTTTGGGAATGTTTGAGTGGTATTGGCTTGTTAAGCTACTAATAAATAGTGATCACAATCCATTTTAACTGAGCTACATTCTGGACTAAATTAATTGATGTAACATCATGCATTTTTATAAGATTCTGATAAAACCTTGGTCAACGTCCTCTAACTGCTATAGGAATCCCAGACATGCAATACAACGACTGAATTCTTTGGGATAATTAGATCTGAAGAGTTTCACAATATGCATTTTTATATCCACGACATCAGCCTTTTCAAAAGTTCCCACTTACTTACAATGATCCTGAAAGCAATATCTGTATGCTTTATGTCTGTGCCCAAAAGATTCCCATGATTTGTCACTTTGGTATTTTGAAAACATTCATTCAGTATCAGGCATAAGAATGATGTTCACACTTTAGGCACAGTTCTTAGTTTCTTTATGCTACTGTAAACACCTACATTACTTCATGTAGATTACAAAATTCAAAGCAGTAATTGCTTTAGGGACAATGGTAGGGCAGAATTACATTTTGGGGGATTCTGCACTCTTATTTTATAAAGCCTCTTTTCATTTTGCTTTTTACGTTTTCTGATTTATTTTGATGATGAAAAACCCTCCCAGTACATCTTTGTTAGTATATAGTCCTAAAATGGCTTGTTGCTTCTCCTCATAGGTGACTTTCAGAAGCCCCATTTTGGCCATAGAGTGAATTGCTCACCCTCCATTCTATTTAATGAGTAGGCTGGTGGCAGCTACTATAGATTTCCTTTCACATGGGGTGCAAGAAAAAGTACTGCATTTGTAGGCCAATGTAAATTTATGGTAGCCATTGGGGTACTTTTATTTTTTTTAAATAATTCTCTCAGACATTTTATTCCTAGTTTCTTTCTTTGTGTATAACAACTTTAAGTCAATCCCAAAATGGCTGTTACACAATTCTGGGAGTCCAGCCCTCCTTAGGATAATTAACAAATTGTGTAGAATGTGATTACTACCAGAGGCCAGTCTCTAAGCGTGGGACCAGGATTCAAACCTGTGTTGCTCTACTTTGTCTTGCTTCCAAGACAAGGCCATTGTCAATGAGCTATCCTTGCTCGTTGTAGAGGTTTAGAGTGTCCCTAGTCGTAGGCCCACCAATATTCATCTTGTGAGAGTGTACCTGAGCATTTGGTGGTTTTCGGGATTACCCTGAATGGCTTGCCACCAAACCCTTTGTTAAGGCCCCTGGTGAGTGATTGGTGGGCTGGCTTTGACCCATTCATAAGTGTGGAGGTATACATAGGGCAATTCATAGTCCTTCCCCAATTCTGCTGGGTATTTGTAAGAATCCAGTTGGCTCTGCAGGATTACTTTCTTGCTGCATGATTCCCACCATTTCCATGCAATTGCTGCATTTTAAGGACTTGGGGCCTCATTACAACCCTGGCGTTAAGGGGTTAACGGCGCGGTAAAAGGCTGCGGCGCCGTTAAACCCTTAACGCCAGATTCACAATTTAACGCCTGCTTTTTGCAGGCGTCAAAGTCCATCCCGCTAAGGGACCTTGTTGCTAATTACGGCACCGTAATTTACGGTGCCGTAATTAGCGCATTCCCCATTCCCATTGAGCCCTATGGGCCAAAAATGGGAATGGGGAAGGGGCCATGGTGAATGGGGATTTACCGCCCCGCCAACCTTGGAATGGGGCGGTAAATCCACCATCCACCATGGCGGAATCCGGCATGGACCATGGTGCTAATAACACCATGGTCCAACGCCGGGGTTGTAATGAGGCCCTTGGTGTGGCTATACGGACTGGATCCAGGTTCCTGGACTGATCTGCAGCTTGGATTTATGTCTGTTTGGTGGCATTCCTGGACTGTCTTTATGCTCTCCCTGGTCTTCCACGTCAGATGGGTTGTTTTACCTCTGTGTAACCAATTTACTGCCATGGTTGTTTGACTTGGGTAGGAAGATGCTACCATCCAGTCTAGTGTTGGTACACCAATACCCTGCCTCCATAGTTTACTGGTCATCCTGAGTCATTTCCACCAATTCTTCATTGTGGGTCCACATTGTACTGGCTGACTGTGCTGTCTTACTCCTTGCACTGCTGTTATCTGATTGGTCAGGTTTCTCTTGCATTCCTCGAGCCATACTCACTGCTGGATGCAGTCTTTGAAGGTTGGTCCTACTTCTTTGAAGATCATGTGTTCTTCTTTTCTGCCATCTGGTTTGCTGTTGGTCTAGGGTGCAAGTCCCTGACTGTCGTTTCCTGTAAACCACTTCTGAAAAGGCCCTATACTTACATGGCTGTTTCACCTACCTTGAACCATATATTCACAAACAACAAATGAGTACCTACCTCTGGGACATGGGTTGGAGGGTTATTCGCCATACTTATCCTCAGATGTCCCAGTGGTCCATGTTAGATCCTTTTCTCAGGGGGGCTTCAACCGTATTTTCCCATTAATTCATATTGGGGTGAATACTGCAGTGCTACATTTTCTCCTGGGGCTGCTGGGTCTCGAAACTGCTTCTGTAGTTCTTCGTTAGGGTCTCCTCTGGTGTCCACTTTGGTCCGTTGCTACTGTATTAGCACATCTAGGGGAGAACTGGGACTTACCTGGCTTTTCATTATAACTGCCATTTTGGCGACAGATATCAGATGTTGTTTCCTATGGAGCACTTTCTTTGTCACTGAAGCACTCCTACAACTTCCCGAAATAGTAACATTTTCCAGGATCCACCTGACCAAGGCTGGAATTATCAGGAACTATCATGCATTAGACATTTTTAAATCTCTATATTCCACTTTTGGATTTACAGTGTATCATTCCTCACTACTTATGTATCCTTCCTTGTTGTGTAATATGCCATGTACCCCACTAGGACAAGGTATTATGAGCCTAAAATGTATCTTGATCTTAGCCCTCTTGGCTGTGTTGGGTATTGTATACCCTGTTTTCCTATATCTACAAGCTAAACTGTGTTGTGTGCATATGTATTAAGTGTATTTCTTTTGCACTGGTGTGCACAAGAACCTGTAACTGATTTCTGGGTGTCAGCTTGTGTTCTGAATATTTACTTTATTTTATTTATTGTACATTTGTATGGTGCCTATACAGCCAAGTATGGTGGGGGTAGAGGGACAAGGAGAACAACAATAATGGTCCTACTAGGCCTTGTGAAATTCAGATCGTGCAAATGCAGAATAGGAAGTGCAAGGGGAGATCAGGAAGGAAGGATGGATGAGGGAGAGAGAAAGGGGGAAGTGCAGGGAGGAGGAGGTCCCAGGGGCTAGGCAAGTGCTAAGGGAGCCAGGAGGGCAGGGGTATGGGTAGAGTAGTGCAAGTAGGGTGGACCAGATTCAGTAGGCTAGCTAGTCAGAGAAGGGTGCCAGAGGGCATGTGCTGGTTAAAGGGCTTGGGGGGACTGGTCCAAGAGAGGTCTAGCCCCAGTAAGACTCATAAGTCACCAGGCAACCAGTCACAATGGCAGGGGGCTTTAGCAAGGGAGAGGGAAGGTGGAGGAGAAAAGAAAAGTCTTGTGGAGCTTCCACAATTTAAGGAGATCTGGCTCAAGTCTGCAAGAGGCTGGGCGGCCATTCCAGTGGGAGGTCCCTGCCGAAGAACGAGATCTACCCCCCACTGTCTGTTTGGAGAAGTGTCTGATCTGCAGAGATGTATTTAGGAAGAGAAAGTTGTGGATGAAGCAGAGGGTCTTGAAGAGGGTCTTGAATTTCATCCGTCCAGCCACCAAGAGCCAGTGAAGAGATTTTAGGTCTGAAGAAATGCAGTCCCTGGGCTTGAGGCCAAGGAAAAGTCTTGCTGTCCTATTCTGGATTAGTTGACAACAGCGGAGGGAGGAAAGAGGCAGGTTGAGGAGGAGGCCGGTGCAATAGTCCAGCCTGGAGAGAACCAGAGCTCTGGAGACATTGAGTTTCTGGGGGAAGGTGAGGAAAGGGAGAATGCCTCTGCAAAGTTGAAGCTGATAGTGGGCCTGCTTGGCATGGTCAGCGATATGAGGAGAGAAGGAGAGAGAGTATTTGAAGTTGACAGCCAGGTTTTTTGCCTCATATGAGGGTGAGGGCCCAAGGAGAGTGGCTGGCCAGAGAGTAGTAGGAAAGGAGCTGGCAGGAGTCCCAATGAGAAGGAACTCAGTCTTACTGGCATTAAGGCAGAGATCATTAACAGCACACCATGCCTAAATAGCAGTCAGACAGTTGGGAATGAGAGAGAAAATAGACGAGGAGCTTAAATGAGAGCTGTGTGTCATCCGCATTACACTGGAAATGAGGAGCAAAGGTGGAGATCATGTAGGCAAGAGGGGCAATCTGATGGTATTCACTTAACTTTATCTTCTGTAGGGTCCCCTTCTCTGCCTAACTCTGAAAGTTTATATGAATAGTGTCTTCCAACACGTATATGCTTTGCATTTTAGGGTCAAGGGTAGTTTGATTGATTGATTGATTGATATTTTATTTCTATCGCGCTCGTACACAAGTGTTTCAGAGAGCGACAAGGCAAAGGAGGGGAACAGGGGAGAACAAAACAGCGATCTTACTAGGCCCTCTGACATCGAGAATGCGCAAGTGCATGGGAGAGGGGGGAGGGGAAAAGTGCATGGAAGGGGGGAGAATTGGAAAGTGTGAAGCAGAGGAGAAACGGATAAATGACAATAAATAAATAATAAAGGCAACAAACAGTGGTAATGCAGCCAGCAATTTGCAAGTGCTAGGTTTAAGGCAGCAGACAGGGTAGGTCTGATAAGTGCAAGGGGTGGCCCGGAGGCAGTGCGGGAGTGTGGTAGGATGAACAGGTACCTGGGCCCGAAGGACAGAGGGTGGCCAGGTGCACGGTGCCAAGAGAGAAGAGATCAGCAGGGGAGAGGGAGAGAGGGGGAGCGAAGGCATAAGAAAAGAGGAAGGTCTTGAGGTGCTTCCGGAACCAGAGATGGTTCTCCTCAAGTTTTAGAGTTTAATTGTCCATTTACTGCTTTTATGACTACACTATGCCCCGTATCCCACCTGTAATATTTAACCTGAGTACTTATTTTCAACTCATTAATAGAATATGTTTGACTGTGTAATAAAAATGCATATTTTCATTCTGTCAGTGTTGTGTATTCTTTTGTGGTGACTATTGGGAATAATAGCGCCTCTCTGCTAGTCTTCCTCCCTTCTGAAGTTAAACCAGACTACTCTGGTACAGCTACTATTGGAGAAGCGTAGCTGTTGGGTGACATATTGTTCTAACTTTACGTTTGATGATTACACAGCACTCATCAGAGAGTTGTACACACATCTCCCTAGCAGATAATATTTCCAAAATCACAAAATACCCAATCTACAAACGCTATAATTTCTACATTCTAAAGGGTGAACTATCTTTTGCAATTTTCTATGTTGAAAAACATTGCTTGAACCGGCACAATGAAATGAAACGCATTATAACAGCGCAAGCAAACACACACTGGAATCCATCAAACAAAAAAATGCATACAATTCAATACCAGTGTTCGATGTTTTAAATTTTGTTTATAAACGTATAGCCACCTCTGAGAAGTTTTAATGATCCGAGAATGACTTTGAGAGATCAGCAAAAGCTCAAATAAATAGGGTAATTGAACGTATCATTAAGATGTAAGTAGGTCCAGTCTTCTCGGTAACAGAAATGTAGATACATGCCAGAGAACTAAAGGTAAGGCATTCCTGGGCGGCCAAAAAAGAGGATGCAATATGCTCAAACTACGATGCGTAATGATCACACTTTTGGAAGGCAAACAATAACATTGAGCCTCGTGTTCTTTATAATGCTGACATTTGTCATATAGGAAGTCATGTTCTGTATAGCTGTAGGCTGAGTGGACCCTGCAGGTCTTGAATTAACAGCATTAGACTTCAGCATCAACACCATTCCTATCTTTGTCCACACCAGTAGATTACGCCCAATAAACTGCGTTATGCTGGGAAACATGACTCCCTCTGACTCTGAGTCCAATAATTGCTGGCTTTGTTGATCCCAGTTCAGTCCTTGTGCAATCGCTGCTACCTTGCCACAGTGCGCTGATGTATGCTACTTCTTTATCTTGATGAAGGTCAGGTGCTCTACAAGAGATACTCTGCTAAAACGCAGCTCTGACTGAACAACAGAGCGAGTGAGATTAATCTTTCAATGGAAACATGCGTCAGGGCTGCACAGATAATCAATACTGCAGTAAATCATCATTCATTTTGAGCTGAAATGTGTTGAAGAAATATTCCTCCATCTCTGCAAAAATAGACCCACCCGTTTTTGAAAACCAT
This sequence comes from Ambystoma mexicanum, assembly GCF_040938575.1. Lineage (NCBI taxonomy): Eukaryota > Metazoa > Chordata > Amphibia > Caudata > Ambystomatidae > Ambystoma > Ambystoma mexicanum. Next base: position 792,644,034 of record NC_090937.1, read on the forward strand.
GCTCAAAGAACAGTCCAGACCTAGGACGGAGGTCCAAAAGAGTGTATGTTTGACGTTTGCACATTTTCCATGAGGATACCCTTGCACGCTATACTAATGGAGTGGGGTTGCTCATGTGGTCTCTGTCCTTCCTATTTCTGTTCTAAAAGGAACTGTTATTGTGGGTGCATCAGAGGAGTGGCATTCAAACGTTTTCCAGCTGTGTCCACCCTTGAGTCAAAAGTTGTTTCTGCCCCCCCCCCCCCCCCTGGCCCCCTCCCCCCGCGTCTACAGGGCACCATGGCAAAATATAAGCAGATTTGTAATCCCTTTTTAATGATCCTCCTTCCCTACCACTGCCTTAGAGAGGTTTGGTGATGTTTTTAGGTGGTGAGAATCCCACAGCCCACATTGCCAGTTACCAGTGATCAGCCTCTTCAGCAGAAAGTGCAGCATTTCATGAGGAGGCCCCAGTGTATACCTACATTCACAAATAGGAAGAGGTGGAGCACTCTTTACCAATATGCAGACGGCCAGGAAGTCCCAGGCTGCGTTGTCTGCTTTAATCAGTGCAGATGGCACCCACACCCTCCTGAAAAGCAGACACTGAGGTGGATGTTCACCTAGTCAAGAAAGAAGAGTCATCAATGGGGACAGAAGTAGAGGGAACGATCAGAATGTTAGCAAAACGGAAAAGCTAGCTTTGAGGCAGTAATATCTGAATGGGAATGATAAAGAAGATGCAGAACTTGCAGAAGATAGAAAGAGAGACACAAGTGGAATTGCTATAGAAAGACACCAGAATGCGGTGTGTGTGTCCGGTCTATTAATCTTCTGCAATGGCTAATGTGAGGATGTTTCTATGCGTTAATCAGGGAGGCTGCAGCATGCATATATGCTGACATGCCCCATGCCCTCAACCTGATCCATACGTAGTCCTTTTATATATTGTACTCTAAAATTTATAGTGTTGCATTTATCATGGGGAATGCAAAATGTCAAGTCACTAAATGCAACAACAACAAAACAACACAGAACTGCATGAAAATCTCAAGAGTGATATGCAGCATAGCGGGATGTATGCATCTAGGTGTATGTTGTCCTTTACGTTTTCTGCTGCTCACAGGGAGAGAGGTGTGTGTGCCTTTATAGGGCGCAAGCAGTGTGCATCTACACTTGTTTTCCATTCGAGTATTCAGTGGATTGGGGTGTGTGGCGTGTGCACGCGCGTCTCTATGGGACATGTGAAAGGGAACAGGGAGGAGAGGCAGAATGGGAAGGGTATTGATAGGGGAAGAGGGCAATATAAACGGTAGGGTGTCGGGAGAAGAGAGAACAGGATGGTGTGAGCCAGGTAGAAGAGGGAGAGAGGGTATGGGGCAAGAGAGCAGAAACACAAGATGTAGAGAGACGAAGTGCAACTAGTATGAGGTAGCGGGGGAGACAGAATTGGAATGGAAATGGAGTGTGGGAGCTTGAAGATTGTGCATGAATGAGATAAGCAAGGGAATTGGAAGGATAGGAAATGCTCAGAAGAAAAACTAAGAGGGAGATAGAGGAGAATCACAGCAAGAGTAAGAGACAGAATAGCTAGAAGAGGAAAGAGACAGAATCAGAGGGAGTGACAGTGAGGCAGATAGTGAGCAGAGACATGATTGTAGGCTAAGTGGAGAATAGACATAAGGGTAAGCGCAAGAGGGAAGATCAGATAATACAAGCAAGAGAGTGGAGTGAGTGGGTTGAGGAAAGATAACGAGTCAGAGAGGAAGAAACTGAAGGAAGTTAAAAAGAGGCAGAAAAAAAAAGTCAAATAAATCGCAGAAAGAGAATGGGAATGCCACAGTAACATACTTTTCATCTTTTCCACAGCTGAACACTTTTAATATTTGGACATTTATCTTCCCCCTTCCAGCCAACAACATGCCTCCAATTGGCTTCAATTGGGCCACTTTAAATACCACCTGATTAAATAGCCCTCCGCCCACCATGAGGTGCTTTAATTATAGCTGAATACACTTGATTCAATTGAATGAACACAGACTACAACTGGTGGAGAAATGAAAGTCCACAGCTGAGAAGAGTGTCACTGATGAAATGGATATATTTAGTGATCATATAAACAGATCGAGGGTTATGGTCAGGTGGCCTCTTGCCCCAGCAACTCCCTCAGAAACCCCTGATACCAAGGCAGGTCACGTTCCGTCCCTTTAACCGATGCCTAGCGTCAGTTGGGACCAACCTTTGATTGGTTTGTCTAAGAGGGCTTCTTATTCCAACATAAACCAGTAAACCCAACTCTTTAGGGCCATCAAAGGTAATACATCATATCTAGGCTCCACACATTTGCACACAGCACTTCCAGGCCAATTCCAGACAACAACAGGTACCAAAGGTCGGTGGGCCTGACAAATTATCCTGTGGATGGAGAAAAAAGATAAAAGTGATTCAGCTCCCAGAATTCACAGCCTGATCTTGGAACTAAGGCAACCATCTTATCTCAACTATTGTCTAAAAGGCCACACCCCTCATCAGATCCCTGCTCGCTTCACATGCTATTATCCAGACCTCCCACTAGATTCGACCCTAGCGTACTGCTGAACTCAATGCAAAAGCCTAAGGGAGGAAGAAGGAAGAGGCGAGGCATCCGTGCTTACAGAATGTAGAGGCACAAGGGAGGAGCTTGAAAACGTACCAAGGTAATGTGTGCAATTGAAGCATTACAATGCAGAGTGTGCAACACATGTAAGGTCAGGCTGGAATGAAGGGCGTATTTAAAGCTACCTGCGTGGGCAACATTTTGGAGAAGATTGGAAATATTTTTGGAGGCATCAGGTGGAAGTCTTTCTAGCTAGATATACTGATGGAGTTTCTCATAACTGTAAAGGGTCACTACAAGATCTAGTGCAAATTATTGTGGTACTTGAAAACTCGAGAGCTGTGGACTCCTGAAAACATAAAACTGGACCCGGTGCCCTGGGACAGAGTCATTCACATATTGGCATTTCCATTTGGCTAGTTTGTTGAATGTGAATCACACTTAGAAGAATAATGTTAGAATACATATTCATAGGAAAGATCAGAGAACAGACCCCAAGAGTTATTGATTAATTGCAGTGTTAGATGTTAGATGGAAGAACAAAGATTCTTGCAAACAATTTCTTTTTAGAACTCACAAATTGAGAAATATCTGTGGTGTTTGAAAGAGTAAATAGGACAAATTATAGAATAAACCAGCCAAAGTAAACATTTAAAGCATTCCTTTCAAAAGATAGTCATGTTTTTGGACAGCAATATCACAGTCAGAGTGCAGCTATCTAAACCATGGGAAATGATGCAGAAAATTGCAACAAACATGATTTTATTGCAGGGACGCATTTGGACAACCCATGTGTTTAGCATGGATCTTGATGACCTCCCTAAATGATTTGCTGAATGTTGGTCACGTTCACCAAAGCAAGGCACCACAACATTCTTGTGGTTTGGTTTTGCGGATGACATTGTTCTGCTGATCAAGACACTCATTAGTCTGCAATTTTGTATGAATTGCCTGATTATGCCAAAATGTTGGGCCTAGGAGTGAACTTTGGTAAAACTAAAGTATTGAGTTTTAGATCAACTACAGGAACACCAAAACACCTGTGGTTTTTAAATGGATGTCCTACTGATTTTGTAAGTAAGTACTAACATCTAGAGGTAACCTTCAATTGATTGGTGAATTGGAGGGATAATCATAAGTAATTCATTATTAAGGCCCAAACAACCGTGAGGGGTCTTTCTCGCTTCAAAAATAAAGATGGAGATTTCTCTGTTTGTTCTGTCATTGAAGCCAAAATTTAAATCTTTGCCATTGCAAAGTACACATCAGGCATCTGTGCCTTTTATTCAACCTTGAGGACAAAATGTTTGGACCAGAGATGCTGGTGGCATGTGCTTGATATCTATAATGTGTTTTGGATTGATTTGGGCTCATTTTCATGGGCCAATCAGGCAAAATGTTGCACTGTACAATCTTTTCATAAATATCTAATGTGCTAGTAGTATTTACCATTAAATGCTGTATCTCCAATATTTGTACAAGTATTTCCATGTGCAATTAAAGATTTGTGTATGAAAATGCAATACATAGTTGAGATATTAAAGAGGAAGTTCAGTCAGGAATATTAACAGCCCAATTGATCGTGCATGTATTTTTGAACAAACATTGAGGTATCGTAAAAACATTTCCAATGTATCTTACCTTACTTTTTCTCAAATTTCCAATGCATCTTACCTTAGCTTCTCCTCATATTTACACGTGTGAAACTGACGGGTCTGGTACAGCCATCTTGTGCTAAACTTAGCCAGTGATTCATCGCTTTAATTTCAAGTGTCCTTGCAGCAGTAATTCAGATCATCCGTCCCTCAAGCTGACATCAATAGTCAAAACGATATACTCCATCTATTCTCATGACTTTCGTGGACAGCAAAGCCTAGTCATGACGTTAGCTAACGCAAAACTAGGAAGATCAATGCACACATTCAAACACAGCGTGAAAGTTCTCTTTATTTTTACAAAAAGGAGAAAATTACATATATTTTGAAGAACATAGTGTAAAGGTTCACTGCCCGACTTACACCTGCATATTAGTAAAATAAACTATACCCCAGTGGGGAATGAGACTAGAAGTACAGGTTGCAAGATTAGATAAGTTTATATAAAGTTGTCATCCAGAGAACTCTGCTGCATCGAGAGCGCTTTAGCAAACATTACAGTTACAAACAATTATAAAGGAAAACAGCATCATAGATGACGCAACTAACATAGGGTGCTACAACAGTGCTGGATTGGCTGGAAGGCGAAGACACATATGTCGATGTAGGTGATGCTTCGTCTGGATTGGTTACCCAGATGGCAGGAGGGTGAGCGTCATGAGGTCCAGCTGCATGTGTCCGGGAGGGATGAGGGTTAGGTCACGGCGAGATCGAGTTGACACTAACTAAGCTGGATGAGAAACTACCATTCTACATATAATAAACAACAATCATTAGAATACCTTTGAATAAATCTAGAAAACCTATAAATTGTATACATGTGGTTACAACATCTTTCATTGGAACTTTTATGGGGTACAAGGCATAGAGGACTTGTCCTCTGTGATAACCTGGGCCACTGGGTGGTTCTTAGCATATCAAGGCAAGCGGGGAGCATAATGACATATGTTAATTTTAGGGCACAATATACTGCTACAGAGGTCTGGGTTTATTGTGGGCACTTTGGGGTGGGCTGCCCAGCAGGGTCACACTTCTGGTACATCAAGAGAATACCTTAGGAGGGCACAGGGTTACAATGGCCGTAATTTTCCAACAGCGGGGCCAAGGGGTCAGGGGAAGTTTTGTGGAGATGGATCAGCTACAAGGCATGGTTCCAGCCGGTTCACACACAGGACAGTGATTACAGAGGAAGATTGAGATGATACATTATGTTATTTGTTTAAATTATCCCTGCGCATCCGTGAGAAAGGGAGTTGTGAAGCTTTCAGACAGGGAGGAACAGGTGGGGCCATGAGCATGTTGTGCGCGGCGCTGCAGAGGGGAGAGAAGCCTTTTCGTATTATCAAAGTGAGGCCTAGTCCAAAGATGGAGTCGAGGGCACACAAAATGGTAGCCAAGTGTATCCCGCAATAGACCCACTTATGCTAATGTTAGTATACAGGCAATGGAGGCGTCCCTCGCTAATGCATGAGAAAATGGGTTATTTTGTGCTGAAAGTGTGAGGGGGGCCCCCCAAACGACCCCTCACTCCCACACATTCCCCCTTTCATAACATCTAAAGTAACTAACTAATCCTTTTTATTTAATTTTTTCGATAATACTCGATAATACTCTGCTTCCTGCACTGCCTCGTCCCATGCTGGAGTCCCTTTGATTGGCATCCAAGCTCTGCAAACACTTCACAAGCTTTGACCTCTCCTGGCATATTCATCAGGTGTGCAGGTCATATATATTCCCCCATCCCCATCCAGGTCCACCCACAACTCCCTGTACCATTGTAATTCACATGGCTCTTTGATGTTTGTACGGTATAAATTATCCACCCTGTCCCCATGCTGATGATATACTGCTGTTAGGCAATACTTAGGGGGATTTGACTCTGCGGTTTGTATTTGAGCATCTTTTACATTTGCTGCCATTGTCGGTTTGCCCATTGTTACCATCATCATAGCGGAGCTAGGCATTGATTTTGCACAACATTGAAGGCCCATCTGACACACATAGAAAAATAGCAGCACAACAACGATGAGTGGGACAAAAATATTCATCATCACACTGAACCAAGACGGTATCCAATTGAAGATGTCATCGAACCAGTTGTTCATCTCTATTCCTCCTTCCTTCAGCATTCTCTTCCCCAAACTATGCACAGCCGAGATGACATGGGAGAGGGTCCCATTGTCTGCGTCTTTAGAAGGTACGAATGTGCAGCAGGCACTCCCGATTTTTCGGCAAACACAGCCGTCCATTGCTATGAGGAGGTCCAGGATGTACCGGTTCTGCATTGTCATTAGGCGCAAGGTGCGAAGTTCCACTTTTATAACATTGAACCCTTCTTCAGTGTTGTTGGCCAGTTGGATCAGCTCCCAGCGCACGATCTGCCGCCATTTGGCGTTTGTCCGTGCTTGAAGTCCTGGCACCAGGAGGGAAGCAAAGAATGTTTCAGCAGAGTTGAAGAGCTTGTATTTATTTGGAATTTCAGACAGGAGGTCTGATGACTTGCTGGAGATATAGTTGGATGACCGTCGTTTGTGAGACACCCTCTCTTGTAGTTCGTTTTCAGAACAAATGTCATATGTGGAAGGCTCTGTTGTTGGCTGGGATGATGCCGATATGTCAGCCAAATTTTTCCCTACTTGGATATGGCTTTCTGGAATCACCATTAGCACTGAATGCAGTGTGGCCAGGGCACAGGTACCCCTCCATGATGGTGAAAGATGCAGGTATGCTTGTTTTCTACATAACCAATACATGTCCATGAGTGCTGCTCTACCCTTTTTCATATCTGGAATGATAATTGTTTTGTTGCATTTTCTGTTTGAGCCCATGTACACCTTTCGCTCGCCATGAAAACAAAGTTCATGTTCAATTTCTTTCTGTGTTTTGATGGGTTTCTCGAGAGCTGTGACCCATGTGAGCTATGCGATATGTTGGGACCAGACCGGAGTGCATGTTTCTTTGACCCATTGAAAGTTCTCCTCAGTAAGTCCTCACAACGGCTCTGCTTTGCACGTGATTGTCTCATCATGCCATTTGTTTTCTTTGAACCATGTCCCTGTGATAACAAAAAATGGTTCTTTGATGCAAATCACTCAGTGCGGCTTACTCATGCAGGTTTTTTCATTCTGCAGCATTTCTATTGTAACTGTGTGTGACTGGAAGGTGCTTCTAATCCTACACAATACAAGATGAACTAAACATTGGGCATCCGACAAGGGCATTTCTTGAGGTATAAGTACTTTAGGTGAGCCTTAGGCATGCGGAATGAGAGAACAGACATAACAGCTCTCATTCGTTGCTTGTTTGGCTGTTGCACTCATGTCTGAGTACCATTTGTTTTATTGATCTGGGTGGCGGGGATCTTCAATCTCATCTAATCCCGGGGCATGGTATGCATCATAGCTTTTCCCTCCCGCCCCCCTTTTCCACCTCTTCCTCCCCCCTTCACTATTATTTATCATTTTCACTCTCCGGTACTTTATGCGAAAGATGTCTGCCCATGTTGCATCACTTAATTCACAAGAGGCTTGCCAAGCCTGTGGTACTGGAGGGTTTTGGGTAATGGGAGCATTGGGGTTAACGTGCATTACAGTGCCTAGTGAGGTAGGTTCTGTGGTTGCATGTGCATTGTTATATGTCAGGTCAGGCTCACCGAACCAGGAATAATCACCATCATATTCGTTAGTCTCATTATCATTGTCAAAACCCATAGCAGCAAGTGAAAAAATGGGGGTTTGGACAGTTTGGTTTTTATGCAGCGTGGTGAGATTATCATTTACAGAGCCATTATGTTTCCAAATTGTCAGAACTCCAGCCCATATGAGGCTTGAGCCTTCCCTTATTAGGTTTACCCCATCCCTCCCTCTTTCATATCCCCAATTATGAAAGTAAATGTCCAGTACAAGCCAGCACAAAATAACATCACAGAAAATACTATTGCTGCAAACGCCAATCCACATTCGTAGTTATAGTAGTTATTTATTCTATTATCTACACTATCACTATCTACATTTGAATCGTCGTTAGTGAGGTCCCTCCTTTCCATCATATTTCCACCTGAAGGGGTGATATAAAAGGGTTAAGTACATTGCAAAAAACCCTGTTATCCTGCAGGTGATAAATCGAACATAATGTGTCCTTTACACCTAACAAGGTGGTCACCTCGTTGAAGAAGTCATTCACAAAATGGGTGCCACTGTCTGATCTAATCACATCGCATATACCCCACCTGGAGAAAACCTCTCGTACCAAAAACTTTGCTGCACACTTTGCATCTGGGTATGGACATGGCCCAGCTTCCATCCACTGTGAGAAGGGACAAACTATTACAATGAGATATCTTACCCCATTACACCTTTCTCCCATGTCCACATAGTCTATGTGGAGCTCTCTAAAAGGCCCCACAGGACGTGACAGTGTTCCTTGTAGTGTTCTGAGTGTCATTCCTGAATTGTATGTTTGGCAAGTTGTGCATTCAATTTTTAATCTGGATAGATGTTCCTGCAAATTGGGGCCAACCCATTCTTCCTGAATCTCTGCTGCAATGTGTTGTTTTCTTACATGCGTTGGGAAGTGGAGCTGTTGAAACACTATCAGTAACAATTCTACTGGCATCACGACCTTCCTTGTCAGTTCTTGCCACCATATTAAATCTATTGGTGATTGTTTACATCCTCTTTTTTCCCATAATTCCTGTTCTTCTAATGGTGCAGGTTTTTTTTTTATTCTATAATTTGTTATTGGTGTGTGCTTGGCACTTTACCAATGCTACCACTGGCGGTTCCTCTAGCGCTTCAATTAAGTCATTTAACAGTGATGCATGGTGTACTGGCAAACCATCTGCCCTCTTGAACACTCTTCATCGCAATTGTGACAACTCTGAATGCACTGTCGTTGTCACATATGCCGAGTCAGAATATATTGTCACTGCACATCCTTTAGCTGTATGTAGTGCTTCAATTAGCTCAATCAATTCTGCTGCTTGTGCTGAGTAGTGTGATGGGAGGCGTTTTCTGCACTATAACCTCCTACTCATCTCTTTCTATTCTTACCACTGCTGCTCCTACATATTTTTATCCGTCTCACAGTCAATCAACGCTGAACCATCCACAAAGTATATTTCCCCTTCATCCAGTGCATTTTTGCTTATATCATCTCCCTCACCCTTGTACGTGGCACAATCATGTTCTTGCATATCTTCTACAATACAGGGCTCAGTAATGAAGGTAGCAGGGTTTACACTTTTACATCTAAGTACATGGACGTTTGGGCTGGATATTATTATTTCGTAAACTGTTGCTCTTTGTGTTGTGAGCGTTGATTTTGTTTTTTCTAGAATGGCAAATAATGAATGGTCTGCATAGAAAGTTACCGAGCATCCCATTAGAATTGTGGCACTTTTTTCTATACTGAAGGCCGCTGCTGCGAGAGCTTGTTCGCATGAGAAGTGGCCTTGTATCACTGAGTCTAATGTGCCGCTGTAGTAGGCCAATGGCTTGTGACCCAGCAATGTTTTTTGTGTTAGCACTGCAGTCATCAGTATTCCATTGCAATGTGAAAAGAGTTAGAACTCCCGGTCATAGTCGGGGTTCGCTAATACTGGGGCGTGTGTGATGAGATCTTTCAATTTGAAGTATTGTGTCATCATTTCCTGAGTCCATTTTATTGGGGCACTGCTCTTTTGTGCTTCTTTTAATGCTTGCAATAATGGACATGTATATGCTGCATAGTCCCAAATCCATGCACAGCAATAGTTAAATAGGCCGAGAAACTTCTGCATGTCCTTCACTGTTTTTGGAATCATTGCATGGCGTATTGCTGCCGCTCTGTCAGGTATTATTCTTTTCCCATCTTTTGAAATGAACTGTCCCAGGTACAACACATCTGCTAGGCAGTATTGAAGCTTGCCCTTGTCCACCTTGTATCCTTTCATGGCCAGTACATTTGGTAATGAAATTGAATCTTCACTGCACTGTTCTTCACTTTTACTGGAGATGAGCAGGTCATCCACATATTGAATTATTGTGCTCCCTACATCCACATTACCAAGATCTTCGTGCAAAATTCTATTGAAGATGCTGGGGCTCTCACAGTACCCCTGTGGCAATCTACAATGTTCATATCTGTTTCCCCCCAATGTAAATGTGTGTTAGCACTGCGCTTATGGCCCCCACCTTTTCTCACTGTGCCTGAAAGCCTCGCAGCTCCAGTCTCACGCTTGAGCCAGAGATAATTGCAACAAATATACCAATGTAATATCTCTCTCTTCCTTTGAGATCATTGTCCTATGTGTGAAGTGGCTCGAACCATGCCCTGTAACTCATCCATCTCCACAAAACTGCCTGTGCCCTCTTACCCCCGCTGTTGGAAAATTACTGCCACTATAACCCTGTGTCCCTGCGAGGTATTCTCTTGATGTACCAGACATTTGCCCTGCTGTGAAGCCCACCCCAGTGTGCCCCGAGCTAACACCAAACCTCTGTCACAGTATATTGCACCCTAGAACTAACAAATATCAGAATGTCTTATAGCTTCTTTTGATGCACCTGGACCCACCCCACAGCCAATGTTATCTTACTGACCACGACCCCAAGCTCGGTACTCCATATAAATCCCAATGAATATTGCTGTAATTATATGTGTTCGATTTACCGGTGTATGATGATATAATACTGTAGTGACCATTATTTAGTGCATGTCTGATGGTAGTATCTCATGTTAGCTTAGGATCGAGAGGGGGATTCAGAGGAATGGGGAACAAAGGATTTGGAGGGCCTGTGTTCAGGGGGGGACCGCAAGGCTCATGTTGGAATCACGGGAGGTGGGTACATTACTCAAGAGAGTGCAGAATGCGGCCTATGGGTTACTATCAGGGACAGCCTCCCATGAGAAATGAACAACATTATGGTCACCCACACTCAGGCAGTCCCTATGGGTTACCTATGGGAGGGAATGTGCAGAATGAACAATGTTATAATGAGCCTCAAATACAACAAAGACAGCAACAACCACAGCAGAGAGGTATGCCACAACAAATGGCAATGCAAAACACTATGGGCAATGCAAACACTAATATTTTTGCAACATCTGCAAATGGCGCGCCAACACCTTTTCACGGCGCAGCAGTAGTGGGAGATAATGTATTCTCTGTTCCAGGAACGGAGACGTATGCAAATTAGGATAGCCCACAGAAAGCACTTGCGTGTCCAGTCCTATCCACTACCCTATGTGCAGAAGAGGAACCACTAGTGGGGGCGGAGATAGGCAACAAACAGTTCATCTTTATGGTGGACTCGGGAGCTGAAAAAAAATGTCTCATGGAAGGCCGGTTCCTGCTCTCGGGAAAATATTGGGAAACACAGCAGTTCTCAGAAGCTATTTTAAAAGTTCCTTACACTTAAGATCTCGACATAATGGTGGGAGAAAAAACAGTGCGAGCACCTCTATTGTATCATGAAGACTCACCAATAAATTTGTTGGGAAGAGATCTCCTGAGTAAATTGAACATGACAATCTCTTTTACTGAACGGGGAATAGTTTGCTCCACCCCATTAGTGTGCCCTGTAAGGGCAATGCTGGTGATTAGCAAAATGACAAATGAAGTGGCTGTACGAGGTGTGCCCATTGACATGGGCATGTTCATTTATGGTATCAGGGTATTAGCACGGGTGGTGCCAGAGATAACATGAAAAAAATGGAAGGTACCCTCAGATTTTGTCTTCCACCCAATTGTGAATACAGACGTTGTACCAGGAACTATTTTGTCCATTCATATGGAAGGGGTACAAGTTTCTGGTAAACTTATCGCGGTGATAGGACTGGACAACATGGGTGCGAATGGAGAACAATGCTATGCATAGATCCAAATATAGGGGGTAATTCATAGAATTCTGTCTGTGCCAGCCGCATGCACCAAAACCCATTTAGGTGCACAGCGTATTCATGGATTTTTACATCCATAAGCAGCCATGGCACAGGGTGGCGCAGCGACCCTACAGCAGCACCCGTTACGCCCCCAACCCTGCCCCATGCACCAAAAACATTGCACAAATCCAGTACATGGCGCAAAGGCCAGTGGACCAGCATACAGCCCCCCAACCACGAAAACACATGTAAAACTCCCCGTGCACCCCTCGGAATACATGTACCCCACTCGCGCCAATGAAATTGCGTGTAAAACTCCCCACGCACCCCCGGAATACACGTACCCCGCTTGCACCAGCAAAATTTCATGTAAAACTCCCTGTGCACCCCCGGAATACACATACCCCACTCGCGCCAGCAAAATCGCGTGTAAAACTCCACGCGCACCCCCGGAATACACGTACCCCGCTCGCGCCAGCAAAATCATGTGTAAAACTCCACACGCACCCCGGGAATACATGTACCCCGCTCGCGCCAGCGAAATCACATGTAAAACTCCACACGCACCCCCAGAATACACGTACCCCGCTCGCACCAGCGAAATTACGTGTAAAACTCCATGCGCACCCTCGGAATAAACGTACCCAGCTCGCGCCAGGCCAATAGCGTGTAAAACTCCACGCGCACCCCTCTGAATACGTGTACCCCGCTTGCGTCAGGTAAAATGCGTGGAAAAAATCCCCCCTGTGGTGTGGGCTGCCTGTGGGGCATGGTCATGGTGGATGGGCTGCCTGCACATATTCCGGGGGTACGCGTGCAATTCCACATGTGATAGCCCTGGAGCAAGCGGGGTACGTGGATTCCGGGGGTGCGCAGGAGTTTTACACGTGATTTTGCAGTGTCGGCCCTCTGGGGTGTGCCCTCCCCCCCTCCCCATGCCTTGCAGGCAGACCATCCAACCTCCCCATGCCACCCAGGCAGCCCATCCACCCTCCCCATGCCCTGCAGGCAGCCCATCACCCCTGAACATGACCCGCAGGCAGGCCAAATGGCACAATACACTTGGGAGCCCCGACTTATGTCCCCAACCCAACCCCAGTGACGGGCACCTGCCAGCAGGCCCTGACTTATGTCGCCATCCCACCCCTAGTGACGGGCACCTGCCTGCAGGCCCCGACTTCTGTCCCCCACCCAACACGTCAGAATCCAGATCCCTGGCCCTTATGGCCACCCAAATCCCACCCCACGCCACCCCAGTCCAAACACCCAACCAAGCATTCCATCCACTCCCCATTGAAATCCCCATGTCATGATAGATCCCAAATAACCAGTATGTGCATGAGTACAAGTCCGTCAGACCCAAACAATGGTGACACATGAATGAGAAAAGTTACATTGTGACATGCACAAAACCAATGAGAGAAGACCACACAAATGAAGTAAAAAACAAAAATGTATTATATACAAAAATGAATGAATGAAACAAAATTACACAAGAAAAAAATGATAAATAAAAGGATGTCCGAAATGAAGGAAAAAATATTAATGGTGAAATCAATGAAATGCGAAGAAAAATGCCTCCAAAGTGTCCGTCCATAACATCAAATCCAAAGTCAAAATAAAAACAAAACCATTCCTCCATGGTAAAAATAAATATGTAAAATCAGGTCCATAACTATATACAATTTAAAAATGAAGGGTCCATGTGCCCAACAATCCAAAGGAAACCTAAGGAAAAACCTACCTAATTAATAACTATTTACAAAAAAGTGGGGCATAGTCCATGCACCCCAAAGGAAAAAATAAATAAAGGAAACCTACAACTACATAACTATTTACAAAGGCGGCGGGCTAGTCCCATGGCTCACTGCTTGATGTTCCGGCCCAGGGCATCATCGAACTCCATGTCGATGTTCCGGAGGTGGGCTTGTTCCCTGGCCTTGAGGACTCGCAGGGATGCAGTCATGCATCCCTCAACTCCCTGCGAGTTTCCTCGAGGCCCTCCTCCCGCCTCAAAGCCCGCTGCATGGAGTTCTCAGCCCTGACAATCCTGAGCCATGCCCTCTCCTCCCGCTGCCTCTCTGCATCTATTTGCCAGCTGCCCAACCGCTGCCACATGAAGACACTCCCAGTCCGAGGTCCTCCTGCCCCTCGGCCGATGCCTGCCCCTGGGGTGTTGATGGCCCGAGCCATGATGCCTCCCATGCTGAGCCTGCTGCTGCCTCTGACGAAACTGCCTCTGCCACCACGATGGCATCCGGGCTCATGGAATCCCCCGGCGCCGTCGTGCACGTGCCCTGCCCGATGATGCCGGCACATCCTCCATCCGCTAGGGTCCAGGTGGGGTGGGGTGGCCACCCCTGCTGGACCTCCGACTCCCGACTGCGGCAGGGATGGTATCTCCACCTGGCTGGCTGCGTTGGTTGGAGCAGGGGGCCCTGGTGGCATCTGGGCCGGAAGACGGCATGGAGAACGACTGGCATATTGTGTGCACAGAGGAGGAGAGGGCCGCAAGACTGGCCGACACATGGAGGAAACCCCCGACCATGAACCCTCCCAACTGGGCCACGTTGGCACATTGCTCTTTGTGATGATGTGCGTGGTCCCCCCAGGAAGCACCCACGTCATCACGAAAGTCATGTGTGCGCAACGCGACACCAATCAGGACAGACTTCATCCGGTCATGAGTCCCCTCGTCTACAGGTAGAGGAGTGCCAGATGACGTGGACCTTCCCCCACCTGCGGGCGGGCCTGAGACGGGGCATCCCTGCTGGTGTATGGTGATGCAGTCACAGTGTCAGGGACAGGGACATGCACAGGCACTTCCGCGGTGACCTGTGATGCCTCCTGCCCCTGGACTGCACCACTAGCACCAGTGGTACCACCCCCACCAGGCCCCATGTGCGGCTCTGTAGCAGCCTCCTCCTCCTCTATACACACCACCAACCTGGATGGCTCTGCACTGTCTTCTGCCGTTACAAGCCCCTGTGGAGGCTCATCTGCCCCTTCCGCTGCAGCCGTAGTGGCAGACGCGGCACCAGTCCCCTCACTCCCGGATGATGGAATTTCCTGGGAGTGTGACTGGGATTTGCGTCGCCGGCCAGTGGAGGCATCCCTGCCGCTTTTCTCCACAGCGCTGTCTCTGCCCTCTTCTTCACTTGCCGCTGTGTAAACAGAGACATTGAACACAAGCATCAGGGTACTGTACAATAGTCCCCTAGACAGAAAGCAATAGCACATGAGTGGCACTGTCAAATGTCACTTCCATCATGTCTCCCAACAACACATGGGTGTGTGCAGGCAACACACATGCAGGAACCAGCATGGCACATGTAACAAACATTTGCATCCATGTCCACCTCACCGTAGAAACATCCAATGGTGGGCTGAAACTCACATGCATCATGGGACATGCTGATCACATGCACACGCATCACCAGAGGGTCATGCATCTGGCCCCGTATACCCACAGACACAGTGGATAAAAGGATATGTAGGCTGTATCAGTGAATCAACACATTGTCACGGACATGTGTCATGCATCCATGGTGCACACACTACTCAGACACACGGACATGTACATCATGCATGTCTATGACAGCAGCACACATCTCTCACACCCCAAACATGTCAAAGTACAGACACAGGCATGCACACATATGTGCATTCCACATGTTGCTCCGCATGATGATATGATATGATAGTTTATTTATATAGCGCCTATACACATGCATTGTAACACATACATCATTCATGTGGGTCACGCCTGACTGGACTCACATACAGCACCATCATATCCCTGCACATACACACATCCAAACATGACCCATGTTTCACATGCAGCCAATTAGCTAACTACCGGCACACTGCAACATGCACTGTTTTAAACGTGAATGCATGGCCACTTACCGCTTGACTCCAGATGGGCCTGCATCCTGAGGTTCTGGTGGTGAAGCACTGGGTGAATGCACTCCAGGATCGTCGTCTGCTGGGTGGTAAGCGGGGCCTGGCGCCCCACAGTAACTGCTGCTTCCAAGAGGCACCGGGCCTTGTTGAGGGTCCTGGACTTGTAGTCCTCCCAGCGCAAATGGACGTGTTTGATGTCACGGGTTGCCACCCCCTCCGCGTTGATGGCACCCACTATGTCCTTCCAGATTCTCTTCCGTCCTTTCTTGTCGGCGCGCAATGGTGTGAAGTGGGCATCATAATGCCACAGGACTTGCTCCACCAGGATACCAGCTTCCTTTTCACTGAAGCTGGTAGACCTCTGCCTCTGTGCTGGGGGGTTGCCACTGGTGCCGGAAGGTGTTGTGTCGGACATGGCAACCCCCGAGGCAGGTGCGGGTGGGCAACTGGTTCCTGGGCTGGACTGTGGAGTAATGGAACACCAGTCGGGAGTCTTCTGTTCCAGCAGGGGGGGGGGTCACCACAACTGGACCCCGGCAGGTGGCAGATGTGCACGCACCAAATGGCAGGGCACGGTGGCAGCAGGCAGCCAGGCAGCAGCAGATGGCTCATGGGACGCTGCTTGGGGCTCTGGGGGGCAGTAATTTGGCTTTCTGGGCAGGAGCGTGGTCTTCCGTGTGTTGTCGCGTGACCAGCTTGATACGGAGTGATTTGGCACATGAAAAAACAGCACGTCAGCATGTAATTCGAGGAAAGGCTCTTGGTGCGTAAGCGTGTAGGGGATGTAACGTGCACGCGGGCGTTTCCCTGGCATGGGTTGAAGGTCCCACGTGGGTTTCCATCGCTCTGTACGTGCTTGCTTCTTCTTTTGGCGTGGGTGTTGGCTACGCATTATTCTTCTACACGCAAGGCAGACGGTGAGTCGCACATCCTATTTTTCCTACTGCGTGTGTCCCTGTTAGTCGCAAACCCCTTTTTTCGGGCATACTAGCCTGCGTGTTTATCACGTACACATTTTTTGTGTTCCTGGCTGCCACAGCATACTGCGTGTGTTTTTTTACACGCATGTGGGCTACAGGGGTCGTGTATCTCTTTTTCTTGCTTTTTTGGGATGCCTGAGTGTTGTGTGACCCGTCATTTCTCCTAGGGGGCCATAGAATGGAACATTCATCGTAGCTGTATACACGTGTTTGTTGTTTGCGTGCACTTTTGTAATTCGCAGGGACGCTACCGCCTGCCTTCATGTGGTGGACGTGTTTTGGCCTGTGCGTGTCTTTGGCCGTGCGCGGGTTTCCCTTATTCGATTCCATGAATACGTGTAGTTTGCGTGCGTGTGGGCGTTCCGTGTATTTCCCTGCAGTAGTTCCCCAGTTATGCCTTCTTTTTCATGCGTTGTTCCCCATTCCGCGTGTTCCGCCCTGTGTTCCGTCCCCTTTTTAGTGTGTGCACTGACTTTGTGCGCTTTCGCTTTGCCCGTCGCGCACAGCGTTCTGGATGTTGCAATGACGTGTGCACCCGTGTGCGCCATGCAAGGATTTGGCGCACATCCCGGGGAAAACACGTGCAGGGCCTTCCATGAATCGCACGTGTGCACGTGTGTTTGCTTTTTCACGCTTGCACCAGCTTGCGACACGATTTTCAGCACACATTTGTTCCATGAATCGGCCCCTTAATGTAGCGCAATTTAACTGATGAAGAACTGTTCACTGACAATGAGAGTGATGGGGAAATAATAATGGAAATAAGTGAACCATGTGACATCATGATTCAACACAGGGAGATACACAACCCTCTCATGGCTAGTGTTAATGTGCCACCTACTATATTTGAGGAAGATATGGAAAAAGTACCACCAGAAATATGGACCACAGGCACCCATGATGTAGGGCTATTACAAGAGGTGACAATCATTGGAATACAATTAAAACCAGGTGCAATACCCCCTAGAGTAAAGCAATATCCGATATTAAAGGAGGCAGAAGAAGGGATTCGAGAAATAATAGATGCATTATTACAGCATGGGATAATAGTTCCATCAAATTTACCATGCAACACAGTGATTTTTCCTATCAAAAAACAAAGGGCGGGGCTTGGAGGATGATCCAGGACCTACGCCCACTTAATGACATCATACAGAAAGAGTTCCCATTAGTACATCATCCTGCATCAATCTTGTGTAGCATACCTAAAGATGCCACTTGTTTCACAGTAGTGGATTTGAAGAACACTTTCTTCTCAATAGCTCTCAAACCAAGCTCCCAGTAGCTCACAGCGTTCACGCTAGGGGGAAACTGTTATCGACACTGCAGACTACCACAGGGAAATTGTGAAAGCCTGAGCGTATTCAATAGAATATTGCACGAAGATCTTGGCAACATTAATGTAGAGAGCATGATAATACAGTATGTAAATGATCTACTCATCTGCAGTAAAAGTGAAGAACAGTTCAGGGCTGATTCGATAACATTGTTAAATTTGTTGGCTACAAAGGGATATAAGGTGGATAAGGGCAAACTGCAGTATTGCCTAGCAGAGGCGCTCTACTTGGGAAAGCTTATTTCAAAAGATGGCAAGAGAATTTTACCAGATAGAGCAGCAGCAATACGCCACCTGCTAATACCAAAGACAGTGAAGGACATGCAAAAATGTCTCGGCATCTGCAATTACTGCCATGCCTGGGTACTTGATTATGCAGCATAAACACGCCCACTATTACAGGCCCTTAAGGACGCACAAAAGAATAATGCCCCATTAAAATGGACAGACGAGATGATGACAAATATTTTAAATTGAAATACCTCATTGCACATGCACCAGTTTTGGCGAACCCTGATTATGATCGAGAGTTTTACCTGTTTTCACACTGGAATGCTATTTTAATGATTGCAGTTTTGACGCAAAAAACATCACTAGGTCACAAGCCATTGGCCTACTACAGTGGTACACTGGATTCCGTGATGCAGGGCCACTTTGCAGGCGAACAAGCTCTCACTGCAGTGGCCTTTGCATTAGAAAAAAGTGACACTATACGCAGAACACTCACTCTTTGCAATTTTAGAACGTTCAAAATATACATTGACCACGCAGAGAGCAACAGCATATGAAATTATAATATCCAGTCCAAACGTTCATGTGGTAAGATGCAAGACAGTAAACCCAGCTATATGTTTTAATGAATTATTCACAGTGGAGGACATGCAGACACACGATTGCTCTACATATGAGGAAGAAGAAGATGACATTCCCAAAGCGAGGGAAAATGCATTGCAGGAAGGGGAGACATACTTTGTGGATGGGTCAGCATCAATAGACAGTGAGACAGGAGAAAAGCATTTAGGGGTGGCAGTTGTAAGGATGGAAGAAGAAGGATATGAAATTATAGTGCAACAACACCTCACATCTCATTACTCAGCTCAGGCAGCAGAACTGACGGCACTAATTGAAGCGCTGCACATAGCAAAAGGATGTGCTGTCACAATATACTCTGACTCAGCATATGCAACCACCACAGTTCACTCAGGGTTGTCACGATGGCGACGAAGAGGGTTTTGAAGGGCAGATGGTTCACCAGTACAACATGCAGCACTACTAAATTAATTGATAGATGCACTAGCAGAACCGTCAGTAGTGGCATTAGTGAAATGCCAAGCACACACCAACAACACGGACGCAATCTCATTGGGAAACACAGCAGCAGATGCAGCTGCAAAATATGCCATGTATTTCAATATCCCACAAGCAATAGAATACATTTTCAAAACACGCACCACAGGGACACCAGAGGAAGGAATCAGACAAACCCCAATTACCCAAATAAAAGAGCTCCAAAAACGCGCCCCTACAGAAGAACAGGAATTGTGGGGGAAGAGAGGTTGTAAACAATCACTGACAGATTTAATATGGAGACAGGAACTAACAGGGAAGGTGGTAATGCCCGTGGAGTTATTAGAAATAGCATTTCAACAATTGCACTTCCCAACACATGTAACTAAACAACACATTGCAGCTGAGATACAGGAACATTGTTTTGTTCCAAATGTACAGGAGCAATTGTCAAAATTCACAATAAAATGCACAACGTGCCAAACATACAGTTTAGGAATTACATTAAGGACGTTGCACAGAACGTTACCGCGCCCAGTAGGTCCTTTTAGAGAACTTCACATTGACTATGCGGATATGGGAGAAAGATGTACCGGACCAAGATATCTGATTGTCATAGTTTGTCCATTTTCCAGGTGGGTGGAAGCTGGAACATTTCCCCACCCGGACGCAAAGTGTGCTGCAGAATTTCTGGTGCGGGAGGTTTTTTCAAGGTGGGGTATATGTGATGTAAGAAGATCAGACAACAGCACCTAATTTGTAAATGATCTATTTAGAGAGGTGACCACCTTATTGGTAGTTAAACACACTATGCTCAATTTATCATCCGATGGCTAACAGAGTGGTAGCAAAGATAAACGGCCTGCTCAAAAGCAAACTATCAAAACTGCTTAACACTCTTAAGAAGAATTGGGTGTATTGCTTGCCCCTAGCACTGTTCCAACTCAGAAACGCAACCTAGCAAAGACCATCATTTGAGCACGCACAAAATTGTGATGGGTCGGCGCATCCATACACCACTTTCCCCAGTGAGAGGAGCCTCAGACGCTCACAGAGCTGCCACAGTGCTGGGGGATGAATTTATGGAATACTTCATCCAACTGACACGTGCTGTACGCCGCATAGCAAGACAGATTGTGCCCCCATTTACCCAAAATGCTGAGACAGACACTCCAATGCCAGCACAAGACCGCCCAAAGGGTCAGTTAATGCCAGGAGAAAATGTGTATGTGTGAAGTTTTGTGCAGAGATGGAACTCTCCAAGATTTCATGGGCCCTATGAAGTTATTTACTACACACCAACGGCAGTAATGGTAAAGGGATTGAAATATTGGGTGCATCTGTCAGATGTGAGAAGAGAACATGGTAGTACAATCCCTCAATGTCAACAAAATGATAGCAACAAAGTTGCAAGCGGATAAGGGACAAGGTGTACAGGAACAAACATAATGAGCGCGATGATTAAGATACTTTACATAACAAAAGAAATGAGAAGTGTACAGATTGGAGGACATATGTGCATTTGAAGCAGAAATAGGATTCTTTAGCTCTCTTTTCATCTCTTTCTCTCTGACGGTCTTACTGTCTCTCTCTCTCTCTCCTTTTGCGTTCTCTTACATGACCATGATTGACAGTTGTACAGTAAAATGATTATGTAAAAAATGAGTTTAAGTTGATCAAATTAACAGCATTATGATTTAAGTGATAAATTAGCTAAATAAAACAATAAGATGACAATGAAATGAAAATGAATGTGAGAAAAAATTAAATGTATGCATGTCACTTAACAATTTCATATCGCCCCTCCTGGTGAAACAATGGCAGAAAGAAGGGCAATTACTGACGATGAAACAATTTTAGTTAGTGATAGGGTAGTTAGTAGAATAGATAAATATTACAATTTAGAATGTGGTATTAAATATGCAGCAATTTTGTTTTCGGTGATGTTATTTTTTATGGCCTGGTATTACAGTGTGGCTTTCATTATTAAGAATATGAAAGAGGGAGAGCGGGGTAAACCTGATACGAGAGGGCTCAACGCTCATATGGGCAGGAGTTAAAACCATGTGGAAACATAATCACTCTGAAAATAGAAATCTTTCTACATTGCACAAAAATCGCACAGCCACAGCCCCACTTTTCTCTATTGCTAATATTAAACAAAGTGAAGATTACGACACCAATCAGTATGACGGGGACTACTCCTGGGAGGGTGTGCCTGACCTGATAAATACTGATGTGCAAACAACCACATAACCAACCTCACAAAGCACTATAATGCACTTTAACCTCATCACTACAATTACACAAGAGACTCCAGAACCACAGGCATAGCAAGCTGCTAGCGAACCCAATGACACAACATGGATGGATGTATTTCCCATAAAGTATAGAAGAATGATGGATAATTTGAGAGGGGGGAGGAGGAGACAGGAAGGGAGACGGGGGAAAAAGATATGATGTTTACCATGGCCTGGGACTAGATGAAATAGAAGACCCACGCCACCCAGACCAGTCAAATAAATGGTATTCAGACATGAGTGCAACAGCAAAAAAAGCCACAAACGAGAGCTGCTATGTTTGCTCTCTCATACCGCACGCATCAGGAACACCTAAAATACATGTACCTCAAGAAGTGCCCTTCTCAGATGCCCAATGTTTGATTCATCTCGTATTATGTAGAATTCGGAGCACCTTTCAGGCACACACAGTTACAATACAAATGCTGCAGAACGAGAAAACCTGTACGAGCAAGCGGCAAGGAGTGATTTGCATCAAGGAACCATTTTTTATCATCAAAGGAACAAGGTTTACAGATAATAAGTGGCATGACGAGACGATCGAGTGCAAAGCTGAGGTACTAAGAGGACTAACTGAAGAAAACTTTCAATGGGGCAAAGAAACGTGTGCTCCCGTCTGGTCGCAGCATATTGCAAAACTCACGTGGGTGACCGCTCTCAAGAAGCCTATTAAAACACAGAAGGAAATTCCACATGAACTTTGTTTTCACAAGGAAGGAAAGGTGCAAATGGGTTCCAACAAGCGGTGCAACAAAACAATCATCATCCCAGATATGAAAAAAGGTACAGCTGCACTCATGGACATGTATTGTGTGTGTGGAAAACAAGCCTACCTGCATCTACCGGCATCATGGAAGGGTACATGCGCCCTGGCCACCCTGCATTCGGCACTAATGCTGAATCCAGAAAGTAATATCCAAGGGGGGAGAGGTTCGGCTGGCATATCGGCAGCAGGGCAATCGGCTGACATATCGGCAGCACCCCAACCAGCAACAACAGAGCCTTCCGCATACGAAATCTGTCTGAAAATGACGTACAAGACAGACTGTCCCGCAAAACGAGGTCATCAAACTATATCTCCAGCGAATCATCCAACCTTCTCGCTGAGATTCCTGCGAAGTATAAACTTTTTAACTCTGCAGAGATGTTCTTTGCTTCCCTTCTAACGCCAGGACTCCAGACGTGAACAAATGCCAAATGGCTACAGATCGTCTGCTGGGAGCTGATCCAACTGGCCAACGACACTGAAGAGGGGTTCAGTGTGATCAAGGTGGAACTTCGCGCCTTGCGTCTAATGACAATGCAGAACCGGTATGTCCTAGACCTTCTTACAGCAATGGACGTCAGTGTTTGCAGAAAAATGGGAAGGGCATGCTGTGCATTCGTACCTTCTGAAGATGGGGATAATGGAACCCTCTCCCACATCATCTTGGCAGTACACAACTTGGGGGAGAGAATGCTGAAGGAAGGTGGAAATAGAGCCGAGCAACTGGTTTGACAACATGTTCAATTGGATACCGTCCTGGTTCAGCATCATGATGACATTATTTGTTCCAGTCATCGTTTTTATTTTACTATTTTTCTGTGTCTGCCAACTAGGTATCTGATGCTGTGCAACATCTATGCCTAATTCAACAATGATGATGGTAACGATGGGCAGACAGACAACGGTAACAACCATGATAGATGCACAAATACAAACTGGAGAGCCAAACCCACCAAAGTATCACATGACAGCTGTCTATCGCCAACATTGGGATAGGGTAGATAATCTGTATCACACAACAATTAAAGAACCAATTGAGATGCAATGGTACAGGGAGGTGTGGGTGGACGTACATGGGGATGGGGGAATATACATGACATGCACACCTGACGAGTACGCAAGGAATTTGCATAGCTTGGGAAGGTGTATGTAGGGCTTGGATGCCAATAAAGGGTACACCGGTATGGGATGAAGCGGTAGCAGAAGCACAGCATTATCGGAATGAGAATAATAATAAAAAGTAGTTTGTTACTTTAGATGTAACGAAAGGGGGGAATGTGAGTGAGTGAGGAGTCATTTAGGCCCTTCATACATTCAGCAAGATATGGATCACATGCTCGACCAATGATGGGGGACACCTCCATTGCCCTTATGCTAATGACAGCTCTTATGCTGGCATTGGCATAGGTGGGGCTGTTGCAAGAGACACTTGGCATCCATTTTGTGTACCCTCAACTCCATCTTTGGACAAGGCCTCACTACGATAATACGAAAAGACTTCTCTCCCCTCTGCAGCGCCATGCACACTACGCTCATGGCCCCCACCTTTTCTCACTGTGCCTGAAAGCCTTCCAGCTCCATTCCCACGCTTGGGCCGGAGATAATTGGAACAAATACACTAATGTAACATCTCACTATTCCTCTGAGATCATTGTCCTATCTGTGAACTGGCTCGAACCATGCCCTGTAACTCATCCATCTCCACAAACCTGTCTGTGCCCTCTTACCCCCACTGTTGGAAAATTACTGCCACTATAATCCTCTGTCCCTGTGAGGTATTCTCTTGATGTATCAGACGTGTGACTCTGCTGTGAAGCCCACCCCAGTGTGCCCCCAGCTAACAACAAACCTTGGTCAGAGTATATTGCACCCTAGAACTAACAAATGTCAGAATGTTTTATATAGCCTCTTTTGATGCACCTGGACCCACCCCACAGCCAATGTTATCTAACTGACCACGACCCCAAGCCCGGTACTCCATACATGTCCCAATGAATAATGCTGTAATTATACTTTTTCGATTTATAGGTGTATGTAGATGATATAATCAAAGGAACTGTAGTGACCATTATTTAGTGCATGTCTGATGGTAGTATCTCACGTTAGCTTAGTTAGGGCCAACCTACTTCACCGCAACCTGACCCTCACCCCGCCTGGACACAGACAGATGGACTTCGTGATGCTCACACTCCCACCAACCCAGCAGCCAACCACGGAGGAGCAGCGCCTATATGCCCAGATGCAACGCGAGCTTGTGTCCAATAATAACAAACTTTGTAACCATCATGTCTGACCTCACTGATGACGATTTTCTGCTCTTACAATCAATTGTACGTGTATTGTGTGCCAGAGTGCTCTCGGGCAGCAGAGTGCTCTAGATGCCAATTTTACATAAAAGAAAACTAACTCTCGCAGCCTGTTCTCTTAGTCTCATTCCCCGTTGGGGTGTGTCTTCTTTGTTTGTGTTGCACGTGTAAGATGGGGAGTGGGCCTATACACCCCTTTTCCCTTTCTTTGATCCTCCTACAATGGTGTACAATTGGGCTCTGAATCTCTGGCCAGACTTTGGCTTCTATACCAGCTATTTTAACCAAGGCCTTCTGTACCTCCTTCGGGAGCCCTTTTTTAATTATGAAGTAAAACAAGTCAGTGGATTGGTCCCACGCCGTGCCCATTTCTGATCTCCACAGGTCTTGCACCCGAAGCATGAATTGCATAGCCTCTTTCTCTTCTTCCATAGTGCACTGCTATACTAAATATAAGTCTGGTGTATATGGGAAGGTTCTCCGCAATGCATCCCATACTTGTGCTCTCATATTGTTAAATGATGACCCGTCATGGCAGTCGCAGTTCATTGTTACTCCCGGGAAACCGGCCTTCACCCACACTCGGTCTGCTTGATCACCGACAGCAGACACTAATAAACTTTTTACATCCCCTATGGCCAATGGTACCCCTGCTGTGTTCTTTTCAAATGCATGTATTCACTTCCCCGCCCCACCTGAAAGTGGAGGGAGGAGTATCATCGGTTATTTTTGTCCATCTGTGCCCAGGGTATGTAGAGTGGTCTCCCTGCTCCCTTATGTATCAGAGGCATCTGTAATTTGGCCTTACTTCCTTTTTTACTTACCGTTCCCTTCGTTGTTTTACTTACCAACATGTTCCCTACTGTTTGCCTCAACCTCCCTTGCCACCTTGGGAGCCCTCCGTCATCTTCTGGGTCCATTGCTAATGGGAGCGATAATCCTGCCGCGGCCACCCCCTCTTCATACTCATCCAGATCACTCCATACTTCATCTATTTCCTCCTATGACTCTCTTTCTCCCTGTCTCTCTCTCCTCCTTGTTCATCTGCTGCTTCTACTTGTATTATTTGTATTGGTTTGTTATTTAAATGGAAGAAAAATTCTCCTGATTGCCACTTGTTTTCCTGACCCTTTGGCACATTGCCCTGCGGTGGTGGAGATGGTGGAGACCCCCTGCTATGCTTGGTGGAGGTGTCAGATCACTTCTTACACTTGGTGGTACTTCTCCTCCCCTGGGCAACATCTGTCCCCTATCGCACAGGGCTCTTAGTCGTGTTATTTCCATTTGGGCATGAGCGAGCTTTCTATAAAAATCTTATTAGCCGCGCTAGGTCCACTGAGGATTTTATGGACAGTTGGTCCATATAATCCTCTTGTTTCATATGGTGGCGGGGCTGTGGCAACTGCGGCTGCCGGGGTATTCGGCGCAGGCACATACCCGGCTAACTGTAACCTACTGCAGGCCTCGTTAATGATGGGTAGATCTTAGTGAGATCATTTTCCCCTGCTTTTACTGAACTTTCCTCCACCGTTGCTCCCTCTACCTCCATCGTGGCTGCCTGCCCTTCTGAGGGCCTTTACTTATTTGTGTCAGGGTTTGGGGCTGTTTCCTCGAACATTTGCTACAAATCTAATACTTTGCATCTGTTTTGTAATTGCTTACCTCGATACTTTGCCTGCAAATGGGTTGCTACAAGAGCTAAGACTCTTTTCTCTAAAGACCCTCCTTCTGGCCATATTTGGGATGAACCCCCTCCTTTTATTTCTGTAAGCCATTGCTCGTGATAATTTTGTATTTTTTCACTGTACAAGGGGAGGTGTTGACAGATATGCGCTAGTGGTGTGTCTCCCCAATAATGACTTTCCACACTTCTTTTTTATGTCTCACTCTTATACTAGGGGTAGTACACAATGCAATAAAAAAAAACCTTTCCAATGTTATTATCAGTATCTTTTAACCCACATTACGTTAAACATCAACAACCTTATTTACTTACACCTTGATTTATGCAATCACATAACACATTTCTCAGCAGTACTCATTCTATGGATATCATCATATGAACATATCCTATCAACAGACAAACAAACAAGTGACTTCAACCACATAAAACATCTAACATGTACTGTTTTGCAATATTAATTACCCTGTTATTCTACCTCTATTCTCTTTTTCTCTTATTGCTATCTCTTTTCATTCACTCCCCACCTTTGAGCCCCCTTAGGCTGCCTCTTTGAAGAATTCTACTCACACGGAAACAGAATATTCTAAATAACTACTCTGAGCCTACTAAATATATGAGACTCCTACGTTTTATTCTCTTTATCTCCACTAATTCCCTGCACTGATCAAGACAATACTATGCAGCGCCGCCTTCTACCCCCCTTCGGAGCTAGGATCCCGTATTCCCTTTTATCTCTTTGTCCACAACAACCTAATGGCCATGTAAAGGATAGATAAGAAAAGCCTGTCAGTTTCACTTGCACAGTCCCTAAACTCGACTTCTGATTCCCACTATTCCATTACCCTTATCTTTTACGCTATTATCTCTCAATTTTTTCCCCTCCCTCAGGAATCTCACAACCAGTACTCAAGTGTTGTGCAGGGTGGTCTGAGAGCCTCCGTTCAAGGTCTATCCACAATCGGGGCCGCACACCAACCAAACCGTGACCCGCCTCGGTGAGCAGTGACTTGGGTATTTGCAAAGATGACGGGGACCCTTGGAACCTTTCTTTTTTGTGCGCATACTGGTCAACCGCAGAGGCAATAATTTTGCTGGGGGCGTCCCAGATCTCGCCGCACGGCACGAGGGGCCTCTCTCGGCGCCCCTTTCTCGATCACATCACGGGGGTCACCAAATATAAAGGCTCGCTCCCCGACTTACACATGCATATTCTTAAAATAAACTACACCCCAGTGGGGAATGAGACTAGGAGGACAGGTTGCAAGATTAGATAAGTTTATATAAAGTTGGCATCCAGAGAACTCTGCTGTCTTCACAGCGCTCTGACGAACATTACAGTTATAAACAATTATAAAGGATAGCAGCGTTATAGATGAAGCAACTAACATAGTGTGCTACAATAGTGCGGGATTGGCTGGAAGGCGAAGACACATATATCGATGTAGGCGCTGCTTCATCTGGATTGGTTACCCAATACAGTAAAGGTCCAGCTGCATGTTTCCGGGAGGGGGGAGGGTTAGGTCACAGTGAGATAGAGTTGACAAAAACTAAGCTGGCATGAGAAACTACCATTCCACATATAATAAACAACAATCATTAGTATACCTTTGAATAAATCTAGAAAACCTATAAATTGTATACATGTGGTTACAACATCTTTCATTGGGACTTTTATGGGGTGCAAGGCATAGAGTGCTTGTCCTCTGTGATAACCTGGGTGACTGGGTGGTTCTTAGCACATCAAGGCAAGCAGGAGCATAATGACATATCTTAGTTTTAGGGCACAATATACTGCGACAGAGGTCTGGGTTTATTGGGGGCACTTTGGGGTGGGCTGCAAAGCAGGGTCACACTTCTGGTTCATCAAGAGAATACCTTAGGAGGGCACAGGGTTACATTGGCAGTCATATTCCAACAGTGGGGCAAAGGGGGCAGGAGCAGGTTTGTGGAGATGGATGAGCTACAAGGCATGGTTCCGGCCGGTTCACACACAGGACAGTGGTCACAGAGGAAGAATGAGATGATACATTATGTTATTTGTTTCAGTTATCCCCAGCGCATCCATGAGAAAGGGAGTTGTGAAGCTTTCAGACAGGGTGGAACGGGTGGAGGCCATGAGCTCGCTGTGCGCGGCGCTGCAGAGGGGAGAGAAGCCTTTTCGTATTATCGAAGTGAGGACTAGTCCAAAGATGGAGTCGAGGGCACACAAATGGAAGCCAAGTGTATCCAGCAATAGCCCCATTTATGCTAATCTTAGCATACGGGCAATGGAGGCGTCCCTCGCTAATGCGCGAGTAAATGGGTTATTTTATGCTGAATATGTGAGGGGGGCCCAGACGACCCCTCACTCCCACACAATAGCAATAATCAGAAATCTTAACAAGTAGTTATAGGACTCTATGGGAATGGGGATTAACAAATGTACCGGTGCCTGACTTCCCGGCCTCCGGATTTGTAACAGTCTTGCGGCACCGGAAAGTTAGGCGCCGGAAAATATTACAGGTCCAGCGGCAACCCACCGTTAGCCCCGGCAGGGTTACCACCAGGACCGTAATGAGGCCCATTGCGTCCTTCAAATTGTTAGTACGGGTGATTCAAGGACAAATAACAAACAGACCCTTTATTGTTTGTTTCCAGCCAGCTAAAGGAAAGTTTAATTTTCGGAAACAAATGCCACAAAAATGAAACATTTTATTTTCTACTTTCAATTGCAAGCTGTGCAGTGAAATTAATGAAATATTTCATCTTTTCCACATTTCAAAATATTTACTTCCATTTTAATGGTCTCAAGGCACCCTGTCCCATTCCACTTTTGGCCACTTCAACACATGCGACTAGGAGAGATGCAGAACACGGACACCACATATTGCTATGTGCTAATGGCCACAATTAATCATGTTCCCTGGTCATGTATGTATTGTTTGTTATAGATGCCCAGAAGGGAGGCCATCCTGCAGCAGTATGGGAGGGGTGCATATCTGTCTGCCCATATGGTTCAGATTGGCTTTCATTTAGTTTAGTTTCATTGTTTCTTGAAGTGAGGTGTGTTGACACAATGCCTCATGGCAGTTCTCGTTGGTCGTATTGTGGTATGGCATGTGATGGTGTTGGATAGGTATCTGGGAGCCTGGTTCGAGACACATTTGTGTGTGAGAGAAATGGTTTTGAATGATATTCTATTTTGATGTGAAGCCATTTTAAAGTATGACTAGTTTCCTAGATATGAAGGTTCCTGGGGATGTTTAGCGCTGCCTGAATTGCATTATTTTGCATAACTTGCATTTTGTTGAGGTTCTGTTGTGAGGTGCCAAGAAAAAGAACATTGCAATAATCGAGCTTAGATAGGACCAGGGCTCTGGCTATTGTAATGCAATTGGCTGTAGTTAGATAGGGTCGACAGGCTGTGATAAGCTTACATGTGTAAGAGGAGGAAGAAGCCAAGGTATTAGTTTGTCTGATTAGGGTCAATGCTGAGTCAATGTATATTCCTAGTGTTTTCACCAGATTGACTTTAATTATATTACAATCGATGTTAAATGATTTCAATGACTCATCCAGTTTGTTCAGATTGACTAGAGAGCCAAGGAGGAGCAGCTCTGTCTTATCATCATTAAGGCAGAGCCCGTGCTTCGCCATCCAGGCTTGTATGATAAGGTAAATATCATTGAGGGTCTTACTATCCACAGTGTAATCACCAGTGATGGGGATGAGTATCTGAGTGTCATTCGCATAGCTGGTGTAGGTGACACCCAGATAGTCAAGCTCTTCAATAAGAGGATTGGTGAATAAATACATTTTAGAGAATTGGGGACACACACAATACTTGGGGTACCCCACAGGTAACTGGGGTAGGAGTGGCTGAGGCAGCGGGATCAAAAACCCTCATGGATCTGTTATTGAGGAAGGACTCAATCCAAGCATTGGCTTGGTTAGAGAAGTGTAAAGCTGCAGAGAGGTGTTTGCATAAGATTTTATGGTTCACCAAATCAAATGGTGCTGATAGGTCGAGTAGGAGAAGTAGGGACAATCTGCCTTTGTCTTTCAGGGTCTGGATTTGTGTCTTGAGGTCTATGAGAGCTGTCTCAGTCACATGTTTAGGTCTAAATCCTGATTGTCTCAAACCTAATAGATTATCTGATTCCAGGTATTGATGTATCTGTATGTAGGCAGCTCCATCAAGTATTTTTTGCAAAAATTGAACCATCGTAATTGGGTACTGTGCTGGATTTAAAGGATGCGTTAATGACTGATGTGATAAAATGTGGTAATTCCTTTGTGGCCGCCTTGATAAGAGGGGGGGTGTATATGCGTCTCCGAGGCAATTTAAGAGTTTGAGCTTCAGAATGATGGAACACACCTCTTTGATGGAAAGTAGAGTAAAATTAAATTGAGGTTGTGCATTTGTGGTTGGAGTGGGTGTGTTCAAGAGAGGATCATCATTAGTAATGGTGGATTTCTTCATTGCTATTTAATTTTATAGCATGGTGATTTTGTTTTGGAGTGCATTCTGAATATCCGTGCACGAGTGGGCATCTTTAATGCAGGTGGCAGGGGGTGTGACAGGAGATTCTAATTCTTTCAAAATATTGAAGAATTCCTTAGTGTTGGACTCAGCTTTGGATATACGGTCATTGTAGTTGGCTTTTTTAGCTTGGATTATAGCTATTTTATAGTTGAAGGAGGCTGCAGTGAAGTTTTCCTTATTTACATGTGAAGGGGTGCTCTTCCACAGTGTTTATGGTATTCATGGGATTCCAGCGAGGGCTGGCTACGGTATGTGCTAGTAGTGGCAGAATCAGGCAGGAGGATGGTTAGTGCCTGGTATAGTACCTGCATGGCTGGTCAGATACTGGAGTGCAGCGTTGTGTGAGGCAGGGGAGGCCCACAGGAAGAGACAGTGTGTTGTGAGCTAGCGAGGGAAGAAACAGGGTGGGCCTGTTTAGAATGGTCTAATGAAAGGAGCAACAATGAATCGGTACAATGCGGAGCAACAAGGGACAATGCAACACAGCAAAGTAGTACAGTACATTAATGAAATATAAATAGGCAATAAAAACTGTTGGATAGACCCGAATAAAGCGGTCTAGCATTTAGGATGGACACTAAATTCATGTGGCGCGGGGCCATACAGAGCAGAGCCTGGAGGCACAGTAAGACAATGTGGAAAAGGTAAGGCACTGAGAATGGCACGATAGAGCTGTACGAGACAGTCTTACATTGGTAGCTTACAGTGGGCATTGAGTTACTATACACATAAATAGCTTACAGTGGGCATTGAGGTACTATACACATAAATAAACATTAGGGCTGCTGTACATTAATGCAGGATAAGGCCTGGCGGCGACACAGTAGATCTATGCAATATAGGTAGGACATTAAGGCACACTAGGTTCTTAGGAGCGTTAACCCTCATAATGCGGTCAGGCAATGGGAGCAGCAGTAGCGTGGGGCGCTAGGGTCAACACAGTAGATCAGTGCAGTACATGTGAGGAACCATTTAAATCAATCCAGAGTGATAAATGCCGAGGAATAGTTTGGTATGTTAATATAAAGAAACACAGTAATCCATACTGTCCACTTGGGGACGATAATGGCAGTTAACTAGACATTGGCCCTCATTATGATACTGGCGCTAAACCATGGCGCTATTAGCACCATGGTTGGTGCCGGTATCGTAACGAGTCCGCCAATGTTCAATGGGGAATTACCACCCCCATTCCGAGGTTGGCAGGGCAGTAATTCCCTATTGAACATTGGCCCTTCCCCATTCCCATTTTTGCCCCATAGGGCTCAATGGGACTGGGGAAGGCGCTAAGTACGGTACCGCAAATTGCGGTACCGTACTTAGCACCAAGTTCCCTTTGCGGGTCCTTACTTTAACGGCTGGTCTAGACCAGCCGTTCAGGTCGGGTCCCGCAAAGGGACCTCGTAGTAAGGCGCTAATGGGTTAACAGCGTCACTGTTAACCCATTAGCGCCAGGGTCGTAATGAGGCCCATTGTAGTGTTAATAAAATCATGAAGGTAGCACATGTAGCATTGTTTACAGATTTGAGGTGTGTATCTCGGTAGATATGGCGCAATGAAATTCAACGACTAACGAGTCACAGACACAGCGAGAATTGATCAATAGATAGGGCCCCTTATTGAGATTGGGGTTATGTGCCAAACATAGACATAGACAGAAAGGTTGCCAGTTATAGTCATCAAGTAATGTTTATGCAGCGCAAGTGTGCCTAGTCTTACCGCGCACGTCGATAATATACTTTCCTGATGATGTAATCTCGCGCAGTTCAAAAAGATGTGGATGAAGCAGGGGTAGGGAGGAGGAGATGTAAGGCGAGCATGGGGAGCCCTTCAGTCCTCCAGGCTCTGACAGGCTCGGGACAGGCGCTGCCTTAGGTCATGTGCCTTCGGTTGTGGGCCAGCGCTTGCCTGCCGGCGATGCCTGATTGGCTATAAGCACAGGGACAGCCAATCCAAATGCAGCCTGCAGCTCCTGGTTGCTGGTACAAATCAAGCAAGTTTGGTAGCGGTCATCTTGGCCTCTGTTCCTCATCATGATTAGTAATATAGGAGGAGCAGCGTGTGGATAAAAATGAAGACTACATCTAGATTCTCCGTGAATGGCAGTATTATATGAGATTCTTTAGTTTTGTGGCGCTCAATGAAGCAGCAAAAAAGCAGCTTCTCTATTTGCATGGAAAATTGTGCTAGGTAGTCAGCAATAGTGCGTAGGCTTACCTAAAAGCACCCAGGTGCTTCCTTTGATGGGGCACTGCTCCAGCAGTGGATACGAGCTCCTTCTCCAATGATGGATGATCCTCAGTGTGGTGGGCTCGGGACAGAAGCCTGCCTTAGGTCGTTTGCCTTCGGTTGTGGGCCAGCGCTCGCCTGCCGGCGATGCGTGTTTGGCTATAGGCACAGGGACAGCCAATCCAAATGCAGCCTGCAGCTCCTGGTTGCTGGTGAAATCAGGCAAGTTTGGTGGTGGCCATCTTGGCCTCTGTTCCTCCTCGTGGTAAGTAATGGAGGGGGAGCATTGTGCAGATAAAAATGAAGAAGTACATATAGATTCTCCGTGAATGGCAGTATTATATGAGATTCTTTTTTCGTTTTGTGCCGCTCAATGAAGCAGCAAAAAGCGTCTTCTCTACGTGCATGGAAAATGGCGCAAGGTAGCCAGCAATAGTGCGTAGGCCTACCTAAAAGCACCCAGGTGCTGATTGCATTATTGCAATGGGTTAGGTGGTGATTGCATTATTGTCAAAAGAGTTTTAATGGACCTGTGCCAGTCTTTCGTCAATGTAAAGTCAAGCAACCCCATCACAACAAAACCTCATATTATCAAGCCTGTACACATCCAAGTCATCTTCTCACTTCTCAAAAAACAGAATTCCAAAGAACACCATGGAAACAAGCTTTTCCATGTGGGCGGGACGAAGACTGATATGCAAATGGGTATTTCCCTTCTGTGAAAGCTGCAGTGAGCTAAAGTGTGGCTGCAGACTCTTGAGTGGGTACCTTCCCAAAGAACAGATTATTTATCCGTATTTGTTCTCAAAGAGGGGTGCCTATGGACTGTTTTTTTTTATTGTTACAGGTCTTAGATTTAGTCACCCTAAGTTTCCTAGGGTCACACAGACGTGGACCCCGTGCTCACTGTGCTCAGTGAGGCACAGCTCCACCTCACTGATGATGCCCAAGAAGGCTGAAACATGTGTCTGGGGTTGCTGTTGGTACTCTTGTTCAGAAGAGGCCATAGCATTTCAGTGCTGGACTGCCCATGTGGGCGGGACAAATGCTGATATGATATTTCCCATCTGTGAATGGTACGTGAGCTTAATTGTGGCTCCAGACTCTTGAGTGTGTACCTTCCCAAAGAACAGATTATTTATCCGTGTTCATTCTCAAAGAGAGGTGCCTATGGATGTTTTATTTATTGTTTAAGGGACCTAGGCTTAGTCACCCTAGGTTTTCTAGGGTCATCCAGATTTTGACCCCTTGCTCACTATGCTCAGAGATGCACAGCTTCACCTCACTAATGAGGCCCAACAAGGCTGAAACACATGTCTGGGGTTGCTGTTGGTACTCTTGTTCAGAAAATAATTGCCGTAGCATTTCGGTGCTGGACTGCCCATGTGGGTGGGACAAAGACTGATATGCAAATGGTTATTTCCCTCCTCTGAAAGGTACAGTGCGCTAAAGTGTGGCTGTGGACCTTCCCAAATAACAGGTCATTTAGCTGAGATCATTCTCAAAGAGGGGTGCCTATGGACTGTTTTTTTAATATATAGTTTAATATATAGAGATGACAAGGGCAGACCAGGAAGGGGGGGGGGGTCAAAGAGGTGATTGCCCACTGGGCTGGCTGGACCATTGCTCCCAGGGCCAGAGATGCAAAGTGCAAAAAAAATAAACAAAAAAGCAAACATCCTTACAATTCCCACCTGCCCAGAATGAGCAGAGATTTGAAAGGCTAGCTAGATTCTCTGTAGATCTATTCATGCAATCACCTTGATATCACAAATGTTGCATGCGCGCCTGGTTGGGCTCCACATGTGGGCCTCTACAGTGAGATGGAAATGAGCACATGCCACAGGCACATGTTCATACTGCACATTGGCAAAGTAAATTGCACATTGTGTCACCCAAGATGTCAATGTTGGCTAACACTGTGGCCCATACATCTTTCGTCTATTTAAATACGCAGTCAGTTACCATGAATCCTACTTGGCAAGGTAGTTAGACACCATATCATATAAGAGTTTTTTCTTGCTTTGATTCTGTATGACAAATTCTCCTCTGTTCTGATGAGGTTCTTGAGTACCAGTGAGCTTGTTACAAAAAAATGTTTAATAGCACCCGAATAATAACCATGAATATGACAAGTGTACTAGCTGGTACTCACTTTTGAACAGCACAGACAGAAGGATGTAACAGTCAGGTGTCACTTAATAGTAGAATTATATTGTATGCACATAATAGTCAATGTTGTCCCTTTAAAGCATTTTCTGTGAAAGGCAGTGAGAATGAGGGCATGTGAGATGCTAATCTTTTCACCCCTTTCCATGACCCTTTTCAAAATCTTTAAGTGCTTTGAAGGAAAGCATATGTGCTTCCTTTAAAACACAAATACATATTATGTCACTCTTACTCCCTCTCCATCACCATATCCCAGGATGACACCCCCCACACCTACCTCTACTTCCATGAATTGAAAAATGCAGCAAACATTACCAGAAAGTGTACCATGTCAGCACAATAAGGGGGTAATTCATAGAATTTAGCGCACAAGTGGCGCACGCGGCTGGCGCACAGTGGCCCTCATTACGACCCTGGCGGAAATCGAAAAACGATGGCGGAAATGCAATACCGCCATCGAATAGCGCTCGGTGCGATTATGACCCGTCACCGCAAAGTACGATGCCATTAGCGACACCGTAGTGAACGCCAACGCTAACTGCACCAAGTACGCGCGCGTGCGCCATGCCAAACCGTAAATACCACCATGGCGCAACGGTACGCGAATTCTGACCCTAGCGGACATGCACCTAACGCCATCAAGCACGGCGGAAAGTACCATTCCGCCATGGTGAGAAGTACGGCATCGCGAATCAACCGTAAACGGCCCCACTGAGTGCCTGTACACCGCTCCCTGGCCACATTGTACAACTCCCCGTAGGTGCAATGAAGTCACAATGCAACCAGTGAAATGTACAAGTCACCCATGCATGCCAACGAACAAAAGAATCTCAAGAGGGGCCAATGGGAGCTGCAGGGCACAGATGGCACGAATACAGAAGCTATTCCAATGGACATGACCTCAGTCTCCCACCAAGAAACGCACGCAAACACAGGCACCTGTGACCAGCAACATTCAGAAAATCACATCATTCCACCAATCCACCTGGCTGACCGGCATATGTTACACAAAAACTAATCCCCCGCCCCTGAGCATGACATCATTCAAACAGTCATATTGGCAGCCCTTATCCCTGACCTCACTGGGCTTCGTAGGCAAACGCGCCCAGCACAGTACCACGCAACTATACTCCGAAGCTGGAACCCAATGCAGATCTCCTCACAATACATCGCTCCCCAAATAGGAATATGCCACATCACTTGCACAGAAGAACGCTACACGGCCCATATCAGAATAGAAATTTAATGCACAACAAATTCACCAAGCCCATACAGCCATTAGGCCATGAACTCCAAAACACATTTCACCATTGTGGGCTGCATCCGCAATAAATGACCAGCTACTTCTTGTGTGACGCCCTGTTTCTTCATGGTACACAGGGCCACATTCACGTACGAAAAGGCAACATGGAAGCGCCCAGAACCGCAGGGCCGACCCAATGGGGAGGCACTAGTCCAGCTGAAAGGCCGAAATGTTGCTCCGAGCCACTAGTACTGCGTAAGGGCATGTGGCCCATTGGCGATCGTCCCATAAGATCGTAATGCTGCTCCACTGATTAACACGAAGCAGCAGGTGTCGGGAGTAAAATCCATCTGCAGGAGTGGCATACAGATGGCAGTGGCAAAAGGGGAGGAGATACCTGTCAACCAAATTAAATGAAAAAGAATATAATGGCCATCAGAACTACATTTGAATTACTCACTTCAATGATCACACCAAATCCACAGCCATATGCATGCTAGCCCACTCCAAAGGATCATCACCACCCAAAAACCACTTGCGACTCATAACTATCTATATCGAGGTGAAAACACCATCACAAACGAGTGTACCTGTGCATGCGTCTGTTAAAACAGAATCCATCAGATGGGATTGGTAACGTGCATGGACACAAGTGTCTGAAGGCGCGTCGAGACAGGGAGGGCTCAACAAGGCCAGATAGACGATGGTCCCACTATGGCAGCCCTGCATCACATAGCGCAGGGGAGGCGGACAGATCCCAAGAAGCCCTGTACATGGCAAACTCTGTATCAAATCATCTGTCCATGCATCCATTCATCTGTCCATGCATCCATTCATCATTCCCTCATCCCGTAATGATAACGCCTGTTCCCATACTCACATAACATGTGAAAATTCCATTGAGTCTGTGCGTCATGCAGCCTGCATAATCCACTGTGCCCCAGCCCGTAATTCCAGTGTTGTGAAGTAACATGTATTTGGGAACGTCCGGCCTCATCGTCCACTTCGCTATTGCGCATCCCAAACTATTCATATCAATCATTGCATCCCTGCCATGGCCCCTGTCCCAAGGACATTGAACAATAGAACGTTATATTTGCAGTCAGACCTGTGGGCATCTCCTCGCCGCTAGCTGAAGACCGAAAGCGCCGCCCTTTGAATTCCTCATTTGCAACATCACGTCGAAAAGGCATCTGTGGCCGCTTGAAATCACAAATTAATCCATCTAGTGCGGCTGTGTGTGTAAATGGCAACTGCCTTCACTCACAAATGGGACGCCCCGCCCGTCGTTGAAACTCGGTACAGTGATGCATGAGGGTCCACCGTTACTCGAGTACTACGTTCCACTGACCCTTCACAAGTCTGTTCGCGACTGCTAAGATAGTATGTGAAACAATGGGACCATAGCCGAATGAACATATCAACCAATGTTACACTGCCATCGGGTACAAATACATGATTGTAATAGCAAGATGCCATTCCTCGATTTGCAGCGTTGTGTGCGGGACGTGCTCGTCCAAAGGGGAGAGCAGCTTGCACAGGTGGAATGAATCACCACAGGTGGAGGCCATACAGCCTGAAAACACATAAATAGCACACCCAGTCTCCTCCCACAACCACACCCACTCCGAAATGCTACCGGCAGGACTCGCGATGTTGGCCCTGGGGGACCTGATAGCACTGCAAGTACTCCAACTCCAAGAAGAAGACGAACACCAACCACAACCGGCCGCACGGAGGAGACGCAGGAGGAGGAGGAGGGCAAGGCAGGGCCAGCAAGGGCCGCCAGCACAGCCACTACCACCACGCAGGCAGCCCGCAATCCCACGCCTCCGAGCACATCCGTTCAACCTCACTGATGAGCAGATCCACACCCTCTACCGTTTGGACCGGGACACCATAGCCGCCATTGTGGACATGACACAGGCTGACCTTGTCAGCATGATAGATAGCCCAACCGTCATCCCACCCCTACTGAAGGTGGTGTCTGTACTCCACTTCCTGGCCACAGGCACCTACCAGCACACAGTCGGACAGTTGCATGGCATCTCACAGCCACTGTTCTCACGGACACTATTGCAAGTGCTCGATGCCCTCCTGAAGCACGCAGACGACTACATCTCTCTACCACGCTCGGAGCAGGAAATTACCAACACAAAAGTGGGATTCCATGCACTTGCCGGCATACCGGGTTGCATTGGTGCCATCGACTGCACCCATGTGGAATTGGTCGTCCCACATGCCATGGAGGCCCAGTACCGCAACCGAAAACAATTTCATTCACTGAATGTACAAATGGTGTGTGACTCCAACAGGATCATTACACATTGTTGTGCCCGATTCCCTGGATCAACCCATGATTCTATGATCTTGAGGAACTCTACAATACCACGCTACATGGAGCGACACGCAGGGAACAGATCCTGGCTACTCGGTGAGTCACATTTCATGCATGCTGATGTGGGGTATGTGATGCGGCAATGACCTGGCAGGAAGGGGGGGGGTGCGTACGTAGCAATGGCATTCCACATTATTTGTTTATCGTCCACATACAGGTGATGCCGGATATCCACTGAAGAGATGGCTCCTCACACCAGTCCGGAACCCACGGGACCAGCATGAGGAGGACTACAACCATGCCCACTCACGTACCCGTGTAGTCATTGAACAGGCATTCGGCCTACTGAAGACTCGTTTCCGGTGCCTCAGCAGGTCTGGCGGGGCACTCCTGTACCGCCATGTGAAGGTTGCAAAGATGGTGATGGCATGTGTCATGCTACACAACATGTGCGTACGTAGAAATGTGCCCATGCCCCCTGACGCAGAACTGCAAGCACCTGAAGATGGTCATGATGAGGGTGGGGATGTGGCAGCACCTCAAGGAGTCTGCGAGGCACAGGAGGGCCGTGACATTCGTCAGCATCTCATAGATGCATGCTTCTAGCACTCACGCCTGGTGGCTGATACATGGACACGGGACTCGTGGCACTGTGTGTGTCTGGTACATGCACAATATGGACTGTACGCCTATGATGGCCTCGTACACAAAGATCAATGTCCACACATCTCATTGGTTGATCGTGCATTGTTTATGGCATATGTGATATCATGTTGAACACCCTATCGACCCGCCACCCAAGTGAGCCCAACACCCCCCCTCCACCCTCCTACCTCCCCCCCGAACACCAGTGTCCAGAGATGCTCATTGCCAGTGGGCAGTCGCTATTGCAAGCCTTCTCTGCGGGTATCAGGGGCACCCCTGCCTGTGGAGCGCAGGTTCCTCCCAGATTTACGTTGGGGGCTGCCCTGGACGGAACTTGCAACGGATGATGTCTCTGCCTGCTCACGTCCATGCATGTCCCTAAGGGTTTGTGAGAGCTCAGTGAGCACACGGCGCACTGCGGCAAGTTCGGCACATACGTCTTTGGACGTCGCATGCAGTTCCCCCCTCAGGCTCTCGGTGCTTCTCTCCATTTGGACTCTCAGGCTCTCGGTGCTACTCTCCATTTGTGCCCTTAGTGTCTCTGTACTTCTCTCCATTTCTGCCCTAAGTGTCTCAGTTGATGTTTCTATGTCTGCCTTAGTGCCCCCACATTCATCGGCATGGTCCTTGAGGAGCGTGGCCAGTTGCTGCTGTTGACGATTAACTGGTCGAGGGACTGTTGCCTCTGCTGGGCCATGGCCATTTGCGGTGGTGTCACAGAGTGGCTGTTCGCCTCATGTTGCCCTGCCACAGGGCTTGTGGGGGATGGCCAGTCGTCGTCTTGTGGGTGCCCCTGCGTGGTATCCTCATGGTGTACGGGATGGAACAGACAGGGGGATTGGGACAGGTCATGGATGGATCTGACTTCGACATCCCCGTTTTCTGTGTCGGAGCATGCTGCCATTAATGCAGTGTCACCTATGGTGCTGCTGCCACCAGAAGCAGTGCCTACTGTGGCATCCATTGGGGGGACCTGTGGTGGTGGTGGTGTGGGCATGCTGGCTGCTGGGGTGCCTGTTGGAGTTCCCTCCTCTGTGCTGCCACTTGATTTGTGCTGCTGCCGTGTCTTGATGCGTGCAGCTGAGGTGGAGGGTCTTTGGCCGTTGGTCTTGGCCCTCTTTGCAGGTGTGCTGGTAGGGGTGTCCTGAAGCTCGTCGTTTGGATCGGACCCTGTGGTGGAGTAAAGGAGGGCGAGCGTTATTAATGGGTCTGTGGGAATTGGAATGGCAATGTATCACATGCATTGGGGTGGTACCTGAGGGTGATTTGGGTCGGGGCCTTGGAGGTGCTTTCTTTTGTGTGTGGAGTGAGGGTGCAGTTGTTTGGCAGCCTGCAGTTAGGGTGTGCCTGCTGCACGTGTAGAGGGTGTTTT
Organism: Ambystoma mexicanum; assembly: GCF_040938575.1. NCBI lineage: Eukaryota > Metazoa > Chordata > Amphibia > Caudata > Ambystomatidae > Ambystoma > Ambystoma mexicanum. The sequence goes on from NC_090937.1 coordinate 792,685,213, forward strand.
TGGGTTTTTTAATTATTTATGTATTTATTGTGCGTTTTAAAGTGCGCTGTCAGGCCAATGTGTGTGGACGTTCTCCTGGACATGTGTTACTGTTGCGCTATGTGGACACATGGTGATTCACATGATTGGACATTGTGGATTTGGCATGGTTTTATTTGGGCCACCTACCGGATTCTTCGGATGTCTGCACTCCTTTCTCCATCCCTCCGACTCCCTCTATACTCTCCATTCCAATGGTGGAGGCACAGATTTCTTCCCAGGGGGTCAACTTGATGGGTGATTCCGATCCTCCCCCGGTGGCTGTGGCAATGTTGCGGTTGGCAGAAAGTATGCTACGGACGCGTATCCGCAGGTCGTCCCATCGCTTTCTGCATTGCTGTGGGTTGCGGGGTGCGGTCCCCACCGCACTTACCCGCTGTGCCACCAGGGCCCATATGGCCTTCTTGTTCCCAAGTGCCGTCCTGGTCATTTGCGTGGAGAAGACGGCGGCAGCATTCTCCTGGAGGGTCTCTGTGAGTACGGTGAGTTCCTCACGGGAGAAGTGGACCTGCCGCTTGCGGTCGCACGCTTTCTTCGCTACTTTTCCCATTTTTCTTGGTTACACTAGGGTGGATGACGGGTTGGGATGTGTCTCAGGGTAGTGTATTTAGTGGTTGTGTGGATTTTGTGGTTTTATAGGTATACGGCGTGATGTTTCCCGTTCCGGGACCATGTTTTTACTTCCGTTTCCGTATATTTACGGTCACCGTACTTTCCGGTTGGCGCTCACTGCGGTGTCCGCTAAGATGGGTGGCGGTATTGCACCTAGGGCGCCGTACGGCGGCGGTGTGGGCCGTTTTGGGGTCATTTCCACCATCGCAGACTTTGCACTTCCGCCATGGCGTGGTGCTCGTGCCCGATGGGTCGGAATGGGCCGCACTTTGCTCCATCGTGCAATGGCGGAAACGCTATTTACGCTGTGGCGGTCCGGTCAGTCACTTTCCGCCAGGGTCGTAATGAGGGCCAGTGTGCGCGTGCGAATCCCTGCGCCAGCTGCGTGCGCTAAAATCCATTTCCGCGCACAGCGTATTCATGGATTCCAGCTACCAAAACCAGCCGTGGCGCACAGTGGCGCAGCGAGCCTGCAGCAGCGCCAGTTACGCCCCCAAGAACGCCTCTCACGCAGGGAAAAGCCATCAAAATCTCCAATCCAGTGCAAAGGGCTGCGCTAACCCTGTACCAGCACGGCAAGCGGGCTACCTGTATCACTGGGGTGCGCGGGAAGTACCTCACGTCATTTCAGCTGGGTACGTGTATTTCAGGGGTGCGCGGGAAGTTCCACACACGAATGTCCTGGGTACGTGTATTTCGGGGTGCGCGGGAAGTTTCACACGCGATATCAGCAGGGTACGTGTATTCCAGGGGTGCGCTGGAAGTTCCACACGCGAATGTCCTGGCTACGTGTATCTTGGGCTGCGCGGGAAGTTTCACATGCGAGATCAACAGGGTACGTGTATATCAGGGGTGCGCGGGAAGTTCCACACGTGAATGTCCTGGCTATGTGTATTTCGGGGTGCGTGGGAAGTTTCACACGTGATATCAGCAGGTTACGTGTATTCCAGGGGTGCGCTGGAAGTTCCACACGCGAATGTCCTGGCTACGTGTATCTTGGGGTGCGCTGTTAGGGAGAATTCTCTGTTAGGCTGAATTTCCTAACCTAGTGAGTCCCCCAGCAGCTTTGCTGGATTTCTGGAGTTTGTTTTTTTCCATCCTGCCAAGAGTGAGACTCTTTTCCTCCCACTCTTGGACATGAATGTGTGTAATTCCTTTGAATGTCAATGTGTTCTATGGGCTATGGGGTCTTTTACTCCATAGGGTCTCATACGTTTTTCTATGTGTGTTACACCACACCCTACGTGCCGTAACACTGGGGCGTCCTAGCAGACCTCCATCATAGACTCCATACCCGGGGACTGACTACTGTCTCCCCGGGCATGTAAAGTCACCATTGGCTTTACTAGACCTAAATTTACTAACAGAACTAGTACAAACCATGTAATTGTGGATGTGCCAGTAGGGGTAATTCGATTACTCCTAGATCTGTTACTCGAGGGGGCACTGTCCCGTCCCCCCTCGTGGAGTTTTGGCTGGTGGCAGTGGAAACTACTTGTTATGCTCAACCCCAAACATAACCCTATGGGATTTGTCCCATTATTAGAGATTGATACTTTTCCTCGTTAATCTCTAACGTACCACCGGTCTACTTATCTTAAATAAGGTTATCGGATGGTATTTTCTGCCAGACCTCGGTTTTTTTAAAATGGCGTCTGTGTTCGTCTCTGTGACTCCTAAACCAAAGGTTGAGCCCTTTGTTCCACTTTTGGCGGGCCTCTGTACAGAGACCCTCCAAAGTGGTGCCATTCTGTCTGGGTTACCACAGGGGTGTGGGGGGGGGTTTAGGCACCCTGGACCGAGTTGCCTTGCTACCTCCGGTCGCACTCTGGTGTGATTGGCCCAAGTGGTGAGCCTCCCCGCTCACCACTTAGCGTGTGTTGATTGACAGCTAGGCTGAATGAATGGGGGTTTTCTGCATAAAAGCAGGGCTTTTGGGACTGGATCTTCAGAAGTCGCCACAGGACCTAAGAATCCGACGAGGGTAACGCTGAGCCGACCTGCACGACGACACCCCCGGTGGAGCCCTGCGGAACCGACTCACCACTTCCCGACGACAGAGGAGATCTCGCTGCCAGAGAGTCTCTTCCCCTGACTGGTGGGAACAACCAGTCCCCTTTGCTTTTTCTCCACCTCAGGACGCAGTGGTCGAATTGCCCGTGCAGAGCACCTCGGCAACCGGATAGCCACTACCCCTGTACCGCGACCAAAAGGTAGTGCCTTGTGACGGAGCACTCCGCGGCTGGTCTCTTCCCTGGTGGTGCACCAGACTTCACTTTTCTTCGACGACGAGATCATCTCTACTCTTGGCAAAGACCTGACGTGCATCCACCACCAGGAACAACTGCCCCGCTGGAGCTGTCTCTCCACAAACAAGGTATCGTGTCCGCCTGGCTTTCCTTTCGATCGGTTCGAGTGAGGTGTCTTAATCCTCTCCTTTCCGTTGGGTCGCCTCCAAGCTTTCTCACGTATTGTTCTGAACTGGTTCAATCTGCCGATAACAATTTGCTACAAAGACTCGAACACATTTCCACTAAGAGACTTTTTGGGACATATCGCCTTGCCTCTCTCCGAGTGGGCCTGGCCTCTGAACTTTATGATCTATTGTGGTTCTTGCCTTCTTGCCTTGCATTTTTCCCGTGAAGTATTGAACTGTGTTGATTTCGTAACCTGCTTATTTTTCTCTCCAGTCCTAACTAATATTAGAGTGCCATCTAGGTTGAGGCATACACCTCTGTCTGTAAATAAGTGATGCTGGTAGAACCTAGACTTGTCGAAATATTGTTAGGGGGATTGATCATTTCTTCTTCATAGAGTAATTGTGATTGAAGTGTTTGCCGTGATAGTGCCCTAGTGTTTTCCATAGATGTTCCGTTATAAATAAATACCTTAATATCTTTACACTAAGCCTCGTTGCGTGTTTGCTTGTCTTACTGTGAAGAATTGTCCTATATTGTATACTCCACATACTGCTTAACTCTTCTTGAGGGAAGTCTGACTGCCCAGCCACAGCTACCAAGTGAATCTGTGTGGTACAGACTGCTACCAAGTGGGTTTACTGCCAAACACCTGTAGTCCTAAATCTTTTGCAGTGGTCCCAGAGGGAACTGCACAGGTTTCTGCCTAACATGCGCAGGAAGTTTCACACGCGATATCAGCAGGGTACGTGTATATCAGGGGTGCGCAGGAAGTTCCACACGCGAATGTCCTGGCTATGTGTATTTCGGGGTGCGCGGGAAGTTTCACACGCAATATCAGCAGGGTACGTGTATTTCAGGGGTGCGCTGGAAGTTCCACACGCGAATGTCCTGGGTACGTGTATCTTGGAGTGCGCGGGAAGTTTCACACGCGACGTGTATTTCAGGGGTTCCGTGGAGTACTACACATGAATTGGCCGTGTGGGTCCTCCCAGGTGTTCGCTCCACAACCTCCACGGCCCCTGCAGGCAGCCCACACCATGGGGGACTAGCCTGCACCCCCACTCGTCCCCCTGCACCCCCACCCCCCAGCACTGTGGGGCACCCTCCACCAGGCCCCAACTCATGTTCCCCTGCACCCCCACCCCCCAGCACTATGGTGCACCCTCCACCAGGCTCCCACTCATGTCTCCCATCACCCCCACCCCCCAGCACTGTGGTGCACCATCCACCAGGCCCCAACTCATGTTCCCCTGCACCCCCACCCCCCAGCACTGTGGTGCACCCTCCACCAGGCTCCCACTCATGTCTCCCATCACCCCCACCCCCCAGCACTGTGGGGGCACCCTCCACCAGGCCCCAACTCATGTTCCCCTGCACCCCCACCCCCAGCACTGTGGGGCACCTGCCAGCAGGCCCCCACTTATGTCCAATTCAAGTTCTCCTGCACCCCCACACCCCAGCACTGTGGTGCACCCTCCACCAGGCTCCCACTCATGTCTCCCATCACCCCCACCCCCCAGCACTGTGGTGCACCCTCCACCAGGCCCCAACTTATGTTCCCCTGCACCCCCACCCCCCAGCACTGTGGGGCACCTGCCAGCAGGCCCCCACTCATGTCCAACTCATGTTCCCCTGCACCCCCACCCCCCAGCACTGTGGTGCACCCTCCACCAGGCCCCAACTCATGTTCCCCTACACCCCCACCCCCCAGCACTGTGGTGCACCCTCTACCAGGCTCTGACTCATGTCTCCCATCACCCCCACCCCCCAGCACTGTGGGGCACCTGCCAGCAGGCCCCCACTCATGTTCCCCTGCACCCCTACCCCCCAGCACTGTGGGGCACCTGCCAGCAGGCCCCCACTCATGTCCAACTCATGTTCCCCTGCACCCCCACCCCCCAGCACTGTGGGGTACCTGCCATCAGGCCCCCACTCATGTTCCCCTGCACCCCCACCCCCCAGCACTGTGGGGCACCTGCCAGCAGGCCCCCACTCATGTCCAAATCATGTTCCCCTGCACCCCCACGCCCCAGCACTGTGGTGCACCCTCCACCAGGCCCCAACTCATGTTCCCCTGCACCCCCACCTCCCAGCACTGTGGGGCACCCTCCACCAGGCCCCAACTCATGTTCCCCTGCACCCACACCCTCCAGCACTGTGGTACACCCTCCACCAGGCTCCCACTCATGTCTCCCATCACCCCCACCCCCCAGCACTGTGGTGCACCCTCCACCAGGCCCCAACTCATGTTCCCCTGCACCCCCACCCCCCAGCACTGTGGGGCACCTGCCAGCAGGCCCCCACTCATGTCCAACTCATACTTCCCTGTTCCCCCACCCCCAGCACTGTGGTGCACCCTCCACCAGGCTCCCACTCATGTCTCCCATCACCCCCACCCCCAGCACTGTGGTGCACCCTCCACCAGGCCCCAACTCATGTTCCCCTGCACCCCCACCCCCCAGCACTGTGGGGCACCTGCCAGCAGGCCCCCACTCATGTCCAACTCATGTTCCCCTGCACCCCCACCGCCCAGCACTGTGGTGCACCCTCCACCAGGCTCCCACTCAGATCTCCCATCACCCCCACCCCCCAGCAATGTGGTGCACCCTCCAGCAGGCCCCAACTCATGTTCCCCTGCACCCCCACCCCCCAGCACTGTGGGGCACCTGCCAGCAGGCCCCCACTCATGTCCATCTCATGTTCCCCTGCACCCCCACCGCCAGCACTGTGGTGCACCCTCCACCAGGCCCGAACTCATGTTCCCCTGCACCCCCACCCCCCAGCACTGTGGTGCACCCTCCACCAGGCTCCCACTCATGTCTCCCATCACCCCCACCCCCCAGCACTGTGGGGCACCTGCCAGCAGGCCCCCACTCATGTTCCCCTGCACCCCCACCCCCCAGCACTGTGGGGCACCTGCCAGCAGTCCCCCACTCATGTCCAACTCATGTTCCCTTGCACCCCCACCCCCCAGGACTGTGGGGCACCTGCCATCAGGCCCCCACGCATGTTCCCCTGCACCCCCACCCCCCAGCACTGTGGGGCACCCTCCACCAGGCCCCATCTCATGTTCCCCTGCACCCCCACCCCCCAGCACTGTGGTGCACCCTCCACCAGGCTCCCACTCATGTCTCCCATCACCCCCACCCCCCAGCACTGTGGTGCACCCTCCACCAGGCCCCAACTCATGTTCCCCTGCACCCCCACCCCCCAGCACTGTGGGGCACCTGCCAGCAGGCCCCCACTCATGTCCAACTCATGTTCCCCTGCACCCCCACCCCCAGCACTGTGGTGCACCCTCCACCAGGCCCCAACTCATGTTCCCCTGCACCCCCACCCCCCAGCACTGTGGTGCACCCTCCACCAGGCTCCCACTCATGTCTCCCATCACCCCCACCCCCAAGCACTGTGGGGCACCTGCCAGCAGGCCCCCACTCATGTTCCCCTGCACCCCCACCCCCAGCACTGTGGGGCACCTGCCAGCAGTCCCCCACTCATGTCCAACTCATGTTCCCTTGCACCCCCACCCCCCAGGACTGTGGGGCACCTGCCATCAGGCCCCCACGCATGTTCCCCTGCACCCCCACCCCCCAGCACTGTGGGGCACCTGCCAGCAGGCCCCCACTCATGTCCAACTCATGTTCCCCTGCACCCCCACCCCCCGCACTGTGGTGCACCCTCCACCAGGCCCCAACTCATGTTCTCCTGCACCCCCACCCCCCAGCACTGTGGGGCAAACTCCACCATGCCCCAACTCATGTTCCCCTGCACCCCCACCCCCCAGCACTGTGGTGCACCCTCCACCAGGCTCCCACTCATGTCTCCCATCACCCCCACCCCCCAGCACTGTGGTGCACCCTCCACCAGGCCCCAACTCATGTTCCCCTGCACCCCCACCCCCCAGCACTGTGGGGCACCTGCCAGCAGGCCCCCACTCATGTCCAACTCATGTTCCCCTGCACCCCCACCCCCCAGCACTGTGGTGCACCCTCCACCAGGCTCCCACTCATGTCTCCCATCACCCCCACCCCCCAGCACTGTGGTGCACCCTCCACCAGGCCCCAACTCATTTTCCCCTGCACCCCCACCCCCCAGCACTGTGGGGCACCTGCCAGCAGGCCCCCACTCATGTCCAACTCATGTTCCCCTGCACCCCCACCCCCCAGCACTGTGGTGCACCCTCCACCAGGCCCCAACTCATGTTCCCCTGCACCCCCACCCCCCCAGCACTGTGGGGCACCCTCCACCAGGCCCCAACTCATGTTCCCCTGCACCCCCACCCCCCAGCACTGTGGTGCACCCTCCACCAGGCTCCCACTCATGTCTCCCATCACCCCCACCCCCCAGCACTGTGGTGCACCCTCCACCAGGCCCCAACTCATGTTCCCCTGCACCCCCACGCCCCAGCACTGTGGGGCACCTGCCAGCAGGCGCCCACTCATGTCCAACTCATGTTCCCCTGCACCCCCACCCCCCAGCACTGTGGTTCACCCTCCACCAGGCCCCAACTCATGTTCCCCTGCACCCCCACCCCCCAGCACTGTGGGGGACCCTCCACCAGGCCCCAACTCATGTTCCCCTGCACCCCCACCCCCCAGCACTGTGGTGCACCCTCCACCAGGCCCCAACTCATTTTCCCCTGCACCCCCACCCCCCAGCACTCTGGCGCACCCTCCACCAGGCCCCAACTCATGTTCCCCTGCACCCCCACGCCCCAGCACTGTGGGGCACCTGCCAGCAGGCCCCCACTCATGTCCAACTCATGTTCCCTGCACCCCCACCCCCCAGCACTGTGGTGCACCCTCCACCAGGCCCCAACTCATGTTCCCCTGCACCCCCACCCCCCAGCACTGTGGTGTACCCTCCACCAGGCTCCCACTCATGTCTCCCATCACCCCCACCACCCAGCACTGTGGGGCACCTGCCAGCAGGCCCCCACTCATGTTCCCCTGCACCCCCACCCCCCAACACTGTGGGGCACCTGCCAGCAGTCCCCCACTCATGTCCAACTCATGTTCCCTTGCACCCCCACCCCCCAGCACTGTGGGGCACCTGCCATCAGGCCCCCACGCATGTTCCCCTGCACCCCCACCCCCCAGCACTGTGGGGCACCTGCCAGCAGGCCCCCACTCATGTCCAACTCATGTTCCCCTGCACCCCCACCCCCCGCACTGTGGTGCACCCTCCACCAGGCCCCAACTCATTTTCTCCTGCACCCCCACCCCCAGCACTGTGGGGCACCCTCCACCAGGCCCCAACTCATGTTCCCCTGCACCCCCACCCCCCAGCACTGTGGTGCACCCTCCACCAGGCTCCCACTCATGTCTCCCATCACCCCCACCCCCAGCACTGTGGTGCACCCTCCACCAGGCCCCAACTCATGTTCCCCTGCACCCCAACCCCCCAGCACTGTGGGGCACCTGCCAGCAGGCTCCCACTCATGTCTCCCATCACCCCCACCCCCCAGCACTGTGGTGCACCCTCCACCAGGCCCCAACTCATGTTCCCCTGCACCCCCACCCCCCAGCACTGTGGGGCACCTGCCAGCAGGCCCCCACTCATGTCCAACTCATGTTCCCCTGCACCCCCACCCCCCAGCACTGTGGTGCACCCTCCACCAGGCTCCCACTCAGATCTCCCATCACCCCCACCCCTCAGCAATGTGGTGCACCCTCCACCAGGCCCCAACTCATGTTCCCCTGCACCCCCACCCCCCAGCACTGTGGGGCACCTGCCAGCAGGCCCCCACTCATGTCCAACTCATGTTCCCCTGCACCCCCACCCCCAGCACTGTGGTGCACCCTCCACCAGGCCCGAACTCATGTTCCCCTGCACCCCCACCCCCCAGCACTGTGGGGCACCTGCCAGCAGTCCCCCACTCATGTCCAACTCATGTTCCCTTGCACCCCCACCCCCCAGGACTGTGGGGCACCTGCCATCAGGCCCCCACGCATGTTCCCCTGCACCCCCACCCCCCAGCACTGTGGGGCACCTGCCAGCAGGCCCCCACTCATGTCCAACTCATGTTCCCCTGCACCCCCACCCCCCGCACTGTGGTGCACCCTCCACCAGGCCCCAACTCATGTTCTCCTGCACCCCCACCCCCCAGCACTGTGGGGCACCCTCCACCAGGCCCCAACTCATGTTCCCCTGCACCCCCACCCCCCAGCACTGTGGTGCACCGTCCACCAGGCTCCCACTCATGTCTCCCATCACCCCCACCCCCCAGCACTGTGGTGCACCCTCCACCAGGCCCCAACTCATGTTCCCCTGCACCCCCACCCCCCAGCACTGTGGGGCACCTGCCAGCAGGCCCCCACTCATGTCCAACTCATGTTCCCCGGCACCCCCACCCCCCAGCACTGTGGTGCACCCTCCACCAGGCTCCCACTCATGTCTCCCATCACCCCCACCCCCCAGCACTGTGGTGCACCCTCCACCAGGCCCCAACTCATGTTCCCCTGCACCCCCACCCCCCAGCACTGTGGGGCACCTGCCAGCAGGCCCCCACTCATGTCCAACTCATGTTCCCCTGCACCCCCACCCCCCAGCACTGTGGTGCACCCTCCACCAGGCTCCCACTCAGATCTCCCATCACCCCCACCCCCCAGCAATGTGGTGCACCCTCCACCAGGCCCCAACTCATGTTCCCCTGCACCCCCACCCCCCAGCACTGTGGGGCACCTGCCAGCAGGCCCCCACTCATGTCCAACTCATGTTCCCCTGCACCCCCACCCCCAGCACTGTGGTGCACCCTCCACCAGGCCCGAACTCATGTTCCCCTGCACCCCCACCCCCCAGCACTGTGGTGCACCCTCCACCAGGCTCCCACACATGTCTCCCATCACCCCCAGCCACCAGCACTGTGGGGCACCTGCCAGCAGGCCCCCACTCATGTTCCCCTGCACCCCCACCCCCCAGCACTGTGGGGCACCTGCCAGCAGTCCCCCACTCATGTCCAACTCATGTTCCCTTGCACCCCCACCCCCCAGGACTGTGGGGCACCTGCCATCAGGCCCCCACGCATGTTCCCCTGCACCCCCACCCCCCAGCACTGTGGGGCACCTGCCAGCAGGCCCCCACTCATGTCCAACTCATGTTCCCCTGCACCCCCACCTGCCGCACTGTGGTGCACCCTCCACCAGGCTCCCACTCATGTCTCCCATCACCCCCACCCCCCAGCACTGTGGGGCACCTGCCATCAGGCCCCCACACATGTTCCCCTGCACCCCCACCCCCCAGCACTGTGGGGCACCTGCCAGCAGGCCCCCACTCATGTCCAACTCATGTTCCCCTGTACCCCCACCCCCCGCACTGTGGTGCACCCTCCACCAGGCCCCAACTCATTTTCTCCTGCACCCCCACCCCCAGCACTGTGGGGCACCCTCCACCAGGCCCCAACTCATGTTCCCCTGCACCCCCACCCCCCAGCACTGTGGTGCACCCTCCACCAGGCTCCCACTCATGTCTCCCATCACCCCCACCCCCCAGCACTGTGGTGCACCCTCCACCAGGCCCCAACTCATGTTCCCCTGCACCCCCACCCCCCAGCACTGTGGGGCACCTGCCAGCAGGCTCCCACTCATGTCTCCCATCACCCCCACCCCCCAGCACTGTGGTGCACCCTCCACCAGGCCCCAACTCATGTTCCCCTGCACCCCCACCCCCCAACACTGTGGGGCACCTGCCAGCAGGCCCCCACTCATGTCCAACTCATGTTCCCCTGCACCCCCACCCCCCAGCACTGTGGTGCACCCTCCACCAGGCTCCCACTCAGATCTCCCATCACCCCCACGCCCCAGCACTGTGGGGCACCTGCCAGCAGGCCCCCACTCATGTCCAACTCATGTTCCCCTGCACCCCCACCCCCAGCACTGTGGTGCACCCTCCACCAGGCCCGAACTCATGTTCCCCTGCACCCCCACCCCCCAGCACTGTGGTGCACCCTCCACCAGGCTCCCACTCATGTCTCCCATCACCCCCACCCCCCAGCACTGTGGGGCACCTGCCAGCAGGCCCCCACTCATGTTCCACTGCACCCCCACCCCCCAGCACTGTGGGGCACCTGCCAGCAGTCCCCCACTCATGTCCAACTCATGTTCCCTTGCACCCCCACACCCCAGGACTGTGGGGCACCTGCCATCAGGACCCCACGCATGTTCCCCTGCACCCCCACCCCCCAGCACTGTGGGGCACCTGCCAGCAGGCCCCCACTCATGTCCAACTCATGTTCCCCTGCACCCCCACCCCCCGCACTGTGGTGCACCCTCCACCAGGCCCCAACTCATGTTCTCCTGCACCCCCAACCCCCAGCACTGTGGGGCACCCTCCACCAGGCCCCAACTCATGTTCCCCTGCACCCCCACCCCCCAGCACTGTGGTGCACCCTCCACCAGGCTCCCACTCATGTCTCCCATCACCCCCACCCCCCAGCACTGTGGTGCACCCTCCACCAGGCCCCAACTCATGTTCCCCTGCACCCCCACCCCCCAGCACTGTGGGGCACCTGCCAGCAGGCCCCCACTCATGTCCAACTCATGTTCCCCTGCACCCCCACCCCCAGCACTGTGGTGCACCCTCCACCAGGCCCCAACTCATGTTCCCCTGCACCCCCACCCCCCCAGCACTGTGGTGCACCCTCCACCAGGCTCCCACTCATGTCTCCCATCACCCCCACCCCCCAGCACTGTGGGGCACCTGCCAGCAGGCCCCCACTCATGTTCCCCTGCACCCCCACCCCCAGCACTGTGGGGCACCTGCCAGCAGTCCCCAACTCATGTCCAACTCATGTTCCCTTGCACCCCCACCCCCCAGGACTGTGGGGCACCTGCCATCAGGCCCCCACGCATGTTCCCCTGCACCCCCACCCCCCAGCAATGTGGGGCACCTGCCAGCAGGCCCCCACTCATGTCCAACTCATGTTCCCCTGCACCCCCACCCCCCGCACTGTGGTGCACCCTCCACCAGGCCCCAACTCATGTTCTCCTGCACCCCCACCCCCCAGCACTGTGGGGCAAACTCCACCAGGCCCCAACTCATGTTCCCCTGCACCCCCAACCCCCAGCACTGTGGGGCACCCTCCACCAGGCCCCAACTCATGTTCCCCTGCACCCCCACCCCCCAGCACTGTGGTGCACCCTCCACCAGGCTCCCACTCATGTCTCCCATCACCCCCACCCCCCAGCACTGTGGTGCACCCTCCACCAGGCCCCAACTCATGTTCCCCTGCACCCCCACCCCCCAGCACTGTGGGGCACCTGCCAGCAGGCCCCCACTCATGTCCAACTCATGTTCCCCTGCACCCCCACCCCCAACACTGTGGTGCACCCTCCACCAGGCCCCAACTCATGTTCCCCTGCACCCCCACCCCCCCAGCACTGTGGTGCACCCTCCACCAGGCTCCCACTCATGTCTCCCATCACCCCCACCCCCCAGCACTGTGGGGCACCTGCCAGCAGGCCCCCACTCATGTTCCCCTGCACCCCCACCCCCAGCACTGTGGGGCACCTGCCAGCAGTCCCCAACTCATGTCCAACTCATGTTCCCTTGCACCCCCACCCCCCAGGACTGTGGGGCACCTGCCATCAGGCCCCCACGCATGTTCCCCTGCACCCCCACCCCCCAGCAATGTGGGGCACCTGCCAGCAGGCCCCCACTCATGTCCAACTCATGTTCCCCTGCACCCCCACCCCCCGCACTGTGGTGCACCCTCCACCAGGCCCCAACTCATGTTCTCCTGCACCCCCACCCCCCAGCACTGTGGGGCAAACTCCACCAGGCCCCAACTCATGTTCCCCTGCACCCCCACCCCCAGCACTGTGGTGCACCCTCCACCAGGCTCCCACTCATGTCTCCCATCACCCCCACGCCCCAGCACTGTGGTGCACCCTCCACCAGGCCCCAACTTATGTTCCCCTGCACCCCCACCCCCCAGCACTGTGGGGCACCTGCCAGCAGGCCCCCACTCATGTCCAACTCATGTTCCCCTGCACCCCCACCCCCCAGCACTGTGGTGCACCCTCCACCAGGCTCCCACTCATGTCTCCCATCACCCCCACCCCCCAGCACTGTGGTGCACCCTCCACCAGGCCCCAACTCATGTTCCCCTGCACCCCCACCCCCCAGCACTGTGGGGCACCTGCCAGCAGGCCCCCACTCATGTCCAACTCATGTTCCCCTGCACCCCCACCCCCCAGCACTGTGGTGCACCCTCCACCAGGCCCCAACTCATGTTCCCCTGCACCCCCACCCACCCAGCACTGTGGGGCACCCTCCACCAGGCCCCAACTCATGTTCTCCTGCACCCCCACCCCCCAGCACTGTGGTGCACCCTCCACCAGGCTCCCACTCATGTCTCCCATCACCCCCACCCC